>NC_044393.1:102074118-102378047 GCF_006542625.1 Nomascus leucogenys | reverse complement strand
TATAAATATATATTATATATATATATATTATATATAATATATATATTATATATTTTATATATAATATATATATTTTATGTATTATATATTTTATATATAATATATATATTTTATGTATTATATATATTTTATATATAATATATATATTTTATGTATTATATATATTTTATATATTATATATATTATATATTATATATTATATATTTATATATATATTATATATTATATATATTTTATATATATATTATATATTATATATAATATATATTTTATATATATAATATATATTATATATTATATTTTATGTATATTATATATATTTATATATATATATATATTATATATATTATATATTATATTTTTATATATATATATATATCCCAGGTTGTAGCCCAGGCTGGAGTGCAGTGGTGCAATCTCAGCTCACTGTAGCCTCCGCCTCCCGGATTCAAGCGATTCGCATGCCTCAGCCTCCCGAGTAGCTGAGATTACAGGTGCGCACTACCATGCCTGGCTAATTTTTGTATTTTTAGTAGAGACAGGGTTACACCATTGTTGGCCAGGCTGGTCTTGAACTCCTGGCCTCAGGTGATCCACTTGCCTCAGCTTCTCAATGTGCTTAGATCACAGGCATGAGCCACCACAAATATTTCGTTAATTAGCCACATTTTAAATATATCCTGTACTTCCTTCTGTTTCTGTACAAAAAGGCCTTTTCAACATTTTTAAACCGAAATCCTCTTATGAGAGTCTCAATTTTTAAAAGAGGTTGTTGGTAAACCAAGAATTGTCAGGCCATTTTTAGCTTAAATTGCATTAAAATAACATTCATGATGTGTTGATTTTTTTTAAATAAAGGGAGGTAGCTGTCTTCACTGAATGTTGGGCTTACAACAATGGTGGAAAGCGTATATGCTCAATGTAATTTACAAAGTAGAACGCCATAGAACGGGGCAGTGCACTGAAAATTAACAATCTCACATGTTGTGTTTATACTTTACAAAGATGAAAGTGACACAGAATCAAGCCAGCTTCTCATAGCAAGTTAGTGATTCCTAGGATGACCAAGGCCATAAGCCTGAAGCAAACCTAAGGTTTTGATGTAGAGGAAAAGGAAGCAACAGCCATTATTGGTACCAGCTTGGTGGTCCAGATGTGGGGAGATCATGCCAGACACTTGTTTCTCAGGGACAACATCCAGGAAATCACAATCACTGCTTTGTATGAGGGCTGAATTTTAGGCTATCAAGAATTTATCCCCAGAATATCAATATTCAGCCCAAAGGCTTCTAATGTAAAAGAAATTCTAAGACCCATACTTTCTAATCTGATGCCAATGGCCCGTTAAATACCCTTCAGTCTCCATTCACTCAACCCTTAAAGCACTGCACTTCCTTCTTGGACTCTCATTTTGTCCTTTGTTCTGCATGTAGCCTACAAATTCAGGCATGCAAGAAATATCACATTTCCTTATTTTCTTTAGAGCAACTAGAATTTGAATGCAATGCTCAGTTCTAACAGGCTGCCAGGACACTCAGTCTTCCTCTTCTCTGGGGTCATCTCCTCCAGGCCTGGTGTGCAGTCCTGTGAGTTTATGCAGAGCCACAGCCCAGGGAAAGGGGACTTCTGATGATGTGTCACCAGCGGCAGGAACTTCTTCAGCCTGCATTGCTCCTTAAGGTGTGTCAGCCCTGTTGCTTCTGGGCCATCCTGGGACACATAACCCTTTGGAGGGGCTGGGGGCCAGGAATCTGGGACCTCCCCAGTGAGAGCCTCACTCAACATTCCCCTTGGGACCCTGCCACTTCCCTTGGGTTCTATCTTGAAGCAGCACCCAGATCTTTGCTAGTGATGGACGCGCCAACTTCTCCTCTTTCCCCCATCTGAGGCTGTTCCTCCTCCTGCTGCCTCTAGTTTAAAGGCTCTTCAACTTCTCCCTCATAATCTGAATCCTTCCACGTAAACTGCAAAAGGCTGTTGCAGAATGAGGCAGGATCATCTCTGGGCAGGGATGTTTTCAAATGATAAAATCCTACATAAACATGATCTGTGTATTTCAGCATAAAGCCATAGTCAGTGACTTCCTTTCAACAGACAGAGGTCTGTGTCTGAAGCTGTGTGTTCAATGGAACGTGTTTTTACTGCTCTCACCTATCCTGCAGAGCACTCAAAGAGGGATCCTAAACTAGAATTGGTTTTTTCAGGATTTTTTTTTTTTTTGGAAGAATCCCCAAGTTAATAAAACTGTGAAATGATTGCTGGGGATGGGTAGAGAAAGCCCATTTATCGTACTTTTCTGCCTTCTTGTGGTTTTTGGCTTTGTGGTTAGGGGCTGAAGATAGAAGTAAAAAAAAAAAAAAAAAAAAAAGATGGTCAGCATGAAAGCACTTTAAAAGAGGTGTGGGGCCTTCAGGCCTTGGTTATTTCAGAGTTTGTTCAAGAGTGACTTCTTTGCTTCCTGAGCAAATGGCGGATGCTAAGTTCTCTGTAGTAATTGGAGGATGTTGTTGGTATAAAGGTTTTATCTTCAAATTAGCAGTGACCTTTTGTTCTTCAAAGCTCATTGAACAGAAATGAGTAACTTCCACCTTCTGTAAGGATGACGTATCATCACAGCTTACAACTGACTCCCCTGATCCAGACCCAGCTTTGGGTCACCCCAAGTGCTTTCTGAAGTACCCTGGGTGGTGAAAGGAGTGGAACCACTCAGTGACAAGTGGGTTGGCTTCACAGGAAGAGCCCTGAATCTCAGGGACTCAGGGCCACAATGTTCCTGCCTCACCCAACACTGACTATTAGGGAGTGCTGCTCACCTCACCTCTCTGGGGCTCATGTTTCTCCCCTGTCCACAAAGACAACGACATCGCCTATGGGTTATATGAAGCCTTTAATTTCACATCCACCATGAGCCTTCTGCCAATGCTATGCATTAGTGCTCTATCAAAGTACCATATTACTCCTAGTACTTGAGTACCATTCTCATTACCATCATTGCCTGACATCACAAAGAAACCTGGGTAAGGAGAGGACTCATTCCTTCAAGACCCGTCCAAATTTTCATATCACAGATAATTATCTTTAAAAGTGCATAAAGGAACAAAATGCTCTTCTGGCAGACATCGTTAGCATCACATATTCCAATGAGCCCAAACTATGCTGACTTGAGCACAAGTCTCAGGTCAGGGCCTCAGGCCCTTCTGCAAATAGCCAGCAGTTTGGTGACCAACAGTGGTCACTCCTCTTTGGCTTTCCTCAGCTATACCTTTATCCTTTCTGCTGATGTATTATGACTCCCATCTTTTAAAATCAGAGATGCAGTTTGGCTTTTATTATTTCCTTCAAGTCTTAACACTTACGGTCACATGCCTCTTTAGTTTTCATCATTTATACTTCCTTTTTTACCATATCTCATTGGTAAAGCTAATTTTGAAGGGGCTTCTTTATCTATGTGGTAATCTTGTTCCACATCAACCAAAAACCTTGTATTGAAGCCATCCATTTCTATGCGTCCGTAGCCAGCATCTGCCTATATTTCTTGTGTATATCTGTGTGGGAGATGCAAAGACAACTTTACTCCCCAGTGAATAGAAAATTATTTCGGCTGGGTGCAGAGACTCATGCCTATAAACCCAGCACTTTGGGAGGGTGAGTTGGGAGAATCGCTTCAGCCCAGGAGTTCAAGACCAGCCTGGGCAACATGGCAAGACCCCATCTCTACAAAAAAATACAAAAGTTAGTCAGGTGTGGTGGTGCATGCCTGTAGTCCTAGCTACTTGGGAGGCTGAGGAGGGAAGATGGCTTGAGCCCAGAAGATGAAGACTGCAGTGAGCCGGGATCACACTGTAACCTGGGCGACAGACTGAGGCCCTGTCTCAAAAAATAAAAAAAGAAAAAGAAAAAGAATGGAAGGAAGTGTGTCCCTGAAAGCCCCAGGCATGTGCTGCCTGCAGGACTCTTTCCAGAGTCGCCATAAGGCAAGACAGGCCAGGCAGGCGGTCAGGGTGGGGTTGATCAGAGACCCAGCGCCTTGGAGAGTCCAGGACAAAGGTTTGAGATTTGCAAGATCAGACGAGAGCAGCGTTTCTGAAATATCTTGCTCATTTTACATGGTGACTCCGGACACACACATACGCAGACACATATAGTGAAAACACACACATTGAAACAAAAGTTTCACCAAACACATTTGTCCTTACCATGTTGCAAGACATTCTGATAACATTACCTTTTCTTTTCTATGCACTTCTAATTTTTTTAAACGACGGTCTGGCTACACTGATTTCATGATTCAATGGGTCTCAACCAGCTGTTTAAAAAACACTGGAGCATAGCAGTGGGTTTCAAATGTTGGTATGCCTGGGCACTCACCAAAAATATACATCCCCTTCCCATATCCACAAAGATACTGATTCAGGAAATATGCAGTGGTCCACAAGATACTGCACTTCTGAATTATTTTCCTGAGAATGCAACCGATTTCCAGATAGTCCTCTGCAAGCAGCAGGAACTCAGAATCCACACTTTTACTCAATTCACTTGCTGAGGGCACATTTCTAAGAAGAAATCTTGTCCCATATTTCTGAAAGGCCAACTAACTTCCTCCTATTCCATGAACACAAAATATATATCCACTTCAGCTGGGGACCCTGCACATGGACAGTGTTGGTCATAAAGCAGTTGAGGCAAAAAAAGCCAGCCTCTGGCCGGGCCTGGTGGCTCATGCCTGTAATCCCAGAACTTCGGGAGGCCGAGGCGGGTGGGTCACTTGAGGTCAGGAGTTTGAGACCAGCCTGGCCAATATGGCAAAACTCCGTCTCTATTAAAAATACAAAAGTTAGGCAGGTGTGGTGACGGGCACCTGTAATCCCAGCTACCCTGGAGGCTGATGTTGTAGTGAGCCGAGATCGTGCCACTGCACTCCAGCCTGAGACTCCACCTCAAAAAAAAAAAAAAAAGACAGCCTCCGATAAGAATAAATAGCCTTGGTTCTAAGCTCTAATCTGCCAGTGAATGGTAGGTGTACGAGTGCTCTGTTGCAGCCAAAACAAATTGCTGCAAGCTGAGCATCTTAAGGCAACACCCACTATAGTTCTATAGGTCCCAGGTCCAGCATAGGGTGGCTGTATTTTCTGTCCAGGGCCTGGGAGTGGGGCAGTGCAGATCAACGTTTCAGCCATGCTGCACTTCTTCCTGGAGGCTCTGGGGGTGGGGTGGGGGGATAACCTGCTTCCAAGCTCATGCTGGTGCCAGGGTCCAGCCCCTTCTCAGGCCTTCTCCTCCCTTAAGCCACCAACTGCACACTGAGTCCTTCCCTTGCTTTGACCTCCTCTGTTGCTTTGAAGGGCTCATATCATGACATTGGTCCCACCTAGAGAATCCAAGATGATTTCCAACCTTAATTCCATCTGCAGTCTCTACTGTAATATATCCATGGGTGTGACACCAGGGGACAGAGATCATAGGAGCCAAAATTCTGCCAGTAACACTGGGTTCATGACAACGTCTTTTATGTGATGGGCAGTATTAAGTATAAAGAATAATTCAAGCATAAGACATGTTAGCTGGGAAATGACTCCATATAATATAATATTAAAAATAAATAAAAAGCAAATTAGTGAGGTTTTGCCTTATTGAACATCAGTTCATCCAAGAGTCCTTACACAGGCCAATGACTGACTCCAACATAGTGTCTGGTTATAATTTCAGAGGTTGAGAGCCAGCAGGAATCCTCCTAAACTTTCTTGAATAATGTATTTTCATAGCTGATTTTGCCAAAAGGAAGCTGGGAGATGTCATTATGTGGACACAAACACTCCTTAGCTCTTTGTTCCTCAACACCCTCTGCAGTGCCACTCCTGGGGTTTTTCATGGCTCATTCCTCTTTTTATATGAAAATTAAACTGTATGCATGTATGATTGGTCGAATCACCACCAATGTCAGCCTCATTGAATGAGAAAGAACAGACTCTAGAAAAGAGGAGAGGAGAGGGGAGGAGAGAGAACAAAAAAATACATAAAAGAAACTGGGGTTGGGTGTGGTGGCTCTCATCTGTAATCGCAGCACTTTGTGAGGCCAAGGTGGACGGATCACTAGAGGTCAGGAGTTTGAGACCAGCCTGGCCAACATGTGAAACCCTATCTCTACCAAAAATACAAAAATTAGACTGCGGCCAGGGGCGCGTGTTGCAGGTGCCTGTAATCCCAGCTACGCCGGAGGCTGAGGCAGGAGAATTGCTTGAACCTGGGAGGCGAAGGTTGCAGTGATCTGAGATCACGCCATTGCACTCCCGCCTGGGCGACAGAGTGAATCTCCATATCAAAAAAAAAAAAAAAAAAAAAAAGAAAAAAATTGGGCTGTGAAGAAATTATGATGAGATAACAAAGAGGGTAAGAGAAGAGAGGAGAGAGGCAGGAGAAGAGGGGAAAAGGAAGACAGAACTGGAGAAGCAGGAAATGAGCAACTTGCTTGCATTACAGGGACTCGATGTCTCCTGAAAAAAATACAAAAATAAATTGTTTAACCTTGGAGATATCGATTTGTCTGCAAAGAGCCAGGCTTGCAGTAATGAAGAAATGGTGATAAAAAGAAAATTCTAAACAAAACAAAACCCTTCCAGGCAGGTCTGTGAGCACGGGCAGGCTGACTCTTAGACACCAATAGGCCTTGGCTTTCTAGTTCCCTCATTTGTGATGAGAGACGGCTTTGTGCATGTATCAATTCCAAGGATTTATTTCTAACAGAGGTGTTTCCAGAGTAAAAATGTGCCGTGCACTGGAGATCTGGTTTCCAGCAATGTGAATCTACTTCACACTACTGAACTGAACATTTGAAAACAGTTAACATGGTAAATTCTATGCTATGCATTTTTTTTAACCAAAATAAAAATAAAATGTGCCATGCACTGTAATGAATCCGTGTATCTACTTCACCCCAACCACGTAAGGTTGTTCTTTTTATTATTTCAGTCTTCCAATGGGTAAAAAAACTTCAAGAAAGTAAGAAATTTGTCCAAAGTCATGCAGCTAGTGCATAGTGGAGCTGGCATTAATCAAAGTGGTGTGACTCAGGTCCCCCGGTCATAACCATCTCACTCCGTTCTCACCCAAAGGAAACTGTAAATAGAAAAGGAAAATAAATCTGTATGTTTAAAATACCCTATAGCCAAAGGATGGTAGAGAGGCACGTGAGGGAAACTGGTCCCCTTAATCAAGACACCCATGTCTCAAAGAAGGCAAAGGGCAGAAGGTCCTCCTGCGGAAGGAACTGCACAGATGCCCAGGAACTAGCTGCGTGGAGCAACTGTCACAGCTAAGGTGGGTGTCAGGGTCCCATCCCTCAGAGGGAGCCCAGCCACAGTCAAAGGCCCCAGATGTCCCACTGGTTTGGGGAAGTCATGGTGATTCTCAGGATGTCAGACCCACTCTCCCTGAGTGGTCGTTCCTTGGTAAGCCTGCAGGAAGGGTGAGTCTGCGTTCATAATAGGAATCCCGTGTCTGTCCGCTTCAATAATACAGATGGGGCAGCTGATGTCCAGAGGAGTCCCTAAGATGCACAGAGTCACACAGCTGGTCAGCAGCAAAGAGCAAGAAGGGATGGGGAATGGAGGCAGGGAGAGCAGGGAGCAGCGGCAGGCGGAAGCAGATGCAGAGAAAGGGGAGGACACAGAGAGAGAAGGCAAAGAGAGAGGAGTCCAGGCAGTGGAGAGAGATGAGCAGGAGAGCACGGCCTTGTTAGGATGAAAGGGAAAACAGAAATAAAAATCCGGGGCTGCCTTTTACTTCCAGGGTCTGCTCGACTTGTCCAGCTGCCCTTGAGGGCAGGGCTTACATGAAACTGTTCCCTGTATGTCACTTCTTCAAAAATCACCAAGAATAAAAACCCTGTCCATAGATTCCATTTAGAATGTTCTCCACCCATTCTTCTCAATCTCCATCCCTAAAACAAATTGTGATGAGTCTCATTCGTCCCATGCTGGCACAGTCAGAAACCATTTTTGTTATACAAATACTGGTAATGATATTGTTATTGGGATAAATTAACCAAGACTTCAATTAGGCCAAGAAACAATTGCTATTTGCCAAAATTCCTCTGAAAGAAATTAGTTAGGGTTTGAGATTCATTCTAACATAACCCACCATGAAAGCGATTCACTCCTAACATTGTTTTAAATGCAAAAGCAGCCTACTCTTTCCTACCATTCCCTTCATGTTACAGATTTTTAACAAAATACATTTCCTGAGGAAGACACACATGTAAATAATATTTTCTGTTAAAGCTTCCAACCACAGTGGTCTCAAGACTTCGGGAGAGGGCCAGGCACAGTGGCTCACACTTGTAATCCCAGCAATTTGGGAGGCTGAGGCAGTTGGATGGCTTGAACTCACAAGTTCAAGACCAGCCTAGCCAACATGGTGAAACCCCCTTTCTACAAAAAATACAAAATTTAGCCAAGTGTATGGTGGGCACCTGTAGTCCCAGCTACTCAGGAAGCTGAAGTGGGAGGATCACTTGACCCCAGAAGGGGGAGGTTGCAGTGAGCTGTGATGGCACCACTGCAGTCCATCCTGGGTGACAGCAAGACCCTGTCTCAAAAAAAAAAAAAAAAAAAGAAAAAAGGACTTTAGAAGAGATAATTGCATTTGCCTCTGCTAATTTCCCAAGCTGTGGTACAAGACTCAGAAATGCACTTTATCCAGGGCAAGCAGACCAATATTGAAAGTTTTGGTTCATGTTTCAACAAGCAGATCTATGAAGCTAATGACAACATGCAGAGATGCTAACAGTGGGGATTCTCTCTTGCTGGAATGTTTTCCTGCCTTTCTTCACATGGGAGGCGGGGCAGGCTGCTCAAGTCACATTTGCCTCCTGAGCCTCATCTTAAATAATTATCAGGGCTCTTATCCCTCCTTGAGATTTTCTTGTTAATGTATTTGTTTATTTACCCTTTCCTTCTCATCAACATAAAAACTCAGAGCAGGAACCTTGTTTCATTTCTAGAACACTCCACAGCCCCTGGCACATAGTTGATGTTCATTAAATACCTGTGGCAGGCAGGCAGGCAGGGAAGAAGGAAGGAAGGGAGGGAGGGAGGGGCACAGAATCTATACAAACATTGGAATGAGACTGAGTGAGAGCGAGGCACATCCTTTTCAATGGGAGACAGAAGTCAAAGGGGCTTGACATGGGCTCTCTTTCGGTCAGATCACCTCTCTGCATCCCACTGTGTACATCTGTAACATGAGAGTAATACTGTTTCATAACGTTAGTCAGGAAAACAAACAAAACTGCCAGTGTAAAATACACTAAGACAGAAATTACCATCTTGGAGATGCTGCCATCAGGAATGATATTCTGTTTCAATCATATATATATATAATTATACATATGGAATGGTGGTTATATATATCACATATATATATCATATATATATATATCATTCCTATATCATATGTATATAGGAACGGTGGGATTGTTCAGTTGCCACAGGTTTTGTGGGGATTCTTGGACTTTTCTGCAAACTAGAGAGCTCAACAGTGTTGCTGGAGAATGCGCCAGCACCCCGTCCATGTGGCCCTGGGCTGCAGCACAGCTCTCAGCGGAGGGCAGGTGTTGTTCTGCTTGTGAATCCTGGCCTCTAAGGCCTGGGCTGCAGGTGGGAGATGGTAATGGCTGCCAGCAGGGCCTGATTTGCATGTGAGCCCTTGAAATGGATTTGTAGACAAGTTCCCAAAACTCAAGCTTAATTAGCCCCCTACCCACCCAGCAGGGACTTATGAAGGAGGCAGTGCTGAGAGGTGCTGAGAACAGAGCAGATTTGCTCAGGGCTTTTTGAGACAGTGACTATTAACATCCTGCTCTGTCCTCTCAGCCCAGGGAGTGAAAGGGCTTGCAGTCGTCGAGACAGGCGTATTAAATGACCCCCATGCACCAGGCACAGAACAGACAATCCCTGCTCCCAGAGTTCCCAAGCCTAGGAGATCATGCAAACCACTCCTAGCATTGTTGAAGCGTACATTTGGCAGTGGCCTTGGAGCATATTGGATGTTCATAGCCATAAAAGATCATCTGTCCCAATCCTTTACCTGATAGAGCAGAAATGGAAGCCCAAAGAAGTTAGGCAGCTAGCCCAAATCACCAAATCCAAGGTCTCACAACAACATTTTGGGTGGAAGCTTACCTACAAACTCAGAGAACATGGTTTTTGCTTTAGGTCAAACCAAGCTGACTGGGTTTTCTAAGCATGCACCAGTGAGCAGCAGGAAGAGAAGGCAGTGTGAGGTGCCCATGGCAGCACCGCAATCCCAAAGGTGGCTCCTCCCTTCATTCCAGCCTAACTCACCCACCAACGGAGTGCTGAGAAGTGAGTCCAGTCACACTGGGAAGACCCATCTCCTACTGTGAATGTGGCTCTAGGCAATGCAAATCCAGGCTTTGGAAAAAAAGATATCAACTCTATGGAGGATGAACTAGTCCACAGAGGCTAGTCTAGAAGAAAAAAATGTAGTACGTTCCCTGTCTGTGGATATCTCACTTGTAAACGCAAGCTTCTCCTCCTTCCCCTCCCATACCAGGGGCACAGTCCTTGCGTCCTGTTTCATTGTGGAAATGGTGAGGTTTCAGACAGGCCAGGGCAAGCCGTCGGCAGCCAGGTTCTATCAAAACCCCAGGCAGATTCGGAGGATAATAAATTGTAATAAATAAGGAACCTCTATTCAGGCCTGACGTCAAAGGGCGTGTCTGCCCCTGTAATAAGCAGGAGGCTGAGCCCCAGCCCAGGGTGGGCGAGGTCATGACCACTGTCCTCAGGACGGAGAATAAAACAGACCTGATAGCGGAGCTGATTTTGAGAAGTAAGTGACAGTGACAATCATTGTGTCCAAGGTGCAGGCGGAGAGGGAAGTTAGGACTGGAAACTTCGGAAAGTTAGGAAGGATAAGGGATATTAGACTAGGCTACAGAGGAGTTTCAGGAGGTAGAGCCTGGAAAGACCTCCTCAGGCAATGGTCTATAAGGAGAGGGCCTTTTCAGGATGGGCTAACAGCCCTGGATGGAGCTGGGCAGGCTTCTGGGTCAGCTGCGCCAAGGGTGGTTTGATCAGAGCCTGTTGACTGTGGCCCCACTCAGCAAATCAGTGCAACCTACAAAATGCAGGCGAGGTAGGTGCCAGAATTCAGGACCTAGGCATCCTTAGGAGAGCTCATGGTGTGACATCTCCCACTGTAACTCTGATAAGAATTTTGGGGCCAAGCGCAGTGGCTCATGCCTGTAATCACAGCACTTTGGGAGGCCGAGGTGGGTGGATCACCTGAGGTCAGGAATTCAAGACCAGCCTGGCCAACATGGTGAAACCCTGTCTCTACTAAAAAATTAGCCAGGCGTGATAGTGCGTGCCTGTAGTCTCAGCTACTTGGGAGGCTGAGGCAGGAAAATCACTTGAACCCGGGAGGCAGAGGTTGGGGTGAGCCAAGATCTCGCCACTGTACTCTGGCTTGGGTGACAGAGTGAGACTCCATCTCAAATAATAATAATAATAATAATAATAATAATAATTTTGGCTCTAACTTTTACTTATTAGCTATTACAGAACCTTGGACAAGATACATAGCTCCTTATAATAACAGTAAGAGTAATGGTAAAAATGACCATATTAGCTTACATTAATGAAGCATCTACTTTGTATTAGGTACTCCTCTAATGCATTAATTCATTTAACGCACCCAATTATCATAGGAGTTAGATACGATTGTCCTCAGTTTAAAATGAGGGAAATCAAGACACAGATAAAATGCCCTCTCTAAAGTCCCAGAGCTGGTACGTATTGGTGCTGCAACTTAAGCCCAGGTGCTGTGACCGTGAATCAGGCTTAGCGATGCCTGCTGTCATCTCGTGTGGAAGTGGAGCCGACTGCTTGCCTGATTCATACCAGCTCCCTCTGTGCTCCATTTTGGTGATGGACCCCACGCCGCCCACCACCATATGGCACCCAGTGACTTAGGACCCTGAGGACTGTATCCTCCAGCTTCAGGGATTACTTCAAGGATGGGCATGAGACTCTACCAGGCCAACCGGGTTCTTGCCTGAGACTATTCAAACTGGAGCTGGAAGAGAGGAAGCTTCTCTCCTTTTTACTCAGAGACCCAGGAAATGACTCAGAATAGCAAGTGATCGTCTCCTCTCATTCCCTAAGTGGAGAAGCCAGCAGGGCGATCAGAAGGTGTATGGGTAAGGTCTCAGCTGCACCTGAGCCCCCAACCCACTGTCCTTAAGGCCGGCCTTGCTCTTGCCACTCCACAGCTTTGCTTTTTTTTTTTTTTTTTTTTTTTTTGTCTAAGGTTAGTTCAAGTCGAGTTTTACCATTTGCTGCACAGATATGCCTGATCAACTTGCCTTTCTAAACATTAATTCTCTTATCTAAAAATGGAGACAATAATACGTCTTTCATTGAGCAGTGTTGAGATTTTAATAGAAACGCTTGTAAAGTTCTTAGCACGGATCCTAGCTCAACGAATCTTGACTATTGTGAATGTCATTATCATTTGAGCAAATGCATTTCCCATCCCTTTAACAAGTCACTCTAAATCCCTGTCACCTCACCAGTTCTGATGTCGGTGGAACAGAGGTCAAGTTGAATTCCATGATGAAGAGACTGTCAACTTTAAAGACCTCAAAGAGGCCCATATGGAGCCACTTACTTGGAAGATTCATGCCTCACTCTCGGCCCTGAGATCTGCTGTGTGCTGGTAACATATCAGCCTTGGTTATCATCACTGCCTCAGCCAATGTTTTGAAAGATCACAATGTGACTGCCCTTCCACAGAGGAAAGTAGGTGACCTACAATCAGAGCTGTGGCTCAGAACTACAAATACTGTATTTTCCTTGCCTTCTTTCCAATTCACATTTTCCATGCAGGGTAGGCCAGCAGGCCCTAGCAGGGTGATCAATGTGTTTATGTGTCTGTCTGTCTCTGTGGCCCTGGATCTGTGTGGCCAGCTTGGATGTAACAGCTCATTTACTTTATTGATCCCGTGCATCTTTCTAGAGTAGAAATAATAAGGCAAGGTCTTCTAGGCTGTTTTCTCTCTCGTCTGTCTGGGCTTCCAAGGTGTCAGGGTCTTGAGACACGGATCTGATTTTCTGTTGACTCCAGAACCTCTGGAGAGAGAGTGGAAGTCTTAATTGCAGTGGCTCTGTTTCTCAGAGGCTGGTTTCCCCGGTGTTATCTTCAGCCACCCATCTGTCCTCGTGTCTGCCTCTGCCTCAATTGACTCTAATAGAAACAGATCTGCTCACTGACAAAACCTCCAAATGAGATTGGATGGCATCCCAGAAAGCAGCGTCAGGAGTAAAGTTGCCTGACAGGTGCGAGACAGGCCAGTCTGTCCTGGATAAGGCACAAGCAGCTATTCGCCCTGCGTACACTATGAGCCTGCAGGCCTGGGAGCCTGACATTTTGTAGGGATTAAAGGAAATCATTTATGCTGAGCAGTTTGTAGGGTTTAGCAAAATTATAAAGTCAGTGAATTAACTAACAATTAAAGTGAACAAAGTCACTAAATTAATGGAAAAGGCTAGATTCTTCTTGCCAGCCCCCACACAGCTAATGTTATAAAACGTGAATGTTGGGCTCAAAATGCCCCCTGAAAACAGCTACCAAACCCTCTGCAGGTCACAGTCCCCAGAAGGGTCTGCATATACTGGGAAGCAGTGGATCCCAACCAAGGAAGAGAGATGTGCTGGGAAGCAGCAGGTAGGAAGAGCTGGTGACAGCACAGTTACCTTCACAAGCTGTAAAATGCTTATGCAAAGAGTTTGGAGCCTCGAATCTCAAGATCCGGCATAAAAGATGAAAGCTGATCTAAATGATCATTTGCCTCAGGCAAACTGCATTACCTCAGCAAATAAGCTCACTTAAAAAATGGAAACAACATATTCTGAACATGGCTTTGCTCACAACTCACCCAGCACCTATAGCTCTGTGTTTCTGCAGAAGGTTGGCACTAATCTGAGTGGCTTCCTAGAAAATGCCACTTGCTAAGCTACTGGCTAAGCTCTGAAGCCTAGAATGATTTCTGTTAGGGTGCTTAACTTCTGTTTGCCTACCCACCCTCTCCTCAATGCATCACATACCATGCCTGGTCCCTCTGAGCCACCATATGGTTTCCATTTGTTAATCATCTGACAGGTCAGCAGCCTGAGACCAAGATAAAATGTGGCAACAGGGAAAGATGAATGGTCTGTTCGCTGGTGTTTTCTTGAAGACTGTTTCATATTGTAGACAGATGTGGGGGTGCATGGAAAGATCTCCCCCACCAAAATCAGCACATGAGCCCCACACATACTTACGATTTTTGTATGGTTTTGTTTTGTTTTTTGAGACAGTCACCCAGGCTGGAATGCAGTGGTGTGATCTCGGTTCACTGCAACCTCTGCCTTTTTATTTTTTTGAGATGGAATCTCACTCTGTCACTCAGGCTAGAGTGTAGTGATGCAATCTCGGCTCACTGCAACCTCCGCCTCCTGGGTTCAAGCAATTCTTCTGCCTCAGCCTCCTGAGTAGCTGGGATTACAGGCACCCGCCACCATGCCTGGCTAATTTTTGTATTTTTAGCAGAGACAGGGTTTCACCATGTTGGCCAAGCTGGTCTTGAACTCCTGACCTCATGTGATCTGCCTGCCTCGGCCTCCCAAATTGCTGGGATTACAGGCGTGAGCCACTGCGCCCGGCCATATGAAAACTTTTCTAAACGTACGTACTGTGCTCCCACACTGGGGTTTTGGCTTCTGTAGGTGAGGGAGGGTGCCCTGGGTCTGTACAATATTCTCAAAAGTTCTTCAGGGGAGGATTGTTTCTGTAGTCTATGCCTCGGTTTACTAGCACTCCCTGCCAGGTGCCCGTCTTTGTCGGTTTTATCCTCCCTTCTTATGATGCACGGTGCTCCCGCAATGCTCCCTTGCAACTCCTGAGCTCTTATGCACTCTCTCGTCCTCTGAGAAGAATGGCTCACGTGGTGAGATGCAGGGGCGGCCCCAGAGGGGCTTGAACTTCTGCCTCTCAGGTTCAAGCTATTCTCCCACCTCAGCCTCCCGAGTAGCTGGGACTACAGGCGTGTGCCACCACGCCTGGCTAATTTTTAGTAGAGACGGGGTTTCACCATGTTGGCCAGGCTGGTCTCAAACTCCTGACCTCAGGTCATCCACCAGCCTCGGCCTCCCAAAGTGCTGGGATGACAGGCAAGAGCCACTGTGCTCAGCCACAATTTAGTTGTAAACTCTTGGATAGAAGGTGCCCCCTTCACTATAAATCATGCTGCTATAAAGACACATGCACATGTATGTTTATTGCGGCACTATTCACAATAGCAAAGACTTGGAACCAACCCAAATGTCCAACAACGATAGACTGGATTAAGAAAATGTGGCACATATACACCATGGAATACTATGCAGCCATAAAAAATGATGAATTCATGTCCTTTGTAGGGACATGGCTGAAACTGGAAACCATCATTCTCAGTAAACTATTGCAAGGACAGAAAACCAAACACCGCATGTTCTCACTCATAGGTGGGAACTGAACAATGAGAACACATGGACACAGGAAGGGGAACATCACACTCCGGGGACTGTTGTGGGGTGGGGGGAGGGGGGAGGGATAGCATTAGGAGATACACCTAATGCTAAATGACGAGTTAATGGGTGCAGCACACCAACATGGCACAGGGATACATACATAACAAACCTGCACGTTGTGCACATGTACCCTAAAACTTAAAGTATAATAATAATAAAAAAAAGAAAGTGCCCCCTTCTTTGCATCTCTGTCTCACATGCCCAGGAGGGTACTGAGTTTGAGTAGTTTCTCAATAGACCCTTGCTGAGTGCTTGAAATGGGCAGACCGCCTTCAAAGACAAACAGGTAAGCCACTGGCTTTCAATTCTTCAGTAAAGCAGTGCCTTTATTTTATGCAAATTTTGGGACCTGAGAGTAGAAAAGCATTTGTGTGTATTTGCATCTGCATGTGTGCAGTGCCCAGCTGACCCTGTGTGGGTGGATCCTGAGAAACACCATAGGCTCCTTCCTCAGGAGCACAACCCTTTTCCCCTTTAAGCCACTGGGTCAAAGCCTAGGACAGAACAGGCTGGTGGTGCTGTAGGTCCGGGGGACAGTAGTGAGAGACAGTCTCGGATTTCTCTGGCTGTTAGCAGGGGAAGAGGCGATGGGGAGAAGAAACGGCAGGTCGTTCCTGCTTTTCAGAAGACTGGAAACTATTTTGCTATATTTACAGTGACCGGAGGCAAACGTGTACCTGTGGAATATCTTGCAGCTTCCTTTTTCTCTAAACATAATGACACACAGATTGCCTCATGGTTACAGTTTTCCTATTGAAGTCATCCATGACTAGCTCTATTCATATTACAGTGAGAAACACTGAAGAAAAGAGAAGAAGCTCAGATGGATAAGAGTTGACATAAGAAAGGACTAGAGAGGCAGAGGGACCAGGAAGAAAGCAATAAAGAACAGTATGCAACAGAAAACAAAACAAAGAGAAAAATAAGAAAGGTGAGGCTGCTGGTGATCTGGAAAACCCCTGCCCTTTGTTCACATCTGCACCCAAGCTAGGAAGCCTTTTAGGGAAACCTGGAGGTGATCCTCTCCCCGTGCACACATTGCAACTTGTTGTGATGCCTCCGATAGCAAAGTAAAGGAGGAAAACGCAGATGCACTTGATCCCCCTCCCATGAGACTGCATGAGCCTTGAGGAGCCGGAGTATGTCTGGGTCTTGGCACGGTGCCTGGCAAATAGTAAGGGCCTCATGTATTTTTGCTTGTTGAGTAAACGACTAAGTGAATTGAGCAAAAAGAAGAAAGATACAGAAGAAGAAGTAGGATGGTACCCAGGGTCTTCACCAGAGATAACAGCTCAGCGCCGACCTCTCACCCCAGGACTTCTGGACCGTTGACCTCCAGACAGCCCTATCATTCCTCAAGGTACCTGCACAAATGAATGTCTGTGCTTTCGTTTGATGCCTTGTGTCTCTAATAGGTATATCCCCTGTCCGCTGAATAAGATTGTACGTGCTATGAGGGCAGGTACTTACTGCCAAAATACTTTCTCTTTTGCAAATAAAGCCTCCTTCTTGATGTCTAGCCTTGTAAGGCCTACCAAAGCTTGCAAAACACAAGAGATGTCCAATCTGAACAGACACGACCCTAAGCAATTCCCTGAAAATGCTAAAAACCATCTAATCATACCCTTTAAAAGGGTAGATTTTATGGTATGTAAACTATACGTCAAGGAAGCAGTAAAACAAACGTCATGGTCAAGATGAAGTACCACATCAAGTCAAACACAACGACAATGTTTTAAGCAGGATGGTGGAGATAATCGCACAGTCATTTGTTGGCTCTTTTGGCATTGTTTGAAAAATCATGGAAATGAGACAGAATGTTCAACGTCTTAATTCCTGGAGGAAGGAGGGAGGGAGGGGGAGAGAGAGAGAGAGAGAAAGAGAGGGAGGGGAGGGAAGGGGAGGGGAGGGCAGGGGAGGGCAGGCAAGGGCAGGGCAGGGCAGGGAAGACTCTTAGACCATAGTCAGAACAACCCAGGCACCTATTCTGAGAAAGAAAATACACGATGGCCCAAGACCTAAACCTGAGCAGAGGCCAGACCTTGGGTGCCTGGAAGAGGTTTGGCAGGGCCAAGCAGAGCACCACACTTAGGGGTGGTAGCCAAGCCAGGCATCAAGCGGAGGAAAGGGATGAGGACATTTAGGGTGTTTCCACTTGGAAGTCCAGGTGGAAGGCTCAGTAGAGAGCAGGGCCTGAGCTGGAGCTGAGTGAGACTCTTGCCTCTGAGGACAGCTGGCAGGAAGAAGGCATGCCCTGTAGTGAGAGGGGCCAAGCACAGGGAGCCATCCTCACTGCACACACCTGCACAGTAGTGGCCCAGTGCTTCCCACCCCTATAGCTCCACCCACCCCCAGAGATCCTGGGATGTTCTCCAGAGGCTAATTAACTTTCCAAACCTGCTCTTACAGGATAAATCACCTCCAAATCCATCTCCCCACCATTCCCATAGGAAAAATAATTTGCTGTATAAGGAAGCATTATTGCACTAGCAAATCTGGCGATCTTATTGATACATCTGCCTCAATAATCAAGACACTGATGATTTACATTTGAAGTACAGTGGATATACATCTTGCAAATTAGTTTTGAAAAAATTTGAGGGCTAAAAATATTTTTCAGAACAGATATATCTCTCTAACAGATAATTGTGGACTATCTGGTTAAGCCAGTGAATGAAATTGAAGATACTAAAGATAATTAAAAGATGATTTTTAGATAAAAAAGAAACAAAAATAATTACAACAAAAAGCCATGAGCAAGCAAAATAACTGAAGTACAAACCCCAAACATGAGCAACACACAGATGCCAGGTGTCCAGCTCGACTCAACACTAGCAACACACAGATTCCAGGTGTAGAGCTCAACTCAACACTAGCAACACACAGATTCTGTGTGACAACTTTCACACATTAGCAACGCACAGATTCCAGGTGTTGAGTTCTACTCAACACTAGCAATGCATAAATTCAGGGTGTCAAGTTCCACACAACACTAGCAAGTTCCACTCAATGCTAGTCAGACTCCAGGTGTAGAGTTCCACTCAACACTAGCAATGATCAGATTCCAGGTGTCAAGTTTGACTCAATGTTAGCAATGCAGATTCCAGGTGTCAAGTTCCACTCAACGCTAGCGATGCAGATTCCAGGTGTAGAGTCTCACTGAGCACTAGCAACACACAGATCCCAGGTGTTGAGTTCCACTCAACACTAGCAACACACAGATTCCAGGTATCGAGTTTGACTCTGTACCTGCTGGGTGAAGCAGAAGCTCCAGAGTGTGCCAGGCTCTTGGTGCAAGCTGGATTCCAGGGAATATGGAATGGATCCTGGGAAAACTGTAGCTGCAGTCTAATTTTATATATTCAAGAGGTTATTCACATTTAATAACTCCTTTTGTAACCCTTAAGTGTATAGAAAAATGAATGTCTATGCAATTGTGGGTTATTCACTTCATAAGAACCAAAGAGTTGAACTTCATCTTTGGATTAGTTTGGTTCCCATTCCCAAGACACTCCTGGTCCACAAGCAGACTGGGGAGCTTATATGGTGAATCTCAGTTCTAGACCAAGGCCTCCCTCCACTCAGACGAGGCCTTGGCCACAGGCTGGTCAGTGTGGGTTCCCGGGCCAACACTAGGCCTCCCACCTCCCATGCTAGCCCTCTGCCCCACACCACGCTGCCTCTGAGTTTTGAGATGAACGCAAGTGCATTTTCTTACTTTATTCTACCTTTTTGGAAGAGGTGAAAAACAAAATATAGATATTTATAATTAAATAAAACCTTCTTTAGAATACATTTTTAACCAGAGTATGTTTGCTAAAATAATTGTTTAGAGATACTCCATACTTTTAATTTTCAGATTATTTTGTCACTTGAGTATTTCAACTCAACTGAGACTTAAATGGTTCAACTTGGTTTTCTCTTCCTTCTTCTCATGGAGAAACCAATATTTTCTTATTCTAAGCCTTACCTTATTCTATGGCTTTTCAGGTGACTAAGAAAACAGACTACTTCCCTTTCAGATGACTTCTCTGAGAAGATCTATGATCAACTCAAGTGCTGGTCTTTGACCTGGAAAATTAAATATGATGTCCCTCTCTTAGGAAAAAAAAGGTAAATCTGAAGCCTACAGATTTGGCTTCTGTGTCTATCCTGGTAGCAAAATAAGACTTGAAGCTTCTGAGCCTCCATCTTCTGAAATGTCACACAGCAGAAGAGGGCTGTTCTCTTTGCAAACTCACAGAGGTGTGCTTTCTGCATGTGCTATGAAAAGGTGAACTTGCTCTACACAGGTGGGTTTTTTTTTGTTGTTGTTGTTGTTGTTTGTTTTTATTGAGATGGAGTTTCGCTCTTGTCACCCAGGCTGGGGTACAATGGTATGATCTCAGCTCACTGCAACCTCTGCCTCCTGGGTTCAAGCGATTCTCCCGCCTCAGCCTCCCAAGTAGCTGGGATTACAGGCATGCGCCACCATGCCCAGCTAATTTTTGTATTTTTAGTGGAGACAAGGTTAAACCATGTTGGCCAGACTGTTCTCAAACTCCTGACCTCAGGTGATCCACCTGCCTCAGCCTCCCAAAGTGATGGGATTACAAAGGTACTGTGTTCTTATCAACAGCAATCATGTTATCCTAAACATAACGCCAAAAGCAAAGGAATAAAACCAGCAAGGATACAGCTTTATCTGTGGTTGTTTTTATGACCTCTACATTTTTTGATATATCTATTATAATAAAACCATTTCTTTTGGAGAAAAGAGAAAGGTGTGGTGCAGTGCTGGGCAGCTGCATTTGTGGGAGCCTCCTGACTGCCCCTGAGTAGATCTGCCACTGCTGGTTGTAAAGAAACTGGTATTTTTAATTTGGGAATTGTAGGCACTTAATTATGCACAGTCGCCCCCAAAAGAATGGAAACTTCTTGACGTCAGCGGTTTTGCATGTTTCTGGCATTCCCTCCCCGCACCTGCCTGGCTGATTACTAAGTCCTCTTCTGACTGTATTAGGATAGTCATCTCATCACCAAGGTGACAGAACGAGGTAGGTTTAGGATTAAATAACTCTCTGCTAAGCTAGTTTTCAAGTCCCCCATCTTTGTCTTCTGGAAGTGAGTCGAAGGTACATATAAGAAACACCGAAGCTTCAATCTGAGCCAAACTTTTGGGTATACCAGGTTTGGCTACTGGCTTCCATAACTTTTCCCACCTCCTCCTCGCCATGCATGAATGAGGGCCAACCAAGTGATGAAGGGAGCATCTAAGTGCCACATCCTCTCACGGCCACGTGTCCTCCAGATAACCCAAGAGTCCTGTGAGTTGAACTTCACATGATAGTTGTATACAACGTAGACCACACAGGCACTTCCTGCCCACCCTGCCCATTTTAGCATAGTTTATTAGGGGAAAATTACTTCCTTCTCATGATGACTTTAGAAAGCCTGCATTGGGGAAGCACTTGTGGAAACAGGTGACTTTTCAGCACAACAAAAGACTGTACTGAATGGCCTGCAGTGGCCTACAAGCAGTTAGCATTTATCCTTGAGCACTGTGGCTCCATTTATAGATGATATTTGACTATTGCTTCAGGATGGAGGAACTCAAAGAACACCCAGAAACACCTGGAGGTCCTGGGTTCAAGTCCTGTTTTTGCTACTTAGTGCTCTGGATTGGGTAGCCAACTTACTGCTCTGTGTCTGATGTATTTTATTTTATTTTTATTATTATTTTTGAGACAGGATCTTGCTCTGTTGCCCAGGCTGGAGTGCAGTGGTATTATCAGGGCTCACTGCCACCTTGAGCCTGCTGGGATCAAGGGATCCTCCACCTCAGCCTCCTAAGTAGCGGGAGACTAAAGGCGTGTGCCACCATACCCAGCTAACTTTCTGATTTTTGGTAGAGACGAGATCTCCCTATGTTGCCCAGGCTGGGCTGGAACTCCTGGGCTGAAGAAATCCTCCTGCATTGGCCTTCCAAAGTAATCAAAGACAGACCGTGGGTGGGAGAACACTGGCTGGTTTGATGGAAGTGAAGAAACAGGAACCGAAGTACCTGGCGAGGATGAACACCAAGGAGAGGCCGAGAGAGGTGCCAGGAGCCACGGAGTAGGAGCTCGGGGATGGGAGGGCCCAGGTGCGGAGGAAGGGCAGAAACCAGGTGAGCAAGTGAATATGCAGGAAGGTTGAAAGTCTGAATAAGGTGCATTCTGATCCCTTCCCTCAGCCCAGGCACCTGGGCAAAAACCCTCCCCCAATAACACATGAGATGGGAGGTTGATTCTCTGGAGAAACTGAAACTAAGATATTCAGGTCTCAGAGACTCCAGTCCCAGCAGGGAATGGGAGGAGGCTCTGGGTTGAAGGTAGGACCGTGTGCAAGTGCTTGCATGGAAGAGTGAAACGCCCTTCCCAGCCTCCTCCTCCTGACCCATGTCCTAGAACAACAGCAGCCAGGCTATCTCCCCTGGGCAAGAGGTTGTGGGATTCCACCCTGGGAAAATGAGACGGCTCCAGAGAAAAGTCCATCATATAGGAGGGTCCTCAGTTTAAAAGTTGGCTCACTGCTTAATCACAGTAACAGCTACTAGTGGACAAGCTCTACTCTCAGCCCCCAAAATTCTATTCAGCTTTTATTATTCTAAGAAGACAAATACCACCAGACCTTTGAGAAATGTTGTTTCATAAAGACAGAGACTCAATGAATAAACATTTAAAATTACAAAATGGAGACAAGGCAGAAAGAAAAAGAATTCAAAAAGAACAAAATCTGTTTCTTAGGAATAGCCTCAAAATATAGTAATGTTTTGCATTCAGAAATTTAGGAGATTTTTTTTTTTTTTTTTTTTTTTTTTTTTGAGACAGAGTCTCGCTCTGTCGCCCAGGCTGGTGTGCAGTGGCGCAATCTCGGCTCACTGCAAGCTCCGCCTCCCGGGTTCACGCCATTCTCCTGCCTCAGCCTCTCCGAGTAGCTGGGACTACAGGCGCCCACCACCACACCCGGCTAATTTTTTTGTATTTTTAGTAGACATGGGGTTTCAACGTGGTCTCGATCTCCTGACCTCGTGATCCGCCCGCCTCGGCCTCCCAAAGTGCTGGGATTACAAGCGTGAGCCACCGCGCCCGGCCAGGAGATTTTTTTAAAAAAGGAAGAAACAGAGGACAATAGGCCTTAGCAATTAAATGAACGGTAGCCAAATTTAGAGCCAACAGACAGGCTGACAAATAAAGGTGAGGAAACCCTCCTGAATGCAGAATTAAAATAAATGGAAAAAAGAAATTTTAAAATTAGAATATCCATCCAGATTATTCAATTCCGTGAACTCTGAGAAAAGAAAATGGGGGTTGGGTAGTTATTGAGATATAAGAACCCCTCCCAGATCTGACAGCTCTAGGTCTCTAACAGTCTCTGTGTACAAAAAGAGAACGTAATATTGTACCTCTTGTTCAGCAAGTGCAATCATCTCATATTGGCTTAATCAAAATTGAAACATAATTATATGGGAATATGGGGGAAGGTGAAATTGGGTGAAAAGTAATACAGAAGAGTTAATCTTCATCTATTACCATAGGAAAGCAATGGATAATATCTAAATAAATAAATATATATATAAATATATGTATATATATAAAATACATATATATATTACATACATATATATATTTTTTTTTTTTTTTTTGAGACGGAGTTTTGCTCTTGTTGCCCAGGCTGGAGTGCAATGGCACGATCTCGGCTCACTGCAACCTCCGCCTCCCGGGTTCAAGCGATTCTCCTGCCTCAGCCTCCTGAGTAGCTGGGATTACAGGCATGTGCCACCACGCCCAGCTAATTTTGTATTTTTCATAGAGACAGAGTTTCTCTATGTTGGTCAGGCTGGTCTTGAACTCCCGACCTCAGGTGATTCACTGGCCTCAGCCTCCCAAAGTGCTGGGATTATAGGCGTGAGCCACCGCACCTGGCCCACATAAGTACAAATATTTGAGCATGTTATTGAGAAATATTAAAGTAGTTGTTGGTAAGAAATAGCAAAAATCATTGAACATACTAGCAATTGGGGAGCAAGGCCAGAGGTCAGGAGGAGAGAGGCAGGGGACTGTTGTTTTTGTCAATATGAGCAAATAAAAATGAGTGTTACCCATGTTGTGCGTATATTACTTTGAAAAAGACAATGAAAAACAAACACAAAGCACAAAACAACTAGAGAATGACTTCCCGTTCTCAGGGAGTTCCTCCTCTGAAGTCTCTGTGAGGCTAAGAGACAGAAGCTGGGAAGGGACCTGTGCAGGGTTCCTGGCTTTCCATACTTTGGAGTTTCCTCAGCAAAGGTGGAGAGGCAGACCGTGCAGCAGATACCTCACTGGGTTATCACTATCTGATTCCTTCTTTTCCCTTGGCTCTGAAATGTTAGATGAGGATGTGTCACCCATATGAGATACAAAAATATGTGTGCCCTCAAGTATCATGACTCTGCGATACAGCAAGTAGAAATGTTCAGAATAACCAAAATGTGAATATCTTAAGCGAATCTTCCATTTGAAAGAACCTCACACATCAGGATGTAATTATCCCAGTGAGGGCATATCTTTTAAATTAAATTGCTCTCCCAAAATTATAAAGCTAACCTGTTCTTCCCCACCAGGGAAACAATGTAATGCTGTACAAAAAATAGCACCAATATATACCTCTCCCACCCACCAAGGGGGCACATGTTTGCTTAAAGTGATTTTCCCATAGGAATAAATTTATTATATTACTCTGGTCTCCTTTGGCTAAATTTTAATATAGACACAATTCTTCAGCATTCATGGGTCGGTCTGTCTATCTATCTATCTATCTATCTATCTATCTATCTATCTACCCATCTATCTGCCTACCTACCTACCTACCTAACTACCTACCTATCTATACCTCCATGAAATTCAAGGTCTAAATCTGATCAGGAAGCTAAACTGTACCTGGTTTGGTCAACTTGTTAATAGGTATTGATCAGGAAAGACATTTTATTAAACAAGGAAGCAATTAAGCAATTATATGTGTTTGTCTGTGAATTTTGTATGATGCATTTGAAATTTACTTTCTATGAAGATTATGTAGCCTGCTGCCTGAATTTTTTTTCTGATCACGTCTTACCAAACAAGGCCAGCTATATCCAATAAAGATCAACTCCACTTGCTTAATGGTCCCTCTAGTCTCAACCACTAGTATTGATCATTCCTGAGACTGCTGGGAACAGTCTAAAAGAGATTTGTATTTTGGGAGAGGGTATATTAATGTTTCCCTGGTCAGGGCTGCTCTTATGGTATTCTGGGCCTGGCCAAATACTTTTTTCAGGACTCCTGTTTAAAAAGCAATTTGAGTCATCCAAAATGAACAGGCCAGCACTGTTCTGGGATCCAGTCTCACAGCATCCTGCCAAAGAAATACCATGCCGGCCTGAAAAGGGATGAGCTCACCTCCCCACTCGCCTGGGATTGGTGCCTATCTGGCCACAGGGCCTCGGGATGACCCTGTAGGTGCAAGTTCCAGAGCTCCTCAGGGCATCTGGTTGACTCATGCATGGGGCAGGTGGGTAGAGAGCTGGAGAACATTCAAGAGGGGAAGACAGGCTGGGCTCAGGGGTCCTGCTCAGATGGCTCTGTGAGCCAGGCCACACACAGGCATTGGAGCTTAGAACTCTGAAGGAAGGCACTGCCAGGCCTGGAGCCCCTTAGGTCTAAGGATGACACTATCTTTGGTTTTCTAAGACAACCATTGGGAATACACAATAAACATACTACCTTGACAATATTTAAGTGAACATTTAAAGCCACGACCTTCTGTCCCCTGGGCTCAGAGGCTGAGAGCTGAGGTTGACTGGACATACAGATTATATACAACCCAGCAACAGTGGGGCAAGGGCCAGCCCTGAGAGAAGGGACGTCTTCAGGGATCAGACAAATTCTGAAACTTATAGGTTCTTGGCATATAAATGGAAGTTTATACTCACTGCAATGATGATTATGTTTTCAGAAGAAAATGCTGACCAGTTTCTACATAGGAACTGTTCCCTTGGCACAAGGCTACTAGACCATCAGACCAATTTCTCAGCAGTTCTGTAACTCAAGTGCTTATGGCTTCCATCTCTGGACACACAGCTACTCACTCCTAGAACTGAAGTGTAGTATTGGAAGGCTAACAGTTTAGAGTAGTAGGCATTACCTTTGTGGCCTGGACCCTAATTTAACAGATGCAGCCTCTGACCTGCCTGTCTCTGCAGGGAGGGATGCTTGTTTAACCCCTTAGCTCCTGACAATTCCTCTGAAGAACCTCAGCCACATAATAGAGTTCAGGGAAAGGCACCTGCAGGCTCTACCTAGCAACCTCCTGATCCTGTCCCTCCCTATGTCTATCATATGCAGGCGGGGACAAGGTTCTAAACGCTTACCCGATGCCTGGGACATGCTTTGGATCCCCACTGGGATGGGAAACACAGGCACCTAGGGGAAGGGCTGATGAGATGGGAGGACACCCAAGACCTTCCCTGCTCCAGGGTGTCTCTCAAGAGGAACCTCTAATGAGAATGGTATTGCGACCCTAGGAACTTGGACGAAGCCCTGCCTATGGAAAGCCAATCAGACAAGGATCGAGGGATTGTAAATACCCAAGGACACCGTGCCCACAGCCCAGGGCTGCCCAGCCCACCTCCTGAGCATTTTGGTTCAGCTGTTGGCAGTTCAGAGGGAGCAGCTGTGCAGCCTAAATTGTCCCCAAAATGTCGTCTGTCTCTCTGCCCTGGCTCTGCAGAGGGCCTGAGCCACACGTGCTCTCACCATTCGTGAGCTCGACACTCCTTCAAAGGAGACCCTGAGCTTTGGTGTGTGTACAGGTGTGTGTGCGTGCATGTGTGTGTGTACATGCATGTATGCAGTATGAGCAAAGTTCTTTTAAAAAGAAATCCCATACATTCTATGGCGATTTCTTAGGAAATATTTGAAAGTCGGGAAATCACATAAATCATATCACCTTAGACCTCAGTCAATCTAGTTCTAAAATGGGCTTGAACTAGAAGAATTCTTGGGTTCCATCTGTGGTTTTGTTCTCTAAACTTCAATAACAACGTGGTAATACTGTGAACAGGCTTCAGGGGTTCAAATGGGAGTAAACTGGTGGGCTGTTTTTTCTGTTTCTTGGATTGCATCAGTAATATTTTACTGAAAGCATCAGTTTGCTCTGTAGAAGATCTGACATGGGAAAGGTGGGAAGGAGTGGATGGGTTTCATCAAGATCCCAGGCAGTTGAATTATCACTATTATTGTCCAGAGATCCCTTAAGCCCAAACATCACACAAACACAGACAAAAGCTTAGCGCCCATCAGTAACATGCAGAATTGAATACATTCTACAAAGCTTTACAGTCAGAGGAATGGCCCTGGTTCTCAGTTCAAAATGATTTCAGTGAAAATATCCCAGAGAAATAGGGAATATTTCCACAATATAAGAAATAGTTCCCCTGGACCTTTTCTTCTTGGTCATAGTTACCACGCTTCTCATGGATCACCAACCAATATGGCAATGGCAGCAGCCAACTTTGGACTTGTCCTGCTGCCTGAAGTCAGCTAATAGGTCATTTCCCTGTCACCTCCTGGCTGATGGGAATTGAAGGAACAATTATGTTTCACATGCTTGGGCTGATCCAGGAACAAATCATCAGGTGCTCATCGAATTACGGCTAAAACTCTAAATGCCCTAACCAAAGATACTGTTGGTGTCAATGGGTTTGAGAGTTTGCTGCCCACAGCTGGGGCCCCAGCTTCTGAGCTCCACTTCAGGCTACACAATGGTGGGAGTCAACAAACTATGGCCCCGGGGCCTGCTGTTGTTTTGTAAACAAAGTTTTATTGGTACACAGTCACACCCATTCATCTATGTGTTGACTATTGCTTCAGGTAAAAGGAGAGTTGAGTAGTTGATACAAAAACTGTAGGTCCTGTAAAGCCTAAAATATTTACTATTTGACCCTTGATGTAGAATTTTGCTGACCCCTGCTCTGGGGATGGCTGCTGAGCACTTACTGTGGTCAGAAAATGAGCAGCAGAGGGTGGACCTGCAGGTGTATTAGCTGTCAGCTGTGGCCGTTTCAGAAGCACCCATCTGTATCAATAGATGTGAAATGCCTGATTCAACAAGTGCCTTTTATCTAAAGTAATAAGGCCAGGCTCAGAGACACATGCCTATAATCCCAGCACATTGGGAGGCCGAGGTGGGCAGATCGCCTGAGATCAGGAGTTTGAGACCAGCCTGACCAGCGTGGTGAAACCCGGTCTCTACTAAAAATACAAAAAATGAGCTGGTCATGGTGGTGCATGCCTGTAATCCCTGTTACTTAGGAGGCTAAGGCAGGACAATCGCTTGAACCTAAGAAGCAGAGGTTGCAGTGAGCCGAGATCCCGCCATTGCACTCCAGCCTGGGCAAGCAAAACTCCATCTTAAAATAAAATAAAATAAAAGTAACAACTCTCCTCTTGTATAAGCGGCAGGGAGTTGAGATCACTTACTTTGCTTTCTATAATCCCAGAGTAAAAGTTCACTTGACCCGGAAGGCAGACTCGTTCAAAGACTAACATCAGGGCCACAAAAGCTGCAATTGCAGCCATCACATTAATTTTTAGGCAGGCCACTTTATCGGGTTTTATGCTTTTTATGTACACTCAAAAATGATCTTGGCTTGTCCAGCCATGGGACTGTCAGGGAAAGAATGCTTGTAATTATGTATGTAACAGGGAGTTTCTCTGTTGGGTGGACATTTGGGCAGGTACTTGCAGTCTTTCAATTCCGGCAAATCAAAGGCTTGTTTCTGATTGGAAAGCGGACTCAGCCAGTGTGTGCTGCTTCCTGGCTTTCTTGTGTGTTCAGGAAAATGCTGTAGCTACAGAGTTCCCCATCCTCTAGCTGTGGACCAGGCCCCACGCTCCTGGGTTTCTGCTCCTGGATTACCTGAGCTATGTGATCACAAATGAATCCCTTATATTCTTACAGATGAGGGAACTGAAGTTAAGAGATTTTGCTGGAACTAAGTGAACTCTAAGGTTACTTCCTGATAATGTTCTAATCCCAAAATGGATTGGCCTGAAATATCAGCCAACAACATAAATTTGCTAAACTCCTAAGAAATATTTTCCGTACAAGAGGCATCTCAGTCTAGCATTGCAGAGGGCATAAAACTCAACACAAGAATATCAAGGTTATGGACCGAGGCCTGCTCTCTAGGTGCTCACAGTCTTGGGAAGAGTCAGGCTGGGAGACAGAGGGTCCAGAGAGCACCTGCTTTCTCCATCCTGATGGGAACACGCGATGTGAAGATACACTGGTTAGATGAGCTGCTGGTTGCACCCCATCCCTGTACCCCTGGCTCATGTGCTGGACAGGGAGCAGCTGCCTCCTGTGAAAAAATTATGTCTCTTCCTTCCCCTCCTCTCTTCCATGTGGCAAGCCTACCCCACTGCTTTCTCTGTCACTGCCCTGTAGCCAGCACCTCCAGCAACCCCTTTCTCTCACATACACCTGAGAAAAGTCTCTCCAGACTACTGTAATGTGACATCCAGGATGCACCAAGGCATAAAAGAGTCCAACAGTCTGGTTTCTGTGGAGAACCCCGGGCTAAGCTCAAAGAACAGGGCATAGAGAGGCAAAAGATGAAGGCAGGAAAGAAAGGGCATGCCAGGCCGTGCAATGTGTCGTGTGCCAAACTCAAATGCGTGGGGTTGATCTCGTGGGCAAGTGATGCTCAAAGGTGATGGAAAAGCCTTTTTAAAAGCATGCCTGCCCCCTCAGCCCCAGTGAAATGTTGCTGTTGCCTTAGGTCAGGTTCCCCAGAAGCAGAGGCTGAGGCGGGGCTGTGGGGATTATGGGGGGCATGATGTTGGCAGGAGGAGGGAGAGAAGCAGCCTGGGCAGGGGAGACAGGAGGCACTGATGTGGTCCCAGCTGGAGATCAGCTGCGGTCAGATGCCATCTGGAAGTGCAAGCATGCACTGCACTTCACAGCTGGTCCCTGAGGGAGGGCAAGGGGATGGCTACGTGTGTACCCGCCTCCATCAGTGACAGGCTGCAGGGTCTTGGGGCAACCTCCCAGCAAGGGAGGTCTGGGTGGGCACCAAGAGCCATCACTGCTACTGTCTGCTTCCCGTCGAACACAGTTGGAAGCAATGATGGTGGGGCATTGCCTGTGTGAACCGTGTCGAGACCAAAATGTTTTCTAAGAAGTGACAGTATTGCCGGTCACAGGCTTACAAACACAGGAATGCAGTGACAAAATCAGATCAGTGCTGAGGAGGCTTTGGGGACAGGGTGAAGGACAGTCCAGGAACAGAAAGCCCACAGCTCAGAGACCAGCCAGGGGCTGCTGAGAAGGTCTAGGGAGGAGGTGACCTGGATGGATGGGGGAGGCCTGGGGCAAGCATCCTGGGGTGGGCAGAAGCAATCAGGTGCCCCAGGTCTCATGCCAGCAGGTGGGACACATGTTGGCAGCTTCCATGGAAGGAGCCTCTACTGAAAACCACGTCGGGTTCCGGAGAAGCACTGGGGAGGCCCTCGTCTGAGCTTTAGGGACAAGCTTGCTATGCGCGGACAGTGGTAGTCAGTCCGCTGTAGGAATCTAGGGGTTAGATGAGAGTCTACAGATCTAGACCCATTGCAGACAAGATCACGGAGTCCCGGCAGGAAGCAGCTATCTAGGAACAGGTGTGGAGGAGGGAGACAGGCGACCTTGCAGCTTCTCTCCTGGCATTTAAGAGGCGAGTGGGGAGGAAGAGCCTGCAAAGAGGCCCAAGCGAAGGAATCCTGGGGGGGAAAGCACTTCGGTGGATTCTCCCAACTTGAATCACCAGGTTCCTGACACTTTGCTCAGAGTCCACGTCTGCATGAAGAAATGTAGATATTAAAGGGGGTGACGTGGAGGACCTGGCCTGGGCCAGCGCTCCAGGAATCAGGACTGTGCAGCTGCTCCCAGGCCTGGGAATGGAGAGAACCCAGACATCGCAGGTGCTTACTGGAACCCATCCTAGGTGAAATTCTCTCTTCCCCCTCATGCTGAGACCATAAGATGCCCATTCTTTGGAGACGTGGCAAATGTGAGCTCAGACTGACCCTCCAGTCCTTCTGCAGATGTGCCCTCGGGCCTTTCTTTCCTAGGGCCGCCTTGGCAATCTCACACGGCAAACCATTCCCCTTTTGCTCTGTTTTTCAGTATATCCTGCCAGAAAAAGCCACGTCTCCACAGAGCCCTGGTATTTCGTCCCAGAGGTCAGTAGGTTGGCAGACGAGTCCCCCTGTGCTCCCAGGATTGTTTTCCCCCATCCTTGGCTGTTTCCAGGGCTTCCTCTGTAAGTTAAGGTGGGTGCCCAAGTGCTGAGGGCAAGTGGGGGGCCTTGCCAAATGAGAGAGGGAGCTCTCAAAAGTTCTGTTTATTTCCTGTTTATGGACTAAATTTTTAAGTTCCAAATTGAATGTGAAATGTCCAAATGGCACATTCTTTTTTTCTTAGAACAGCAAAACCCAAAACGTCCCCGTGAAGGTGACGTCATAATAAGGCAACAGAATCCCACTGTGATCCCGTCTCTGGACAGTTTGCTGCAGATTCAAGCGATGCCGGGGAAAGGAACCACATTGGTTCTGCTTGCTAATCATTACAACGCCATGAATCAACAATTGTATTGTAACAATGATAAAAAAAAGAGCCACCTTCCCCCAGTGAGCTTGGGTGGGAAGCAAGGTATCTGCCTGCTGGAACTTTCCCAGTGATCTGAGCTGCTCATGCTGGGGTGGGGGGAAGGGTTGGGGGGAGGGTACCACTGGAGGGGGGTACCACTGGGGGGAGTGCTGCCCACAATCCCAGCTTCCCCATGTCCTACACATCACTGAGTCAGTGGCAGCCATTGCTCCGTCTTCTCTTCATCCCAGAACTTCCCCTATGACATTTGGGATGAATCTCCTAGCAGTTAAATTGCTTTCCAGTTCTCTATCATCTTTTCTGTTTCTTCTTCATCTATCCATTTCCTTCCAAATGCCAGAAGCGTGATCAAGTCTTAAATATGACTTTTTTATAATCCTGCTATGCACAGGGCCTAAAATGCTCTCGGTGGGGAGCCCTCCAAGAAGAGCAGTTCAGAATCCCCAGAGCTATTTAAGTTTTGCAATCATTTTGGTAAACAGGTGGGCCCTCCCCAGCAGTACACTTCTGAGGTGCCATTCATCACCCCACTCACATCCTCCTATGCTGGGGGACCAGCTCCAGATGTTGCACCAGATGGAGCTTTGGAGGGAAGGAATCTCATTGCAATTCCCCATCCAGCAGCCAGAAGGCAGGGCAGGGCTTGAAACAACAGGCGCAGAGCCATGCATCCTGGAGGGCTTTGCGAGGTGCTTGGGCAGCCTCTGGGGCATGGGGCTGGGGCAGCATGTGCAGGATGAGTGGGGTGGGTAGGTTATGAGATGGAGCTGACAGCTGGAGCCTGTGTTCCTTCACTGTAAAGGCGCTGCAATTGTTCTGCTGATGCGGTGCAGCTATCCTGGGGGTTCACGGACTGCAGGGGAGTGGCCATCGGCGGGATGAAGCTCCCTTTGGACAGAACTGTGAGGTTTCTGCCCGGCATGGGTCTGCTGGAGATACTGCACCATACTCATCATGCACTGCCTCCCACTTTCTAGCTAAACCCCCATCTGCTACAGGCATCTATTTCTGCGTGTCAATGTTATACACATGTAAGCACACAGAGCAGCCAGGATGATGGTGCAAACCCACATCACTTGTGTCATCCTGATTTCCTTATATTGACCCACATGGTGGCTGCACTGTCCCCCAGAAGCAGCCCCTGCCTCAGTCACAGGGCATTCTCAGCAGGCATGAGAACAGCTAATACATGCCTGCAATAAGAGCGATGGGGGTGAGGCATTTTGGAAGCATTTTAAATTCCTAGGCTAAAAATAGCACGTCTCCTTTAATGACATTTGAAATTTCAAATAAAATAAATACCACTGCTTCAGAAAATTAAAGCCTTCTAGTAGTGAGCAGGCTGTGAGCATCACGGGCGACAGACGTGGCCATGCCGGGACAGTGCCCACTGCAGCATGGGCACAGGGCAAGCTCTGGGGGTCTCTAGCTCCCTGAATTCTCCTTGTGACCTCTGTGGCTGCTCACATCATCGCTCCACTTTCCAGATGAGGCAGGTGGGACTCGGGACAAATCCTGTGCACACGGCCACACGCCAGAAAGCAGCAGAGCCTGCCCGAAACACCTGCCCTTTAACCTCTCTTTCTCCGACACAAGTGCCTTCTGCCCCTTGTCTACCGAGCATATTTAGATGAATAATGCAGGCCAAATATAGAGGTGGCATAACATTCTTAAACATGGTCATTTGCTGATGGCAACACGAGTCTGAGCCAGACAATTGCCCTCCAGTGTATTTCCACAAGCCTGCAGGGAGCACCTGCCGGAGAAGGGGCAGTTGGCCAGCTGCTGCGAGAGGGGAGGGAGGGAGGGAAAGAATCAGCAAGGGATGGTTGCCGGACTCACTGTCCCAGGAGGACACACAGACGTAAGAATCTCCAGCTAAAGCAATCTTTAAAACATTTTGTTAGGTATCAGGGTACACAGGAAGTGCTGTGGGATCTATTTTGGTTCCAGGAAATGGGGGATGGCTTCCCGAAAAACCAAAGGACATGGTGTTTCAGTTGGCCCCTGAACCACACGTCCTCCTGATACATCATGAGAGGCAATCCCACAGAGACACGGAGTCAGGAGAACATGTGGCAGTTTTGGAGAGGGTGCCTGTAGAAGACGTGGAGAGACAGGCAGCAAGAGGCTGGGAGGAGGGATGGGGTGGGCCCCTGGAAAGGTGAAGGCCCCAGATTGGAGGCAGAGGCATGCTCAGAGCGTGACATTTAGAAGTTTGCTGCTGGGTGATACCTGGTAGTTACTTTGTGGCTGTAGATACTGGGTCCTCAATATTCACATGTAAGACAGAGACCACGTTCCTTGCATCCCTCGTATCACCTAGCCTAGCTCCAAATAGCTACACACTTGACTTCTCTGAAAGAAAAAATGTTCAAGGAGGATTCTGTAACCTGTTGTTTCCCTAATATTTTGCTTTTGTATGGATGTTCCAACAGATTTCACCCAGTGGCGTTTCCACTCATCTATACGAGAGGGCCCTCTGTATATGCGGGAATCTCCTTCCTCTTCCTTAAATTCTGTATTTTCAATATGCGTTTGGTGGACCCTTGCAGTTCAAGCCCATATTGTTCGAGGCACAACTGTGTTTCACAAGGAGCAGGGCGGGAACATTGCTGAAGATCAGCTGCACCGTTAGCCAAACTGCTGTCTGCAATGCCCCAGCTGCAAAGCCAGGCCCCCCACTCCACCTCCATAGCTGGCACCCTCCTTGCTCTGCAGGGATGTAAACACTGACACATTCACTCTCCATTTCAATTTGACAAACTCCTATAAACCTAGCAGTGTAAGACAATGCAAATGCATTACATTCCAGTTCCAGTGGGTCAGAAGTCCAGGCTCAGCTTAAACGGACTCACAGCTCAGGGTCCCATGAGGTTGGCTGGGCTATATTACTTTCTTGGGCTTAGAGTCCTCTTCCAAGCTCACTGGCTGTTAGGACTCACGGCCCCGTGGAGGTAGGACTCAGGTCTTTCTTTCCTTTTAGCTGTCAGCTAGAGGCACCTGCAGTTCTTTACATGTGGCCCCCAGGCAGTTCATGACAAGGACGTCTGCTTTCCTGGAGGCCATCCAAAGTCTCTCTAGCCTCCTCCTCTGTGACTGGCTGGAGGGGTCTTTCTAAAAGCAAGTCTCATGTGTTTAAATAGGCCCACCCAGATTATCTCCCCATTTGAATGGCAGCTGATCCAGGACCTTAATTATAACCAAATCCCATTGCAGCAGCACTGAAATCAGTGCTTGAGTAAACAACTGGGAGATGGTGTGTAGGCACCAGGGCCAAGCGAGCATTCTGGGAGGCACCTTAGAATAGTGTTCAGCAGCACTGGTGACTGCATCAGCCTAAGTGGATTAGTCTTCTTGGCTGCCATAACTGAGAGTCTTAACAGAAATTTAACTTCTCACAGTTCTGGGGCCTGGAAATCCAAGGTCAAGGTACTGGAGGGGTTGTTTTCTGGTGAGGCCTCTCTTCCTGGTTTGCAGACAGCCTTCTCCTCACCATGTCTTCAAAGGGCAGAGAGAGCAAGCTCTGGTGTCTCTTCCTCTTCTTATAAGGGTGCCAGTTTTGTTGGATTAGGGCCCATCCTTATGACATCATTTAACCCTAAAAAGGCCTTATCTTCAAACACAGTCAGATTGGAGGTGAGGGCTAAAACGTAAGGATTTTGAGAAGGACACAATTCACTCTATAAAGATATGATGCTCAACTTTGCCATTCTTCTAAATCTTTCTATTCTGAACATTGAATGACTCTCCCCCCACTTCATTGGCTCTTACTGTAAATGGCATTGTCATAGTTTTAGGAAAGATGGTTTCTAAGCCACTGCTCTATTTTAGCTTGAATATGCAGATGAATAGCTGAATTCACAGAGATCCCAAATTGTTCAGGTCTAAAATTATAATTGAAAAGATTGGCAAATTTGGCTACATAAAATGGAAAGATTTTTATATGCCACAAAATACCATAAATCAAATTAAAGCTCAGAGTATGGGGGGATGAGATTGCAACACACAGAAAAGAAAGAGATGTAGATAAGTAAATGAATAAATGAGTGAGTTAATGAATAAGTTATTAACTTGCAAAGCATTAGGAGAAATCATACCAAATACCAGGGCTAAATGAACATAAAGAGGCAAGAGAAAAAGGTCAATAAACATGAAAAAAATTCAACCTTACTAAGTAATCAAAAAATGCAAATTAGTAGAGTCTACCATCTATTAGTTTGGCAACAATTAAAAGGAATGATAAAGTCTTGTATTGAGAATGTCTGATTAGAACAGATTCCCTCATATACTGCTGGTGAGAATATAAACTGATATAAATTTTCTAGAAGATAATTCTCCAACATACCTCAAATGTATTAAAAATATATAATTCTGACCTATTAATTTGTGACAAATTTTATCCTAAGGAAATTATTTAATGCATGTACAAAGATATATGTACAAAAAATGGCACAAAGGTATATGTGCTATTGCTTATAATTGGAGACTATCTAGCAGCTAAATCTGTGAAGGTATAGCCCAAGAAATGAATGCCAAGCAGCCATTAAAACATGATAAATGTGTAGTTAGAGACATAAAACACGCTCATCATTTATTTCTATGCAAAGCAGCAGGTTACAGAATAAAGTCACACCATTTTGTAAAGAAAAGTATTTGTATGCATAAATGTAGTTAAATAAACATAGAGCTAAGTTGGACTATAGATGCCTGGGAAATCCCAGAAAGAATTTTGCCAACCTGTTAACAGTGATTCTGTTTGGGTGATTAGAGTATAGGTCACTTCTGTATTTCTCTTTTGTTTGTTTACCTGTAATTTACATGATAATCTGAAGTTCATATTTTCTTCATTAAACATCTATTGCTCATTTTAAAATGATATGCTGAACTGTTTTGAAACTTATCTGAAAGTTAAGGTTACATCTCCCAGTTATATTCACTCAAAGACTTTCAAATCTACCAAAGATGATAATTCGTGATTTGTTTACTGCAATTCACCTCCTGCAAAGACCAAGCAGTCCCCATATTAGAACTTTCAGGATTGCGATCGGTCAGAAAATACTTATCTGGCAATCCGCAAAACACTCCATCTCCGTTGCCTTTTTATTCTGAATATGGCAGACTCTGTTCCTCTCTCTCCTTTCAGGTCTCATAACACAACCTCTACACACAGGAAGCAGCCCTTGAATAACCTGTAATTCTAAAAACCTACTGATAGTAGACTAGGAGTGATCTCTAAATCCTAGGCAACTTCTTCTCAGATTTCTAACATCCTTTGGTATCTTCCTACTACTTAGCATAGGAAACTAAGAAGGAATACATGGCAGGGAGTCATCTGATGTTGGAACAATCCACTTTGGCATATGGAAAACTGTGAAGGTGTGTCCAATTCTGAACTTCATTTATGGCTGACAATTGAGTAGATGCTCTGATGCTACTATGCTGAGAGCAGATCGTTTTTAGAGACACCTCTGTTTTTCCCCATACACTGAAGTGTTTATGTAATTTTTGTTTTCCCATCTGGTTCCTTTTTTGGTAAAAGTGAGTGGAAAAATTCAAAAATAAAAGTAGTGATTACAATTATAAGGTCATATTAATTTAATTTTCATGGTTTTATTAATAATGTGAATAGGCAGAGCTAAAAGAAGAATCACAATGAAAGTCTATGTGATATTAATCAACTGCATAATCATTTGAGTAGAAAAAGAACAGAACTAAGTAATATGTATAAACATTGAAAATATATTGATGAATACTGTATCTTAAAGATGGGATGCAATGAATAAATGATTTAATACTTTGTAGCTTTCAGAATCCCCTGCTCCCAACCTAACAAAGAAAGTTGTTTATTGTCTTCACATTCTACTTCTGCACATACTTAGGGGGACATATTATAAACAGTAAACATGGAATTGTGTTTATTTATATTTGTGTTCACCATATATCTGCCCATTGATTTGTATATTCAGTTTGGAAACCCAAATCTCAAACCACATAAATTATCCAATGCCAACTAAATTCCAGTTTCTTATTCAATATTTGGCATGTTGTGTTACTTTCACTTAAATTCAAATATTTGCCCACTTATATTCTCTCATTTAAATTAAAATCTCTATCACTTATTTAAGCCACTTAACTGAGTATGTGTGGAATGAATTAAGGATAAGGTCATTATCCATTTATCTCGTGGTCCTCTTTGTACTTTTCCTGGGAGTATGGTATCTTTCAATTCTAAGCCACAAATAGAAAGTGTATTCTGAATAGGGGATGCCTAATTAATTGCATAAACTTTAGCTAGAATCCTTCAACATCTCTATCTGGGTTTTAAGGTTTAGCTCCTTTTGATTGGTCCTGCTGCAAGCAAGGAACTAGCATTAACTGAAGGGCAGTAAATCATATTCAAATGTATTTTTAACATAAGCAAATTGATAATTAAATCCAGATATAAATGAATTTATCTGGTTCCTCAGTGATCTTCAGCTACACTTCCTTCCTGACTGCACTGACCAAGATTGCCACAAATGTGGGCCCCTTTGCTGTGGACATAAAGTATAAGTCATTTACTTTAAATGAGCTCCAACAGAAATGCATACTAGGTAAAACTGTAACTGCTTCTCCAGTTAGTACCGCCATCTACATGAGCTGTGTGGGGGCCTCTGCCCTTCAAGTTTAAAAAGGTCCCTTCTAACGGAAGCAGAAGAAATGGAAATGCTGCAAAGTACCTACCAGGAACAAAGGAATTTAGGAACAGGCATCACCTGCATCGACTGGCTGATTAACTGATTAATTGATTGATTCGTTCATTCAAATGGTATGTACTGAGCAGCTACTACATGCCAAGCACAATGCAAGGTGATTGGATATAGCAGTAAACAAGACAGAACTGAAACCCTGATGTTTTCAGAAGCTCAGAAAGCAAGACATCCCCTTCACTGCCTCCACCTGTGCAGTGACGGGACTCGCACTGAGGTAGGGCAGGGGAAAGAGTCATAAGGTGCATACAGTGTTTTTGCAACAAGCTGTATTTTCTTAACTGAAAAGTTTAATGAAATTTTAATTTGCCAGAAGGCAACAAGCTGACTTCTTCAATATGGTAAGAAGAGAAACTATTAATTATGGCTTTCTAAAATTGAATATCCTTGTACACAGGTGCTGAAGCCAACAGTGGCCCACACACCCATGCTCCTTCAAATGTGAGAGCTTATCTCTGGGCAACTCTTCAATGTCCATACACGATGCCTTCATACCCGCTCACTGAACCCAGCAGGTAAGCAGACTCAGCTTCTCACAAAGACAGTTGACAACGGCGAAAGACAAAATGGTCCCCAACTCACCCTGGGATTAACAGAAAATTTATAGACTTCTACATAGAAAAGACTTTGGAGATTACTTAGCAGGGTCAATCCATAATTTGATATATGGAAACCTGAGAACCAGAAGGTCGCTGAGCTGCAAGCATTTTATTTATGTATTAACTGATTTATTTTATATCCTCCCTACTTCCAAAAAGGTTTTGAGGCAATTCGCCAAGCATTGTGGTTAATCACTGTGTTATTATTAGAAATGAGGCTTTTCTTAAAAAAATTTTTAAGCATTTCTAAAACTCTAAGGATTTAGATCATGTTAGGTATATAATTCAGGTTATTGTGTATACACTGGCTAAATAATAAGCTGAATCCTCCTTGTACTTTAAAGGATTCCTGGTTGGGTGTGGTGTTTCACGCCTGTAATCCCAGCACTTTGGGAAGCTGAGGTGGGAGGATCACTTGAGTCCAGGAGTTCGAGACCAACCTAGGCAACATAGTGAGCCCTCATCTCTTTTTAATATAAAAAAAGTAAATAAACAACAAACAAACCCCAAAACCAAAATGGATTCCTAAGAGAAGCTCCATGGTTTTGTATCAGGCAAGTGGCATGAACTATACTATAGTGAAGTGTTACCCATGTTTACATGTTTATTTGTGGTAATCCGTCAGAGTAAACTTGGTGTGAATAAAATCAATTATTTGGGGACATCTGCTGTGTCTTTCATAATGTGTGGATTGGTGTTCGCAAACAGAATCGTGGTTGTTTAATCAGATATGGCCCTTTTCTTCACATAAATATGGAGCGCTCTGGTTGCAGCAGGTTAGGCGTACATGTAGGCTTGGATTTGGAGTGAGCTCCTTGAATGCACATTTAAAATCATGACAGAGTGATGCAGGGGCTGGACAGAAGCAGGAGTCCCAAGATATCACGACCAGTGAGCAGCTACCCCTATCAGACCTAATTCATATATTGGAGGATCTGCTGGGTATCTTCCTACGGGCTACTCCTTGATGCTTTAAATTTTGTGGGGCACTTTCTCACTGCTTGCCGCTAGAACTCAAGAGAAGCAATCTTTATCTGTTTCTCCTTTCCCAAGGGCAATGCCATTATTTCTGTCTCTCATACAGACTGGCTGTGAGAGCTGCATAAAGGGCCCTGTGTTGCTGGAGGGAAGAAAGAAATTCAAGAGACTTCTTAGTGGTTGTGGTTCAGCATAAACAGTGCATGGAATCATGGGCATGAAGTGGGAAGATAGCTGGAAGGTGGATGGTGCAATTGATGGGGTAAAAAGTAGTCAAGAGATCAAATGCATTTCACTGGACTCCTTAGGATATGAGGGACCAAGGAGTTATTCAGAAGGAGTGGTGCCCTCCGCACAGGAAGCAGACACTCGGCCACCTATCCCTGCCCCACTGTGATGGCTAATTTTATTAACCAATGTCAACTTGCTAGGATTAAGGGATTCCCAGATAGCTGGTAAAGCATTATTTTGGGTGTGTCTATGAGGATGTTTCCAGAAGAGAATGGCATCAGAATCACTTTAAGGTTCTGGAGAGAATAAAAAGGCAGAGGAAAGGTGAATTTGCCCTCTCCTTCTCATTCTCCTGGAGCTACGGTACCCTTCTTCTCTTGCTCTTGGACATCAGAACTCCAGGCTCTCTGGCTTTTGGACTCTGAGACTTGCACCAGTGGCACCCCAGGTTCTTAGGACTTTGGCCTTGGACTGAAAGTTACACCTTCAGGTTCCCTGGTTCTGAGGCTTCCAGAGTTGAACTGAGCCACACTGCCAGCTTCCCCTGTTCTATAGCTTGCAGATGGCCTGCATGCGACTCAGCCTCCACAAGCATATGAGATAACTCCTCTGATAAATCCCCTCTTATATATCTGTATCTATCTATCTCTACCTTCTATTGGTTCTGTTTCTCTGGAGAACCCTGACTTGTACACCTCCTGCTTGAAGACCTCCTCTGAGTCTGGCCACACCTACTTCCTCTGCTCTTAGAGAAGAGAGCTGCATAAATGGATTCACATTCAGGTTGCCACTGTGTGACAGGAGGTGTTTAGGGCTTGGGTGTTTCTCCAGCAACTGACATGTTTCCTCGTCAGGCCTGAGTTGATAAGGCAGATGCTAAGTACCAGGAGGCTTCACTTTGGTCATCTGATGGCCTGAATGTTCTTTGTGTTGAACTAGGTTCACATTGATGGTTGTCTTGTCCAATTAATATTTCTTTAATAAACCAATCAATTTAGAAAAATAATTGCTCAAGCTTACTGTTGGGCAAGAGAAGTCTTCCCCAAAGCCCATGGGGACACCTCTTTCCAGCCTTTGTTATTTCACCTAGGAGGTCACAGGTCCAGCCTATGACAGTACCAGTTTCATGATGGGTCCAATATGCTCCTGCCTACACAGAATCAATATTGAGTCTCACAACCAAAGAGTTCCAGTGACGATGCTGATCCACCATAGTCAAGTTAAAGGGACTGAGTTTGCTCCTTCCCTGTGGATCTGAGCTTTCCATTTGAGCTGTTCTTGAGCAGAATTAGTCTCTATCCAAGTCTATTACAGAGTTACCTGCCTGATCCCAGCATTCCTCAAGCTTTGAGAATCTGGAGATTTTCCAAATAATGTCTTCACTCCAGAAAGCATCTTCAATGCCATAATCAAGCATTCTCTAATTTGCTATTTCCATTCAGTTGAATTAAGTGTCTACTTTACATAAATAGTACTGGTTCCTTCTGGAGAAGTGTGTTTATTGGCACCATACACATAAAACATCTTGGCTGTGTCTCATAAAAAGCCTTGATTGGTATATATGTAAGCTTTTAATGAACTTCTGAGAGAGTAAATGAAGCAGTCAAGTCCACATATTTTCTGTTCATAAAAACACCTCGTTTGCAAAGAAGGGATATGATTCAGAGGAAGCAGACTGGGAGCAGAAGCCAGGTTGGCATCTTAGGAACACTGGTCTATGTTTTTCTTGAGAAACACCCTAGGGTTGGATAGACCCAACCCTGACCCCAGGAATTGTGTCAGCTAAGGCCTCTTAGGCAACACCAGAACATCAGTGTATTCTTATGAGTTGAGGCAAGGGTGGCCCCATACTTTTGGAGGAAGAAGCCACATTGATTTTGCATCCCTGCATACCACAGTCATTTCCGATGTAAATCACCAACAGCCATCCACGTGATGCATGTTGGCTCGGTGCCCTGTGAGAGGAGAAGTGGAGGTCATGGCAGCTGATCACAATCATTCCCTGGGCACTTTCTTCAGCAAGGAAGATGTGTGTTAATCCAAGGGGCTTGGGCCCTTTCCAATTTGGATAACTAGCTCCCCCACAAACCACCCATCTCCTCCTGCGGCTTCACCCCCTCAGCATTGTTCTCCTTTGTCAGAGGCACCACAGACCCTTGGCACAGAACCTGACACCAGCCTGCTCTGCAATGTGTGTATTAATATTTCTCACTGTAACCCTGTCTTCACAGATTCCAATTCTTTATAGAAATACCATTTTTCAACCCCATACATGGTGTGTGGGGGGGAAGACATTTACTGGAAGATTACACATGTCTGTGATTCTGCTTTTGTGTTATCTCTCTAGAGAAGGTGACTCAAATGATCTAACTGTATTGTAAAGAGGAAGGCATGTACAGGCAGTGGAGAGACAGATGGATTTGGACTGGGAAGAGGGCTGGTTTCCAGTAGGGACTTCACTCATAAAACAATTATACAGGCGGATGCAGAGAGGTGGCCCCAAACTAGACAGGCCAGAGGCAGATGTGGCTGAGTTTAGATGGTGTCATAAAACAAGTCCTAAGAAACATCCTCAACGGGGCGGAAACGTTTTATGGTCATTTATCTACCCTAATAGAAAGTTTGGGGGATTATAAGGAACTATCAAAAAGGTATAGAGAAGGCATTCATAAGAATGTCCCCCTAAAGTTCTCCTCCCAGGTCATGGCAGCGCCTTGAGCGGACATACACTGTGGTAAGACAGGGTGGTTCTCCCAACTGTGTCTACAGCTGAAGTGCATTTTCACTGAGCACACAGTCCTACAACTGGACTATACCATAATTTTTAAAGGCTGAATTTTTATGGACCACACTCACCAGCTGGAACAATATTGCACTTGCAGCCATTTCTGTAAATATCCTTCTACTAGGCATATGTTTGTAGATTAATGTTTTCCAGAACTCTACTTAAATTATCAATCTGACATAAGTCTTCTTTTCAGAGGGTCTCAAGGTTCTACTATAAACATTTTAGTGTTCTTTACCTTCCTAAAGAAAACTGTCTTTGAGGTATTATGATTAAGATCTCTAAAAGCAATTCTCTAGGTCTGAAGTGCCTGAGTAATAAGGAAGAAGAGATGTGTTTATGTGCTTGTGAGAGCATTTTGAAAAGATTTTAGGAGTTTCACAAGTGATGTGTGTCTGAAAATGTATTGACAACAGAACACAAAAATACTGCTTACCAGACTAAATGAAATGCACTGAGCACCTTTTCAAAAATCTGGAATAAAGATTCTGTGGTTCCCCTGTAAAAAAATGCATACTACGAACACCCCAAGCCCACTTTTAAATTTAATTATGTCTCCTAGGGAGAGGAAGCCCAACTGCAATACATCGTTTCAGTTAGGAAACATTTGGGAACACCAGGGAAGGCTGACCCTGGAGATATCACAAAGAACAAGGCTGACTTGGTTCTGCCGTTTTGGAAGCCATCATCTACCAATGACAGTCTTGGAGTCGACTGTCATTAAACAACCATCCTTCTATGTAAGTGCCACCAAGAAAAAACACAGGTCCCAGTGAAAGCACCGCACAGGGAGGCCAGTTGTATTTAGGAAGAAATCTATGGATGAACTGGCATTGGAGAAACACAAGAGAGGTAGGTCTCAGAAGGCAACACCTTCCAAAATTCTGGGGTGGTAAAGAATCATGTGCAAGAATCCCAAAAGCAAGAGTGATTGTGCAGGTGAGAATGCATACAGCAAGTGTGGACTTAGTGCACAGAGAGGAAGTGTGTGCTCACAGGAAGTGCACAGAGGAAGTGTGGGCTCACAGGAAGTGTATACTCATAGGAAGTGTACACTCACAGAAAATGTGGGCTCACAGGAAGTGCACAGAAAGTGGTACTCACAGGAAGTGCACAGAGAGGAAGCGTGGGCTCACAGAAAGTGTATACTCACAGGAAGTGTACAGTCACAGGAGGTGCACAGATAGGAAGTGTGTGCTCAGAATAAGTGCACAGAGAGAAAGTGGTGCTACAGGAAGTGCACAGAGAGGAAGTGTGTGCTCACAGGAATTGCACAGAGGAAGGGGGGGCTCACAGGAAGTGTATACTCATAGGAGTGTACATCATAGTAAGTGTGGGCTCACAGGAATTGCACAGAGAGGAAGTATGTGTTTAGAGGAAGTGCACAGAAAGTGTATGCTCACAGGAAGTACACAGATAGGAAGTGTGGGCTCACGGGAAGCATGCTATCTTAGGAAGTGCACAGATAGGAAGTGTATGCTCAAAGGAAGTGCACAGATAGGAAGTGTGGGCTCATAGGAATTGTAAGCTCACAGGAAGTGTGGGCTTACAGGAAGTGCATAGATAAGAAGTGTGTGCTCACAAGAAGTGTACCATCAGAGGAAATGTGGGCTCACAGGAAGTATACGCATAGGATCTATGGGCTCATAGGAAGTATAAATTCACAAGAAGTGTAGGCTTACAGGAAGTGCACAGATAGGAAGTGTGTGCTCATAGGAAGTGTACACTCACAATGTGGGCTCAAAGGAAGTGTACACATAGGAAGTGTGGGCTCACAGGAGGTAAACACATAGGAAATATGGGCTCATAGGAAGTATACACTCACTGTTAGTATACACAGAGGAAGTATGGGCTCACAGGAAGTGTTCACTCACAGGAAGTGTGGGTTCATAGGAAGTGAGAACTCACAGGAAGTGTAAACTCACAGGAAGTATACACTCACAGGAAGTGTAAGCTCACAGGAAGTATATGCTCGCAGGAAGTATATGACCACAAGATGTATACACTTACAGGAAGTGTACACTCACAAGAAGTGTGGGCTCACAGGAAATGTGGGCTCATAGGAGGTGTTCACTCACAAGAAGTGTAAGCTCACAGGAAGTATACACTTACAGAAAGTGTATGCTCACAGGAAGTGTGGGCTCAGAGGAAGCATGCAAGGCCAGATTGTGCAAGGTTTCTTGAGGAAGAAAATTAGATCCACACACCATTTGGATCTGCACAGATGTGACCTTGTGAAGTTCAAGGTCACATGGACCCACAATGTGTGCTGGGACAGGAGGGAGCCCAGCCATGTGGAAGACCATGCAGGAAGAAGCACATCTGGAGTCAGGCCATGTCCTCGCCATGTCTTCCTCCTTCCCTGTGGGGAGTCCTGTACCACAGGCTGATGCTCTCCCCACTCCACACCTCCCTGTACAAATTGTTGTGGAAGCATCAGATAATGTCAGAGCAATGGGATCAGAGGGAATGAGCACTGGATCACAGTTCTGGAGACTTCCAGCACTAAAATTCCAATTCCTCATCTTGGCGTTTGTGCTGGAAAGATGAGTCTCAGCACAAAATGGGAAAGAGTAGACAAACAGCAAAGGAAGAGTCAGCCTTGCTTTGTGTGCACATCCTTGGCATTCCCCTGGGTGCTATCGAGAAACTACGTATCTCACTCATTCACAGCCAAACTGCCCACAGTGGGAGGAAGTGTTCTCAGTCTGAAGACTGCACTGAGTGGCAGCCCTGTGCACAGTGGAAAATCAAATTAGCCTTTTGAACTTGCAGGCATGAGTTTCCACAAAGTCTGGTTTGGGAGCTCTTCCAGCATGGGGTGTGTCCCATCGTACTGGCAGGCTGCTGAGCAGAGGTGTGGACCTCATTAGCAGAGGCCATGGGGGGCATGGATGGAGCCTGCGAGAGACTCGCTCAGTCCTGTGGGTACCACTGAGTTGGCCTCTCTGCCTCCCTGGGATCACGCCAAGTCTATGCCGGGAGAATGAGTCACTGAGCTGATGGGAGTAAAAGATCAAGTGGGCCTCACAGATTCAAAAGCCACTACTGAAATTAAATGACTCTGTCCCAGATACAGTGGGGAACCTGCTGCCCCAGGTTTAGAACAGCCCTACCCTGCCATTTTTCCTGTTGAACACACATTTTTCTTGGTTTATCTACTCTTTGATTAACTCCAAATTGTACGAAAACTATAAAGTGAGGAAGTCGAAGGAGAATGACTTTCCTGTATTCTCCCAGCAGTATTATGCCTCATGCCTAACTAACGTCATCCCGTGTCCACTTTCAAAGCACTTCCTCATTTATCCTCTCTCTCCAGCTCGTGAGCCCTAAGGATGGGCAGCCTATCTTCCACTCCCTCAGAATGTCTTCACATCTCCTAACAAAGGATGAACAAAGAACAGAGCCCTTCAGAACAACAGAAACACAGTACTGGAGCCACCATCACATTGACTAATCCCCAGGAAGGCACACAGGCTCAGGTGGGATAACAGTCGAGAAGCAACAGGAAGCACCACAAAGGGTGACACAGAGTGGTTGAATCCCAGCTCTACTGACCAGCTGTGTGACCTGGGGCATTCAATTTCTCCTCTGTGAACCTGTTTCTATGAGGTATATAATAACATGAGTTATTTTTAAAGACTAAATAAAATACCATTTTTAAGGCCACTTACACAGTCCTGTCCCAGAGCTACTTTTTTTTTGGTATGTTTATGTATATCACTGCTAGTGACAAAAGAGACATGCATGAGTCCATCGGACAACGATATAAACAATACAGTGCAGAACACAAAGGAAGGAGTGGTCATTTAATGCAAAGTAGGATAGCATTACAAAGGAGCAACATAAGCCAGGCTTGAATGAATGAGCAATGTTTTGCTAGAAGAAAAGTGTGGGAAAGGCATTCTTGGAAAGAGAATACTATTGACCAAAGGGCAGAGACACAACAACGTGCTGTTTATACCGGGAGGGGGAGCTGTGCCACGTGGTTTCACGTGTGGCATCTCCTGGTAGCCCAGTGAGGGATAAAGCCAGACAGTCAGGGCCACCTAATGGAAGGTTCTTTGATGAATGAGGAATAGGGATGTTATCCTTTAGGCAGTGGAAACCCACTGAAGACAAGAAAGATCTTTTTTTCTGAGGAGGACAAGATGCATTTGAAGAAAGAATGGGAAGAGAGATCTTTCGAGATTACTGAACCGAAATGAGGACCTGAAGCAGAGGCGTCATCATGGGAAGTGAGGAGGAAGAAGAGAGGGATAAAAAATACAGTGGGAGGGGAGGTGATGATAATTTCAGATTAGAGATAATGGGGTAAATGAGGTGAAGAGGTAAGAAGGGCATGGGCAGTTTGCAGTGTGAGCAGTGGTGGATGGTGTCCTGATTAAGTGGCCCATGGCAGGTGCCCTGTGGGTTAAGCTGAATTGCATACTGGGTCTTAGGCAATAACTCTAGTCAGTTACTCGCTTCCTTTTAAGACATCAAAAACCTTACTTGATTTATATATATTTAGCGAGCCAAGGGAAATACATAATCAGATAAATATTAAGCCAGCAGTAAAACCAGCAAATCAATCAGCTGTCCAGCCAATGTTTTCTGATAATGAGGGCTGATGGAGATTTGAGTTCACTGATTTCTGTCTCAATACAAATTGTGACCAGGTAGAACACTAAGACCTAGAATTCAACAAACGGTGACTGAAAATATTCTTAACCTAGGTTCAATTTAGGAGGAAGTGAATAAGGTCTCACCCTCATCTGCAAAACTTGCCAAATTTGTCCCTCAAAAATATTGTTTTGTTTATTGGGAGGAAAAAGTGTGTGTATGTAAAAGTGTAAAAATGAAATATCCAAGTCCTTTTTGTATTTTCAGGCTAATATTTCACTTTTCAGAGAGTACACAATTTATGAATTGAACTCATTCCTATTACAATTAGAATTTATGTTGAGTTTCATGAAATTGTTTATTCTTTCCTGCTTGAGCATCTCTATTTGACATTTACAAATCAGAGTTGAAAGGGTACCTTTTCCAGATATTTTTTCCTTAGGCTATCTTCATTTACATAAGAAACATAGCTTCATAGTCTATCCCTACAGACAACATCAGTTCCTCCAGATGTAATTAGTAAGAGAAAAACCCCTTAGTATTCCACTTATTGATTTAATCAAACATTCTGCTAATCCAATATTCTCCAGATAGGATTTTGATAACTTCCTGGATGCACATTGTAATTACAGAGCAGTGGCTGGGAAGCGGCTGAAGGGGATGACCTAGTTCCACATGGGCCTTCCCAATCACACTGAGCCTCTACTTCTTTAGCAATGAGGGCCTCTGACATGAAACTCTAATTCTTGGCCTCCTTCAAGCAGTCATAGTCAGAGAATATCTGAAGGGAAAAGGCCTTTGAGATCACCCAGTTCAGTTTTCCTAACACGGGTCCAGCATGTCATCAGTCACAACTGATGTTCCTGGAAAAAAGATATCATGGCAAGGTAAGTTTGGGCTAAAACTGCGTATCACACCCCTTCTGGGAGCTGTGGAGAATTTCAGCTCAAAATAGCTTCTAAATCTTATGATAAATAAGCAAATTGCATTGAATCCAGAATTTTCCAAACTTGTTAGATCATCTTTCCCCTACTTAATGCCTTTGAACATTTTTCAGAACTTGTGGAAAGCAGAGATCTAACCCACCCTCTCCCCAACTTAAAGCTAAGACCCAGAGAGTAAAGGTGTGTGCCTGAGTTCCCTCAGTCAGGACCCTTGGCTCTGGCTTCTGAATCGGCCACTGATGAACTGCCTGGTTTATGTTCGTTGACTCTCACTACACCTGCAAAAACTGATTTCTCTGTGAGCCATGTGTTTCAGAAGGACCTGGACATGTCTGGCTGAGGCATTTTCCATGGTGATCTGCTCCGTGGTTGTTTTGGCATCTGGCAGGGGCTACTCTTGCTTTATGTTTTTTGTACTGTGGAGCTGCAGGCTGAAGTCTGACTATCAGATTGGTATATCCTGCAGGCTCTTGGTACAGGAGCTCATTCTGTTGACTGCACTGGAGAAACAGAGGCTGGAAGGCTTTGTCCTCCCCACCCGCCCCCATCTGATGTGAGATCTGAGGCAGGGCCACTGTCAGGCCTGGGATTAAACATCAGGTAAAACACAATGATGTGCAAAGTCCCCCAAGCCCTAGATCAGTGCCATGAGAAACTTGAGTGTTTCAGATACACTTTCCCTCATGGCATCCAGCACTCAGGAAAGTCTTTAAAAGAGAAGTGAGGAAAGTAACATCATCCTGCTTTGACCTTCTTCCAGGTTAAGTGAGAGCATTCTCACATAGCATTACCTTATGAAATCGGGGTAGATAGTGTGACATAATCCTACAGATGAGGAAATTGGCCTACAGTTTAAAAGAAACACTCCAGATCTTATAGCTGGCAAGTTTTAGCAACTCACTAGATGCCAGGTCTGTTTTTTCCAAAATCCTATCAAGATCCATTTTTCAGTGGCAATGATTGTGGAATGACCTTGAGGAAGCTGAAAGTTCTGCCTTCTAGGACACATCCCTGCCAGCAGCTTTGGCTGATGTCACACACCCCTCACTAGTTCCTCTTTGTCTTCTAGCTTAAGCTTCCATGTCCTCTTTGAATTTGTCCATGTTTTTTGTTTTTTTCTTTCTTTTTTCTTTTTTTTTTTTTTGTGGGTGTGTGGGGGGATAGAGTCTTACTCTGTCATCCAGACTGGAGTGCAATGGCATGATCTCAGCTCATTGCAACCTCTGCCTCCCAGGCTCAAGCAATTCTCCAGCCTCAGCCTCCTGAGTAGCTGGGATTACAGGCGTGTGTCACCATGCCCAGCTAATTTTTTTTTTTTTTTTTTTTTTTTGAGACAGAGTCTCGCTCTGTCACCCAGGCTGGAGTGCAGTGGCACAATCTCAGCTCACTGCAAGCTCCGCCTCCTGGGTTTGTGCCATTCTCCTGCCTCAGCCTCCCTAGTAGCTGGGACTACAGGCGCCCACGACCACGCCCTGCTAATTTTTTTGTATTTTTAGTACAGATGGGGTTTCACTGTGTTAGCCGGGATGGTCTCGATCTCCTGACCTCATGATCCACCTGCCTCGGCCTCCCAAAGTGCTGGGATTACAGGTGTAAGCCACTGCGCCCGGTCACTAATTTTTTATTTTTAATAGAGACAGGGTTTCGCCATGTTGGCTAGGCTGGTCTCAAACTTCTGGGCTGAAGCAATCCACCTGTCTCGGCCTCCCAAAGTGCTGGGATTACCAAAGGTGTGTGCCACCATGCCTGGCCCATGTCTATGTTTTCAAAAGGTTAAGTCAACAGAGAAGGAGCTAGGAGGGTGAGGCTGGGCCACCTCTCACTTTCTGCTTAGCAGCTCTGTCCTCTAAAAATGAACTCTGGCCCACAGTTTTGATATGAACCATTGCTGCCTATAAGCAAAATGGTACTAGAAATAGCTTTCACACTGAGGCACAAAACTGACTCTGGCTAGCTAGATAAGCCTCTTGTTAATGTCACTTGTTAAAGTTGGTGACATTAGCCCCAATGAGTGGATTGCAGGAAATGTTCATTAAGTTCCTGACCAGCTTCTATAATCTTCCTCTCTGACATTTCCAGGATGGGATGACCTCTACCATAAAGCTGGAGAACTTCTAAAGATGGCATGTGGGTAGAAAGAACTTCCGAGGCTTTTCTTCTTGGGGGTGTGTCGGCGGGGGTGGGTTTTTAAGAACCTCTGATGGAGATGTTATGTCCTCAACAAGGTAGAGAAGATGCAAAGCTCAACTGACAGTACTCACCATTCCCTCTTCTGCCCAGGACGGCATATTCTACAGCTCTGGTTGCTAAGCTAACGCTGGGAACTATGGGAAATTACCCTTTGGTAACTTGCAAATGCTGCATGAACGATTCTGTAGTTATACTCCCCAGGATCAGGGAGAAGACCCAGCAGTAACAATCGGATTTGAGTCCCTGCTAAGATTGCCTTTGGAGCAGTGTCCCGGGCATGGCTGCTGTCAGATGAGACAACTTACTTTTAAATGTATCTTATTTTGTAAATGTATTTGTTAAAAATAGTCTCGGGCCAGGCACGGTGTCTCACGCCTATAATCCCAGCGCTTTGGGAGGCCAAGGCGAGTGGATCACAAGGTCAGGAGATCGAGATCACAGTGAAACCCCGCCTCTACTAAAAATACAAAATATTAGCCAGGCGCGGTGGCGGGCGCCTGTAGTCCCAGCTACTCAGGAGGCTGAGGCAGAAGAATGGCATGAACCCAGGAGGCGGAGCTTGCAGTGAGCTGAGATCATGCCACTGTACTCCAGCCTGGGTGATAGTGCAAGACTCTGTCTCAAAAAAAAAAAAAAAAAAATAGTCTCACTATGTTGCCCAGCCTTGAATTCCTGGGCTCAAGTGATCCTCCCGTCTCAGATGACCCAAGAGCTGGGATTACAGATGTGAGCCACCATGTCTAGCCTTTTTATTTTAAAAAAATTTTATTTGTTTTAGATTGAATGTCAAACTTAATTTTAATTGTACAGTCCAATAGCCATAGTCCACAGGGCTGCAAATGTGACTGATCACTCTGCAGCTGGTTCCAGCGTAAAACTCATGCAATTTGTATTTCAGGGACGTGGCAAGTCATGCACGGGGCAGAGAGGCTGGCTGTGCCTGTTGGGGGTAAGGTAAATCTCAGAGATGCTGGCCACGTGGGCCTGTTCCTGTGTTGCCAGGCATCCCTCTGTGGAGACATTCTTGGGCTTTCTTCCACCATCATTGCTACTGTCAGTCCCATTTGCTCAGGCACACTTCTGAGCCCCTTATCTTTGTGTTCATAGGAACAAAGATTTCAGCCTCTCTCTGTGAGGTAGAACCAACCTCCTGCCCTTCTGTGGGTCAGGTGTGGCTTAGCCTGCTGCTACAGTAACCACAGACATCAGAGCTGGAAAGCAGCTTGTGAAATGAGGGACCAGCTGAGAACAGCTTCAGAAAGGGAACGTTGTCTTCGTTCTTGGACAGAAACAGATCACAGTCTGGCCAACACTGGGCAACAATGCCTTTGGGAAGAATGATTCCTTCCCAACCTCAGAAAGAGCTGTGTGTGTGTGTTTGTGTGTGTGTGTGTGTGTGTGTGTGTGTGTGTGTGTGTGATGCTGCCCCTGTTTCCCCCAACTCCCCCAGCATGACCAGAAAGCCGGAGGGAACAGCAGATAGCAGTCCTGGGCTGGACTACAGAGGCTCACTTGGGTGCACAGCTCGTGTACAGCAAGCAGCTCTGCTCCAAGCTAGTGAGCGCCATGCATGAGGGGAAGTCTTCTCCAGTGCAAGTAAAGCCCTTTTTTTGACTACATTTCTTCACCACAGATTTTAATCTATACCTAAAATGCCTTTTATCTGTACCTAAAACAAATGCAGTGTATTCTTGGCAAAAGAAAAATGGTTATATTTTGATATCCCTTTTCTCTTGGAAAATATTTTCTTAAAATGTCTACAGCAATCATTGGAATTAGCTTTTTGACTTTGAGATATTAATTTAATTGCTTAAAATGACATAACTTAGTATCAAATGCCCAAACCATATCAATTATGGTGAATATGATTGTAAGGTTAGCATTATGTTTAATTGTTCGGCAACAGAGAATACTTTTTTAAGGTAGTGAAATCCCAAACGCAAAGAAGAAGAGGGGATACAGCTGACTGAAGGTAATTACAGTGGATTTAACTATGCTCCACGATCCCATCTTGAAATCTCCCAAGGAGCTGGAAGGGGTGGGAAGAGCAAAAGAGACTTTGAAAAAAGTGTTATGGTGGCTTGGGGTTTAGAAGTGAAGAAAATCAGTATAACTAGAAAATAGGGATATTTTGACTCAAATTACACAGAAAGTATTTAATAGCAGCAAAATGAGTATATTTGGAAGGCAAACTGGGGCTGGCCTCATGAGCTAGGGGCCTCCTTCTTGACATACAAATCCTTTTTAATGTCTGCAAACTGTTTAGACAGGTTTGAAATGTTACCATTCTGCACCAAATATATTTCAACCCCATTTCCAGGTGCAAATTCAAGCAGAGACTGAAGCATGTGGCAAAGGAAGGTGACAAGACAGAGGAGCCCCTAAAAATTCAGGTTTTGAATCGTGATGCTCGATGGACACTCCTGAAAGCTATACCCATGTTCATCTTGGAAGCAAAATCCTGAGGACACGTTTAGCTGATCTACCAAGAGGGCAGGCTCCTAGTCTCTCCTTGTTGTGTAAGGAAAAACGACCACCAAATTGTTCCTAGCAAATGACAAGCCCTCATATGACAACAGCATGTCCAGGTTTCCCTCAGTCTCAACGTGAATGTTTTCACCTGTCTCGATGTGAATGTTAATAGCATCTCTCTCCCCTCTCTCATGACTCCATTTGGATAAAATTTATATGGTCACCCTACTTAAAGGTCGATTTCCCCTTATGTCAACTCATCATACCCCTATTTCACAATCACATACTTAACCAACCAACCAAAATGCTAAATTCTATTCACGTATATGATTATATATGGACCATTTCTAGACCGTTTTCCTACCTCTCCCAGAACCAAAATGAATATTGAAGATGTTGGAAATTTCACCTTGAAGTCCAATGATCCCTACACCACGAATAGCCCTTTCTCGAATATCTTTCTGATTCAGTATCCCAAGGAGGTACCACTTCTTACAGTCAGCATGTAATGAATGGAATCGAGAACTGAAGAGCCTGAATTCTACGCAGTTAAGAACTGCAATTTGGTTCTTCCAGATGACAATTTCTACTGAATTCCTGGAGCAATCACAGAACTAATAGGACCCTAATAATCAGGTACCACAAAGCTGGCAAACAATTGTGTCAAAGTGGAAATGAACTGTGTCAGGAGGCAACCGAAGGCTCTGCTAGGGAGTCCAGAAGATGATCTGTTTGTGGCCCATTAACTCTAGGTCCTTCTGAACACAACAGAGTCTCTGCTTTAATCTGTGCGGTGTGAACCCATTATCTTCACCCTCGCCTCTAGCCACAGGGGTCATCCGTAAACCCAAGGAGCCATCACACCTAATGTGCACCAGCAGAAGAAAGCCAGTAACAGCGTGAACTCATTTTTGTGCACTGATAAAATAACCAAAGCCTGTGCCCTACCAATGGGGTGTTAGAACGATGACTTCATTGTAAGAGGCCACGGCATGTGGATTGACTGCGAGGCCTGGAAGCGTTTGATGTGTTCACACTCAGGTGCATTGCTCTTTAGTGGTCATGTTAGGATCCTTACAATCATTTCATTATGTTTCTTAGCTTTGCTCTTCTCTAATGCGACTACTTTTTATTTAATAAAAGTAAAAGGAACATAATTTAATATATACATGTTTGTTTTACATTAGAATTTTCAGAAATGTAGGCAGCATATAAACAGAAGCAGGTAGGATTCTGGAAGGACTTCGGAGAATGAGTTTTCACATCTTAGTTTGCATCCTGCTGCGTTCCTGGCTTCTCTTTGCAGAAAGGTTTCTGAGTCCACACAGTGGAGTGTCATGTCTCCCTCGTCTCCCATTTACCCTTGCGTGTGCCCTGATCTGGTTTCTACAGGCGCTGCTCCTAGTGACATTTCAGGAAATGGTTCCTAGTGATGTCTCCGAAGACCTCCACACTGCACACCAGTGGGCTGTGCTCTGACCTCATCTCAGCTGTTGGAACGTCACGTTTTCTTCTGGCTGTCCTCCAACTCACCACACACACACACCTCAGCCCCCTGTTGGGATCTTTAAGGGCCCTCTCCTCTCTTTTCCTGCTTTTTCTTCCTAGGTGTGGTCATTCATTTCCAGGTTCGGAACATTATCTGTGTGCTAACTACTCCCACATTTTATTTCTAGTCCAGGCCATTTCTCTGAGTGTCATCTCCTCAGAGCCGATGTTGCCACTTGGGCATCTCACGGATCTCCCAGCTTCACAGGCGCTGCACACTTACCCCATCCACCCGCCCTTCCCTGAGTCTTCTCAGTGACAGAAAATGGTGTCAATATTCAACCAATTGCTCAAAAAGCACAAAGCACAGATGCCATCATACTTCTTTTTTCCACTCTGTTTGCAAGTCAAATCCATCAGGAAATTCTATATATTGTATTGTTTGGGATATTTTTGAAACCATTTACTGCTTTCTATCTGCACTGTTTAAAACACATCAATATCTTCCACGGCATTTAGAAGAAAACACTAACTCCCTATGCACGTTCCCATCTGCCTGCTCCCACAGTGCCGGTGCAGGCTGCTTCCTGTCCCTCTCTGCATCAGTCCCTGGCCCTCTTACATGTTCCATGACAAGCTGCACCCCTGGCCCTCTCCAGCCTCTGGAGGTGCAGTGTCCCTCTCATGCTCTCACCCTCCTCCCCTGCTCCCACTCTCCACCTGTTTGGCTTCTCATCCCTTACACTCTGCTTCAGCCAAGGGATTCTTCCTTAACTACCAGCTCTGTCAAAGATCGTTTTCTCCCAGCTCATCACTGCAGAGCCAGCACCCTGCATATTTCTTCATGATGATAGCAAGGACTTGAAATGGGGGGAGAGACAAATAAACAAGAACTAAGCAAGTGGAGGAGTGGAGCTTCATTCCCAGGTAAGCCCCGTGAGCAGACAGCACATCTGTCCCCAGGTAATCACAGTGAGTGGGTGGCACATCTATCCCAGGTAAGCCCCGTGAGCGGACAGCACATCTGTCCCCATGTAATTATAGTGAGCGGGCGGCACATCTATCCCAGGTAAGCCCCGTGCGTGGGCGGCATGTCTGTCCCCATGTAATCATAGTGAGCGGCGGCACATCTATCCCAGGTAAGCCGTGGTGGGCGGCATGTCTGTCCCCATGTAATCATAGTGAGCGGGCGGCACGTCTGTCCCAGGTAATCATAGTGAGTGGGCGGCACGTCTGTCCCCATGTAATCATAGTGAGTGGGCGCACGTCTGTCCCAGGTAATCATAGTGAGGGGCGCACGTCTGTCCCAGGTAATCATAGTGAGTGGGCGCACATCTGTCCCAGGTAATCATAGTGAGTGGGTGGCACGTCTGTCCCAGTAATCATAGTGAGTGGGCGCACGTCTGTCCCAGTAATCATAGTGAGTGGGCGGCACGTCTGTCCCAGTAATCATAGTGAGTGGGCGGCACGTCTGTCCCAGGTAATCATAGTGAGTGGGCGGCACGTCTGTCCCAGTAATCATAGTGAGTGGGGGCACGTCTGTCCCAGGTAATCATAGTGAGTGGGCGCACGTCTGTCCCAGGTAATCATAGTGAGTGGGCGGCACGTCTGTCCCAGGTAATCATAGTGAGTGGGCGGCACGTCTGTCCCAGGTAAGCCCGTGAGTGGGCTGCATGTCTGTCCCATGTAATCATAGTGAGTGGGCTGCATGTCTGTCCCCATGTAATCATAGTGAGTGGGCGGCACGTCTGTCCCATGTAATCATAGTGAGTGGGCGGCACATCTATCCCAGGTAAGCCCCGTGCGTGGGCGGCATGTCTGTCCCATGTAATCATAGTGAGTGGGCGGCATGTCTGTCCCAGGTAATCATAGTGAGTGGGCGGCACGTCTGTCCCAGGTAATCATAGTGAGTGGGCGGCACGTCTGTCCCAGGTAATCATAGTGAGTGGGCGGCACGTCTGTCCCAGGTAATCATAGTGAGTGGGCGGCACGTCTGTCCCAGGTAATCATAGTGAGTGGGCGGCACGTCTGTCCCAGGTAATCATAGTGAGTGGGCGGCACGTCTGTCCCAGGTAATCATAGTGAGTGGGTGGCACGTCTGTCCCAGGTAATCATAGTGAATGGGTGGCACGTCTGTCCCAGGTAATCATAGTGAATGGGTGGCACGTCTGTCCCAGGTAAGCCCCGTGAGTGGGCTGCATGTCTGTCCCCATGTAATCATAGTGAGCTGGCGGCACATCTGTCCCAGGTAATCACAGTGAGTGTCCCCAGGTAAGCCCCATGAGCGGGCAGCACAACTGTCCCCAGGTAAGCCCCATGAGCGAGTGGCACGTTTGTCCCAGGTAAGCCCTGTGAGCGGGCAGCACGTCTGTCTCCTGCGCCTGGTGCTAGCCCACTGATGAGCACAGAGGCCCCAGCCGGGGGTGAAGGAGCACACGGGTCACTCTCCAGTCTAACCCTGATGTTTGCAGCCCTGGCACTGGCACCAACAGCCCTCAAGGAAGAACAGAATTAGATCTGGGAGAAGCAAGCTATCAGGAAGTAAATGATCATGTATCCTGGTTTATGAAATACCACTCATTACTACTAGACATGAGCTATATCCCTAACAATTTTAAGAGCAAATACCTTCATGTAAATGTGGATCAAATGCTTCAGAAAGAGCTTTCAGACTGAGCTTTAATTGAATTTAAACTAAATATAACAACTTTATAAGACTGCTTCAAAGAAAGCCCTGAAATTCATTTTGAAGGCAGAAGTCACTCCAGCCTTGGGAGGACAGAAGTACAAGGTGCAGGCAGCTATTTACTGATGTAATTACTTGATTTTGGTCAAACACAAAAGTCTTTGGAGATCGTTGAAGGCAACTCGGTCTGTGGGAGTTCATATTCTTTGTTATGGTTTGTTTCCCTGGAGACCCCATTTTCCCGTTATAAATAACCTCAGTGTGTCTCGCCAGTCCAGGTATCAGACCCTTTGATATAGTTCTGATTTTTTGGACAGAAAAACAGTGCCGAAAAATGTAGTCAGTCCCTGGCTGCTGTTGGCTGCTTGTTGAAGACCCACTCCGTGGCTGCTGGTATGAGGAAGTAAGGTAGGCCTGATGGTCAGAGGGAGGAGGAGGACAGCCAGAGGGAGGAGAGTCTGATGGCTGGGGGGAAGAGGATGATGGTCAGAGGGAGCACAGTGATGATCAGAGGGAGGAGGATGATGGCCAGAGGGGGAAGGGCCTGATAATTAGAGGAAGGGGGCTCTGAGGGTCCATGTGAAGTAGGTCTGTTGACCAGGGCTCAAAGTTCATAAGTCAGTCTAATAACCTAAAGAACTACGGACAGTAGTAAGAATACAGCTACATATAAGAGGGCTGTTACATACTGGACATTATAATCTGTGCTTCAAGATATTGTTGCCAATTATTAAAGCAAATTGCTAAAGTGAGTATTATTATGACTTCTATTACCCACATGAAGAAACACAAGCTCACAGAGACTAGGAAACAGGCTCAAAGTCACTCAGCTAGTAAGTGATAGGGAATTTAACCCCCATCTCTTTCTAGTAACTTAGGTTTATTTTATATAATAGATGGGAGGCATGTTTGTTAAAATAAGTCATTTCAAGATCATATCACAGGTTTGTAGGCCACTTCTTCTTTCCTTGACTATATTTGGTTCTCTTTCCAGTTTGATTTTTAACTGGATCCTTAGTATACGAAATTCTTTACATTTCCACGTCACCACTGCCGCCCCTCCACACCACGCCACCTCTGATCAGTACACAACATGCAAATGCACAAGGGATGATGTGCTGATGCATCTGTGATGGGAACAATCATTCCTCATCCTTATTTTATACCTTTGGGCTCATTCCTCATCCTTATTTTATACCTTTGGGCTCCCATAAGGTAATTACTGTCAAACCAACTTTCACATCGGTCTGGAGAGAAATGAGTCCATTGTTTCTAAAGCTGTGTCCTTCCTTAGCTTTACATGCAAATTTCTAAATTGTACTAAATGTAAAATAAGATGATATTTTAGTTGAAGAGAATAGTCTCATGTGTTTATTTGCAGTAATTATTATAATTGTGAGAAATGTAGTCAGTCCGTTGAAAGGTCCCTAGGATGATGTGACACTTTAAATAGATAGCTAAAATAATATATATTATAGTTGAACTAGGAATCTACAATATGGCTTTAGAAAAAGAAAAAAATGAATTTTTGTTTGTTATTGTTGACATGACACTGGCATGCTCTGGCGGGAACACGTACATTAGAAATGAGGTATACTAGGGATTATTAGACTCCGCCAACCCGAGCAGAATACACATTTCCCCCCAATGCACCTGAAACATTCTCTAAAATAGACCATATGTGAGGTCACGAAACAAGTCTTCATAATTTTTAAAAGGTTGAAATCAACTCACACAAAGTGTCTTTTCTGATCACAACAGAATGAATTTAGAAATCAATAACAGATGGAAAACTGGAAAATACACAAGAATATTGGGAAATTAAACACCCTGATAAATTACCAAAATATTAAGGAGGAAACCACAAGGGAAACACAAAAATATTTTGAGCTGAATAAAAACAAAAACACCACACAACATACCAGAACTTATGGAATGCAGTAAGAAGAGTAATCGGAAGGAAAATTACAGCTGTAAACATTTATATTAAGAAAGAAGAAAGATCTCAAATCCGCAGCCTACACTCTGCCTCACGAAACTAGCAAAAGAAGAGCAAGCTAAACCAAAAGCAAGCAGAAGGAAGGAAACAATAAATAATAGAGCAGAACTAAATAATGTAGAGACTAGAAAAACAGTAGAGAATATTACTGGATTAATCCATTCTCATGCTGCTATGAAGAAATACCTGAGACTGGTTAATTTATAAAGAAAAGGGGTTTAACAGACTCACAGTTCCACATGGCTGGGAGGGACTCAGGAAACTTCTGGTTATGGAGGAAGGCGCCCCTTCACAGGGCAGCAGGAGAGAGAATGAGAGTCAAGCAAAGGGGGAAGCCCCTTAGAAAACCATCAGCTCTCCTGAGAACTCATTATCACAAGAACAGCATGGGGGAAACCAGCCCCAGGATTCAATTATCTCCACCTGGTCCCGCCCTTGACCTATGGGGATTATTACAATTCAAGGTGAGAACTGGGTGGGGAAACAGAGCCAAACCATTTCTTTCACCAAAACCAAAAGTTGATTCTTTGACAAGATGGAAATCAAACAGAGTTGAAAATCCTTTCGTTGGACTAGACTTCATGAACTGTTCTGGGTGCATTTTTAATTTCACAAGAATTTCCTTCAACTTTGCATGAAACCAGAGTTCCTCATGTGCACTGTTTCTAATCAACTGTATTTTCATGTTTAGAAAGCTATTTTCTAAGGAGCAATTTCCATAGTTCTTATAAATCATGAAACTTGTATAGATGACCATTTTCTACTACTTTAATCAACGCTTTAATTTTTTGTTCAAGGGCAATATCATTAAGGAAGACCCCTTTGAAAATGAACATAGATGGCCGGGCGCGGTGGCTCAAGCCTGTAATCCCAGCACTTTGGGAGGTCGAGGTGGGCGGATCACGAGGTCAGGAGATCAAGACCATCCTGGCTAACATGGTGAAACCCCGTCTCTACTAAAAATACAAAAAATTAGCCGGGCACATGGTGGCAGACACCTGTATTCCCAGCTACTCAGGAGGCTGGGGCGGGAGAATGGCGTGAACCCATGAGGCGGAGCTTGCAGTGAGCTGAGATCACACCACTGCACTCCAGCCTGGGCGACAGGGCGAGACTCTGTCTCAAAAAAAAAAAAAAAAAAAAAAAAAAGGAGAAAATGATGCAGGAAGAATGACGAATATAGAAATCATAACACAGTCAAGTACAGTGAGTGATAAAAATAAAAAAAAATTATAAAGTATAAAAAACACATCACCTCCCACCTGGAGACCACAGGTAATGTGCCAGTCAGAGTTCAAACTTGAGAGTGAAACTCTCAATATTTGGAATATTATAGAGTAACAACCTTTTACAGGAATGGTGTGAGGTGCTATGGAAGTAAAGGTCTGTCGAGTGGGGTGCAGCATCGCATGGTGGCCCTGGGCTCACTGCAAGTCAGCAGGGCTGGAAATCGGGAAATAAAGACGGGTAAGGAAGAGTGAAGACAAACTTGCACCCTATGTCAGTTCCACTGTGTCTCTCACCACTTCTGATCAATTGTAACTGGGCAGCTTAACTGCAAAATGCATTTTAAACTTTTTCTTTATTTATCGTGCGTTTCAAGATATAACCTTGAAGCAAATTGCAGAAGTCTTTCCCTCTTTTACTTAAAACGAACTCCACATCCCTCCCTTTCTCACCATCTATACTCCCTTCACATTCGTCTACCTGTATGCTAGCATCTAATTATGTCCCTTTTTAGAAGCTCCTGGGGGTAATCTTGAGACAGATGAACCAAGTCTGGAGACTCACCTGCAAAGTTCCAGAGATGACTTCAAGGTGGCGAGTCAACAGCCTCACCATTGCTGAGATGACACCAGCCTGAGATCCAGGTAAACTGGGACCCAAGATTGCCACCAGAACAAGGTACATAGACATTGCACTCAGCACAATTCTTGCAAGCCTTTCACATCAAGTTTTCCTTTTTTTGATTTTTGATTTTTATTTTTTTATTTTTGAGACGGAGTCTCACTCCGTCACCCAGGCTGGAGTGCAGTGGCGCGATCTCTGCTCACCGCAAGCTCCACCTCCTGGGTTCATGCCATTCTCCTGCTTCAGCCTCCCAAATAGCTAGCACTACAGGCGCCCGCCACCACCCCAAGTTTTCCTTTTTTAAACCCCTGTCTTCCCCTCTGCCAAACTGAAGTGGTTGCTTTGGATGGGAACCTGGCCACTTGCTCTTTACCAGTTTTAGTGAATAAAGTCACTTTCTTTCTACCAGACCTCATTCTTGTTAACTGGATTCTGCAGGCGGTGAGCATCTGGACCTGTGTTCATTTACACAGTGAAAACCTCCACAGCATAACTGCCCCTCCTTCATTCACCTCCCAGGTCTCATGACTTCATTGTGGCCAGCCCTAGCTCGGAACCATATGTATATAGGGAAAGAGATTCTGAGAAACTCCCACATCACAAGTTGATTATAGCACAATCCATCACAGCTACATTTCCTAATATTTCTGAGTTTGCATCTCATCTGTTAAAGAGTATGGTGACATGACTGCATCATAGCCTGGTTGTATCACCTGAGATGATGTAAAACTGTAAAATGCCAGATGGTATATGTATTATTATTCCAACCAGTCGGTCAGCTTTTATTTTAGAGAAGCAGAAGCCTTTCCTAGGTAATAGGGAAGAAGAAACAGTGTATATATCAATGGATGTGTTCTAAGATAAGATGAGGACCTGACAGACAGCCAATTCTAGTTGGCAGGGGTAGGGGGTGGCATGAACACTTCCAGTTTGATGTTGTGAGATTTGTCGGGAAAGCACAGGTTGCCTGTGTAGAAGAGTTTTGCCTTCTTTCCACTTCTGCCATTGCCCTTCAGATGTGTTTCTCCTATATCCCATCTGTGATGTACACATGTTCAGTTTGGTTTGTATGAGCAGTGGCAGCGGGGGCCAGGTCTTGGCTTCCTGGCTGCCACTGGCCCTGGTTACCATGGACATAAGTATTTCCCTTTCATTCAGGGCAGGGGTTCATGGCCCCTCCTGCAAACAACACTGTGTGTCCATGTGACTATTAAACTGTCAAATTCACAAGACCCACTCCAAAATAAACCCTTATGGTCTCCACAAGCCTGTTTCTCCTTACTATTATCTGGGAAGCACAGACTTTAGGAAGGGCTTCAAGTTTTATAAAAATACCAGTGATTATCTGGAAAAAATGACACCCAATTTTCCACCACATCCTGAGACCTTCTGGTGTCTACCTAAAAGCTAATATGTGGTCATGTTCCTGCCATCTCAGATATGAAGCTGAAGATATTTCATGTGTACGTTCCAGAAATGAATGGAGAAGAGATTTACAGTTGCTTGAATATATGACATGCAGTTCCCTGTTGCTTATTCTGAATGTGCCCTGCCTCTAGGAAGAGCTGTAGATCTGTGGTACTGGTAACACTAGACCCACTCGCCTTATCATCATGCACAGCTTTTGTGTTTTCTTCCTCCCTCAGCTTCCACACAACACCCCTGATGTTTACCAGCAGGCATCTCCTGTTTAGTCTCATTGTCTTTGGCAAGTTCAATCTCAACCAGATTGTAGTTCTTCTCAAGAGGACTGATCCCAGCAGGCTCCAGCCCTAACGCAGACTGTTTGGGAGATCTGTATTAACTTTGTGTTTCAGTCCTCAGTCTCATGGTACTGGGTCCTACAGTGAGCGGAAAATCCCTCTCTACATCAGAACGGCCTTCTGGCCATGCTGCAGTCCTCGCTCGGAAACACGGTATGTGTCTCTGCTACCCGTCTGCTCACCTGCATCTCCTACATCCTATCCAGCATTCTCCCATCCACACCACTGGGCACATCAGATTGAGCAAATGATCAGTTAATTTACACTCATTAAGCAGCAGTCTCTACAATGAATCTCTTCTAAGCTCAGGACATTTGACACACATTTTGCAAAAATCATTATGTTTCATTGTGGCGAGCTCGCAGGTTCCCAGTCATGCTGAACAATGAAAAAGGGATAAAGCTCTGCAAGAGAAGATAGAGTGGGGAGAGAAAGAAATCTGCATCTCATTGTCAGGACTAAACATTCTTTAAAGAAACCTACAGTGAGGTAAGAATGGCATCTGTGCTACTCTAGTCCAAAACGTGGATTCCCTTCCCCCTAAAAGATAGACAAAGACACCAAGGTACTGAGCACATCAATATAAAATAGGAGAAGAACAAGACAGGACTGCAGTAACTTGGTCTTTAAAAATCTCTGATTAAAAAGATATAAAATCATATTTGCTCAGACTTTGAAGGTAAAGGCAGAGTGTCTTGTACCTTGATCTCTCCACTCAATTATTTTGAGTTACTAATTTGTAACCATCCTTTAAAACTTGTATTTAAAATTTAAATAATAAAATTTAAAAATTTAAACGATACAATAACAGAGTGTCTTAATTAGATCTAGTAAACGAAATGCTTGGGAAATATGTGCACTAGATCAAGTTTCTGATAGTCTAAGCAAGAAATTCTTTTAATTTATATTTTTAGTTGAGAATGTATTCATTCCCAGGGGTTTCAACTTGCTGCCATAGAAAGTAAAGACTGGAGAAGAGAGGCCTTTTGGATGCTGGAGGATCTTGGGGATCCTAGGGTCAGCATTTTGGGGGTGCCCCTCCCCTGACCAGAAATGGAGAAGAAGAATTAAGAATGAGGAGTGAATTTGCCCTAGGACCAATCTGAGCTTAGAATTTGGTTATTTTTCTTTTAAAAATTTTGTATTACCCTATGTTTTAGAATTGTTCTCTAAATTCACCTTCTGATAAAAAAGACAGGTCTTGACTAACTGAGGTATCTGATTAAACAAACATTTGGCTTGATTAAAAACTAAGCAAAGAAAAATTCAAGAAAGATCGATCAGAAATGACATAAGGAGAAACAACTACTCTATAAAGGTAGATTGGTCAAATATTTAAAGGAGGGTTGAGACGAAGGGATATTTATATCTTGAACACACACTGAGAAAATAATTTTTGAACATTTATTAAAGACCAAATACTTTAGGTTTTGTTTTATTGGGGAAAGTAAACTGTTTGCTTGTTCAATGACTTTCTGGGAGAATTAGAAAATTTAATCACAAATGAACTGCTGCAAATCAAATGTAGTAAAAGCCATTGTGCAGTAATCAAGGCCAGAACATAAATGGTTCCTTTCCTTGAGCAAGGGGTGTGTTCAAAAGAGGGACCCTGATTTCTAAAGATCAATTAAAAATAAAGAGTTTGAAGCTAGTGTTTTATTCTTTTGCAAAACAAGCTAAGTCATATAAAAAGGTTTTATTCAAGACAGTAAATGTCCATTCATTCATTCATTCATTCAACCACTCTTTATGAAATTTTTCCTTGGATGAGAAAATTTAAATAAAGCAGAAAACATAGTCCTAGGTTTAATTTTACGATCTATTCAAGTAACTAACCAAAGTGTGTATGTCTTACCTAATAGGCACACCACATATAAATATGATGGATAAGCAGTGGGTGTGTAAAGACCCTGTGACTGTTGAATGTTCCGTAGAAGGTAAGAATTTAACCATTTGTCACAGAAACACATAGTTGATTTTACATTTTACTTTATAACTAAGCTGTTCGTAACAGGAATGAGATCCTTTTCTTCTGTTCAGAACTTGAACTCTCAAATGAGGTTACCTTATGCATCGATAGTTTGTCTATGATTGGCAAGAGTTTTACCAGACAGCAAGCAAGAAAGTAAACTAGTCAGTTCTGCAGGTGTAATTACTTGGATGGTTGTGTATTCACAATAACTTCTGTGGGTTTGTACTGTCCCCACCTTACAATTGAAAGTGCTGAGACTCAAAGTCAACCAACCAAATGTGAAGAATCCAAACTCCATAGGTTGTATAACGCTCTAAGACCAGAGCTCTTCCCACTACAATGGACACACCACAACAAGTACAAGTGTCATTGGTAGCAATGGCAGGATTTACAGTCCATGTGAACTTTTTCAATCCCAAGACCTCAGAAGTAGACCCCACCCATGGACAATCAAGATGCAGCAGCAGGTGAGCCAATCTGCACTGGGCTTTTTGCATCAGGGCCCTATAACACTATCACCTCAGACCAAATCTCTGATAAGAGCCATGAGAATAAAGATCTGGAAACTCACAAAGGTCACTAATGGCTTCCTAGTCTGATGATTCTGTTCAACTAAAGCTAGGAGGAGTCCTTTGACAAAATTCATCGTCGGTTGGCTTTGAGGTTCATAATGGCTATAAGTAGGACCCTATAATTAGGACTCAAACTGGTAAATGCCTTGAGTGGTGCCTAAGTGGCCTCTGTTTACCATGAGCTGATGAGTGGCAGAAGGGGGGACAGCACCTCCCATATATACTGGTTGCCTTTGAGGGCACAAAGGCATTTGTCTTTCACACCATCTGATGACCACAGCAATGTTCCAAGGGCAGCCAGGAACCTGCCCTCAGTGGGCCATATTACAGGGGCAGCCCGAGAGAGCTGGTCCTTGAGTTGCTTCTGCACCCTATGAAGTACCCTCACCTGGAGAAGAAAACAAGATGTGAACCCAGGTTTATGCCTCATATCTCTTCGTGTCAGCATGCCCACGAGGCAGCAGCACAGAGCCTTGGCTGATGAATAGTTTCTTACCTCTCCTTCTTCCATTCCTACCCCATGCCTGTATTTGAAGGCAAGGATGTTTTAGAATGAGACCCATGGCTACAGCCAGCATGTAGCACAGATTTGAATGCTCAGATGTTGCCAAAGTCAGGTGTAAATCAGGGCGGACATTCTGGCAGCAAAAAAGACTGCAGAAGCCTCCTGGGTGCAGGTTGGAACATTTCCAAAAGTGGAACTCTATGATCAGTTGACTGAGGTGGAAGATTAATTATAACATCAGTATGGAGAGTGCAGCTCCCGACGCTCAATACCTGCTGCTGGGCGCCTGGGAGTTGAGCAATGGCGTTGGATGTGCCTTAGCTCTCTCTGACTCTCACTAGCTAAAGGCATGAGACAATGCAGTTAAGGCCCTCCTGCTTAAGATGAGAAAACTCATGAATTGTTTAGGTTCACTGGGAAATAACTTCTGTTCTTTGGTCCTGTTCTTTATCCTCCTTCCCCCACCTCAATAATTAAATAAAGGTGAGTTTTTATTATTGTGTCAAGCTTAGGACTTGGAAAGATTGCTTTACAGGATCTCATTTAGCCTTCATAATATCCCTGTGGTATAGGCACTGCTATTCCCCTTTTGCAGATAACAAAACCAAGAGTCAGAAAGCTTAAGCAGCTTCCTCAAGGAAACTCAGCCAGTACATGACAGGGCCATGATTCTGCCATGGATAACTGAGAATTTTCCATTGAACTGGAAATTGTCTGATGTTTGCTGAGTGCATGGTGGTGTGTCCAGGGCTGTGCTAAATGAAGCTCAGTGTAGGAGCATCTTGTTACTGGCCAGAGGGGAGAAATGATCTGAGCTCATTTTCTAGGAGCTCAACTCTTGCAAAATATTCTGTGAAGATAAGAAGGTTTGGGTTGTCTACACATAAGATCATGTCATCTGCAAACAGAGATAATTTTATCTTTTTCTCATTTAGATGCCTTTAGTTTCTTTCTCTTGCCTAATTGCCCTGGGAAGGACTTCCACTACTATGCTGAATAGAAGCAATGAGTGTGGGCGTCCTTGTCTTATTCCTGATCGTAAAGGAAAAGCGTTTAACTTTTCACCATTATAGTTAGTGCCAAGAATACACGATGGGAAAATAACAGTCTTTTCCAAAAATGGTGCTGGGAAAACTGGATATCCATACAAAAGAACTGAACTCTTATCTTATGCTGTACATAAAAAACAACTCAAAATGTATTAAAGACTTAAACATAACACCTGACACTGTAAAATTCCCAAAAGAAGGGATGGGGGAAATGCTTCATGACATTGGCCCAGGCAATGATTTCTTGGATATGACACCAAAAGCACAAGAAACAAAAGCAAAAACCTTGAAAAGGCATTTCTTCAAAGAAAACATGCAAATGGCCAACAGGCATATAAAAAGATGTTCAACACCATTAACCATCAGGGAAATGAAATCAAAACCACAAAGAGGTATCACCTCACACCTATTAGGGTTGCTATTATATATCTATATGTATGTAGGTATGTGTGTGTGTGTGTGTGTGTGTGTGTGTGTATATGTATGTATGTATCAGAACAAATGTTGACAAGGATGTGGAGAAATCGGAATCCTTGTACATTGCTGGGGGAATGTAAAATGGTGTAGCCACTTTGGAATAGAGTATGAAGCTTCCTGAAAATGCTAAAAATAGAACTACCATATAATCCAACAATCTCATTTCCAGGTATGTATCCAAAATAATTAAAATCAGGACCTCAAAGAAATAGCTGCACTCCCATGTTCGTTGCAGCATTATTCATAATAGCCAAAATGTGGATACAACCTAAATGCTCATTGACAGATGAATGGACAAAGAAAATGTGGCACATATATACCATCAAATATTATTTAGCCTTAATAAAGCAGAAAATCCTGCCATATGCAACAACATGACTGAACCTACAGGATGTTATGGTAAGTGAAATGAACCAATCACAGAAGGACAAACTCTGCATGGTTCTACTTCCTAAAGCAGGCAGACTTGCACAGAGAGTAGAGAGGTGCTTGCCAGGGGCTTGGGAGAAGGGGAAATGGAAGATGTTCCATGGGTATAAAGTTTCAGTTGTGCAAAATGAATAAGTTCTAGAGAGTTGCTGTATCCTACTGTGCTTTCAGTTAACAAGACTTAAAACATTTGTTGAGAGGGTCGATCTCAGGTGTTCTTATCACAAAAAAAAAAAAAAAGGAAGAGTTTGTAGTTATGTTTAGTTATATTTTTTCCCTGTTTTATTCAGTACCTACTGAGGGATTTTTTTTTTCTTTTTTTTGAGATGGAGTCTCACTCTGTTGCCCAGGCAGGAGTGCAGCAGCATGATCTCAGATCACTGCAACCTCCGTCTCCCGGATTCAAGCGAGTTTCCTGACTCAGCCTCCTGAGGAGCTGGGATTACAGGCATGTGCCCTCACTCCCGGCTAATATTTGTATTTTTAATAGCATTGGGGTTTCACCATGTTGGTCAGGCTGGTCTCAAACTTCTGGCCTCAAATGATCCACCCGCCTCAGCCTCCCAAAATGCTGGGATTAAAGGCGTGAGCCACCACACCGGCCACCTTTTATCTATTGTTGATGCATTCCATGCTACTAAAAAGGATCCTAGATTTCCTTATTCCTCCACTGTTGATAATGTTACAGTTGATCTAAATGCAGTAGGTATCTGATCTCTCTTTGACAGAAAGTCACTGGGGTGTGTGATGGGAATTGTAAAGTAAGTATTGGCGATGGCTTCACCATAACAGGTGATATGATATCCACTGTCCATGTCATCCAAAACCTAGGTTTGTTTGGCTTCAGAGTTGCAGGACATTCCAATTATTCCACCTTTCTCAGCTTCCTACCCTTTGTCATCCACTCCAGCCAACATGCAAGGAGAATCTGGGGGAGTAAAGGAGGGCAAATTGGAAAATGTGGCTTCTGTTACCCAGTCTCTGCCCATTTTGGCCTTAATACAATTTTGATCAAAATTTAAAAATTAGGAATATGTGTGTTTCACCATTTATCTGTGAAGGAAAGAATCCTGCCTTATGCCTAAAAATATTTTAATAATGTGGAAAAATTACCCCTAATAATAGAACCTGCCTACGCACCAACACAATCCCAATCTAAGAGTTAGTCATATCCTCCCATCAAGACACTGTGTGCAGATTTTCTTCAGTCATATTCAGATGGGATTTCAGGTTCCAGTCTGAAGACAAAGAGATTATAGATCAGAAGAGACATCTAATTTCATCAACTAAATCATGCTTGCAAACAAAGCAACACACACACACACACACACACACACACACACACACGAAACCCTGCCTGTTTTCATTTTTATTATCCCATCTGGCACTACCCAGATAAGAAAATAACTAAAATAAATATTTTCCATTAGCCACTGGCATAAATCATGATTTACTCTCACAGGTATCTCAACAGTACCCACACCAGTGATAATAAGACTGATAATGTTTATTGAGTGTTTACTATCTGTCAGGCACTTCTAGAAGAGTTTGACTTGGGTTTTCTCATTTGTTTCTCAAAACATTCTTATGAGACAGACACCATTATTATCTCCACGTTACAGATGAGGATACCAAGGCACCACAGAGCTAAGTGGTCGAGCTGGGAGTGGGCACCACCCAATCCAGCTTGTGCTACTGAAGACCTGCTCTCTGATCGCTGGAATCCTGGCAGTTTGATGGGAGAGACCTACTTCAAAAAATGCACAGCGCCATCAATGATGGAGCTGACAATAATCACAAATAACAACAACTGAATGTGTCTGTCCTTTCAATCAAGCACAGCCCATGGTACCTGTCAAAGCCCTTCTTTCTGTACCCATTTGAAAGGACGTATTTTTAGGCTTGAGCTTGAAGCCCCCATTCGGAATGAACTGAACCTCCTGATGTCCCACAGACATAGCAGATACATTCAGGTCTTTCTCTGTAGTTTGTCCTGCCTCACATACACCCTCCTCTCCATCCCCCATCCTTTCCTAACTATCCTTTATCCGAAAACTGCTCATTCTAAGCTTCAGCCCACATTAACCTCTTGCTTGCTCTTGTATTTTCTTTTCTATCCAGACACTGATCCCCAGACCCTGGAAGGTTTTCTAACTTTGAATAAAACAACAACTTCTAGATCTTGTCCTGGGCCATGGTCTGTCTGCTCTGTGACCTCCAGATGATGGAGAACTCCTGACCCATTTCCTGTTGGTGGGATGAGGTTTGCAAACTTCCTAGGAAGTCGCTACACATCAGTTGAGGCTGGCTGTTCCTGTGAAAAACCCACTCAACATTACCAAAGTCTCCACCCCCTTTCCAGCTCATCCCATAAAGAATGGAAGTTTGTGGTCTCCCTTCTGCTCTATTGTTTGTACCTTATGATAAGGGGTCTGATGTATCTTTGTGTGTTTCTCTCTGATTTCTGTCCTTCTTGTCTATTTTACCAAACTCTGGCTGTTATTGTGTATTCACCGCGAGCTAAGTACCAGATTCCAGGGGAAATCAAGATTCTTCCCTGACTGCCCAAGCAGAGTGATGGGATTGGCCTTCTTTTTGATTCATTCATAGTGTTTTCTGTTTCATGTAACACAACTCCTCAGTAAAGGGTAAGCACCATGTTTCCTACCTAGGACAAGACTGATCAGAGGGTAGGCACTAATAGCACAAACACAATTTTTAGTTGGATGGAATTGAACAAACTCATTGCATTGAATGTTTCTGCATTTAACATCACTTGGAGAACACCGGGATGCAAATCTGGTCCATTTTCTCGCACAAAACTCCCCACCCATTGGTAGCCTGAAAGCCACAGTTGACAAATGTTAGGAAGCACCAGCAAAAACCAGTTTCCACCCCTCTTACCTTGACTTGTGTGACTGCCCACACTTCTATCCAGAGCCAAATGAAAGCTTCCAGCCAATGAAAAAATCTAGCAACCAATATTTAGGTAAGGTACTAAGAGCTATTTTGCATTCTGTTGCTCCCCCACACCCTGCACCCCAATTAGGGTTCCCTGCATGGGCCCCGCAGGTATCTGAGGCTACTGCCTTGAAGCCCCCACCCCACAACCCACTAAAGACACCGAGTGCTGGAGGGTCCCCTCTCCTTGTTCTACAATCATAACACGCCCACGCAGGGGTCTGCTTCTTCAGGGGTTTAGTGCCCTCCACTGGGGGACAAAGGGTAATCAATGGACTATTATGTAATTCACAAAATTCTTACTGTCTTTCACCTTCTCCGGGAGAATTATGTCCTACCAGAGGAAAAAAAAATGCAAACAAAGTGCAATAAAATCTTTGTTTTTAAAAATCTATGATTATTTTTAAAGATTAGAAAATTAACAACGGCCAGGCGCAGTGGCTCACGCCTGTAATCCCAGCATTTTGGGAGGCCAAGTCCTGGCCAACATGGTGAAACTCCATCTCTACTAAAAATACAAAAATTAGCTGGGCATGGTGGTGGTTGCCCGGTAATCCCAGCTACTCAGGAGGCTGAGGCAGGAGAATCACTTGAACCTGGGAGGCAGAGGTTGCAATGAACCGAGATCATGCCACTGCAGTCCAGCCTGGGTGACAGAGCAAGAAAGAATGTCTCAAAAAAGAAAAAAAAATTAAAAAAAGAAAAGTAACAGCATACTAGAGTATAATTTTCATATGCTCCTCATTAAAATTTTGAAAATTGTTAGTTTTCATATTTACTCCATATCTATTTTAAAAATTATTTCAGTTGCATACAAGTACTAAAACATTGTGCCTCTAAATCATTTAGGATGCATCTTTAAAAAAAATCTCAGTGAGCAACGCTGAAGAAGAGAGACTACAAGATCTAGACATTTTCCTGTATAATTAAGAAGAATCTGTTCAACAAACCCCCATGACATAAGCTTATCTATATAACAAACCTGCACATGTGCCACTGAACCTAAAATGAAAGCTTTTTTAAAAAAGAAAAAGAGCATTTTCACACTTAAAAAATGAACACAATTTTCTAATCTCATGTAATAACTTCCCCAATTATTCAAAAATGACTGGTATAGCTGGTTTGTATAGATAAGGATTTAGCCAAGGCCCAGGAATTGCCCTTGGTTGGTGGTAACGTATATTTCAACTTAGAACGTGTCTGCCCCAGCGGCTCCCCAGCCCACCGCACATTGCTGGCTTGCTGGAAGGAATGGGCGAGTTGTTGTCTCCACGTTTCCACCTTCTGGATTTGTCTGGCTGTTTCCTCCTGGTGTGCATTAACTGGACGCTCTGCAGCCTGTATTTGTTACGCACTGAAAGTTAGACCTCAGAGCTTGATTAAGCTCAGCTGACACATTTCTGGCATTACTTCACAGGTGATGCTGGGCACTGCATGGGGCATCGAAGGATATCTGCTCGTCCCAGTGTTAGGGATGCAGGAATTGATAAGGCGGAGAGAGTCAGTGTTCTCTAGGATAAAGTCACATTTCTCCCCTTGCAACCAGCAGATGATCCCTGGAGTGATACTTTAGCACCATGTAAATTCCCTGAGCTGACTGTATATCCATTCATGACATTTGCCTACATCAATTGGTTTACTAAAGATTTCTGCATTTTACAAGCAAGGAAACAAGGCTCAGAGATGACCGTTGGGCCACTTAGCAAATTGGTGGCTGAGAGGCTGGCCTGCCAGAGATGGGATACTTGCTCACCTCTTGCCCAGTCCCTAACCCACAGAAGTCTCATGATGAGAGAACCCTCAGTGCCCTGAGAGAGTTGATGCATCATCCTTTGGCCCCATGAATCTGCCCAGAAGCCAGCTGAGAAAAGAAGGTAAAGAACAGGGCTGAGGGACAAGGTGCCCCTTTATATATTTAAGTGAACACATTTTTAAATTTTCCTTTCATTGTCCAGGCCCCATGAATTATTTATTTGTCATTAAATTCAACTGAATGAGATTTCAAAGGCAATGAAAACTGAAGTTCAAATGAAACCAAATTACTACTCTGAGCTCCAGGTGGCCCTGACAGCCCAGTTTTGTGAAGGGCCCCTGGGGCTGTTCACTGAGTCTGAGATGTCACCAGGCATGGAGGGTCTCTGATCAGCATCCAGAGCTCCAGAGTAGGGAGTAACCCCTCACCAGCACTTCTGGGCCCCAGGCAAGGCAGAAACCAAAAGAACCCTGGTGATGGTTCCCAACCTCCACGTTCATTTAAAAAAAATGTTTAAAACTGACATATAATAATTGCATATATTCATGGGGTCCATTATGATGTTTTGATATACATACACATATATGGAATGATTATATCAAGCTACTTAACATATCTATCACCTCACAGACTTATGTTTATGTGTGTGTGGTACAAATATTTAAAATCTACCCTCTTAGCAATTTTTGAAACATAGATTACATTATTAAATATATTCACCATGCTGTGCAATTGATCTCAAAAACTTATTCCTCTTGCCTAATGAAATTTTATATCCTTGTACCAACATCTCCCCAACACACCCCCAACCATCCCTGAGCTAGTCTCTGCCTCTGTAAGTTTGACTTTTTAAGATTCTACACAAGTGATATCATGCGGTATTTGTCTTTCTGTGCCTGGCTTATTTCATTTAACACAATGCCCTCCGGGTTCATCCATGTTGTCACAAATCACAGACTCTCCTGCTTTTTCAAGGCTGCATAGTATTCCATCATGTACATACACCACACGTTTCTTATCCATTCATCTGTGGATGAGCACTGGGAATGTTTCCATATCCTGGCCATCCAGAACAGTGCTGCAGTGAGCATGGGAGTGCAGATGTCTCTTCAACAAGCTGATTTCAGTTCCTTTGATTCTAAACCCAGAAGTGGGATTGCTGGATCATCCAGTAATTCTATTTTGGATTGTTTTTTTTTAAGGAACCTCCACACTGTTTTCCATATGGCTGTAAAACTCACATTCCCTCTAACACTGTGTGAGGGTTCCCTTCTCTCCACATCCTTGCCAACACTTGTTATGGTTCCACATTCACTTTTCAAGGTGAAATCCATTCTCTGCACTCCCCTGCTTCAGAGCACTCGGTGTCAGTGCATTGCTCCTTCCCTCACTTCTGGAGGCCCCTGTTCTGAACCTTCATCCATCCCTCCCCACATGGGTCTCAATTTTTCCTCCAGCCTTTCAGCCTCTTTTCTCTCCAGGGACTTTGCACCTGCTCTCAACTGCGCCTGGGTTGTGAGTGAGTTCTACTGCACCCTTCATTCCCAGCCCAGCTGCTGCCTTCTCAGGGGAGACACCTTCCCAGACCTCCTTGACCCACATGCACCCCCACCCATCAGCCCCTTTCCTACTTCCTACAAAGTCAGGAGCATTCACATATCACCTGTTCCTCCTCTACCCACTGCCTCTTACCTCTATGAGAACACAATAGCAGCATGAGTGCCCACTGAATCTCCAGCACGCAGCCCAGTGCAGGGACAGAGAAGTGGGTCCTGTGTTTGCTCAGCCTTTTCACCAGAATGTCAATCACATCTGCTCCGCTCACCCCACCACACTCCATGTCTACCATCACATTCTGTAAACACACACCAAGGGAATAATGCCTGGCCTAGCAGTTGGAGATGCAGAGACCAGACCTAGCCTTTCTGTTCCTCCTCTTAAGCAACTGAGCCCCTCATGGAGAAGTGAGGCAGACACATGAACATAAGTTTTGCAACAGAAGCACTTTTCACCAGGTAATGCTATGGAAGCAAAGAAGGAAGTAACGGAGCCTGGGGGAACTCAAGATGTTTTCTGAATGAAGTTTTATCTCTGAGTAAGAAACAAGGGTGCATAAGCAGAGTCTGCCACCCCTTTCTCTCCTCTCCATGGGGGCTGTGGAGATGGAGTGGGCAGGCACATAATCTGTGGGAGCACAGTGTATTCAGGGGAGTTATACAGTTCCATAGGTCACAGCTGGGCCCAGGGTACACATGAGAGAGAGGCCAAAAGTGAGATTAGAGAGTGAGTCAGGGCCATGCCCTGAAGAGCCTGCAGTGTGGACTTATCCTGATGCATCAGTCTGTTCCCATGCTGCTAATAAAGACATACCCAAGACTGGGTAATTTATAAAGGAAAGAGGTTTAATGGACTCACAGTTCCACATGGCTGGGGAGGCCTCACAATCATGGCAGAAGGCAAAGGAGAAGTAAAGGCACGTCTTACAGGGCAGCAGACAAAGACAGTATGTGCAGGGAAACTCCCCTTTATAAACCATCGGCTCTTGTGAGGCCTATTCATTCTCATAAGAACAGCACAGGAAAGACCCACCCCCATGAATCAATTACCTCCCACTGTGTCCCTCCCATGACTCCTGGGAATTATGGGAGCTACAATTCAAGATGAGATTTGGGTGGGGACACAGCCGAATCCTATCACCCGACTACTGACCTTTTTTAAAACTGTGAGTTCAAAGGACCTCAAACTGGGCTGTGGTGGGTGCCTGCTGGTGGGTGATGAGGAAAGGCTGGTCGTTATTTGCAGCCAAGTCTCTGGTCACACAGAATCAGACACAGGCTCAGCAGTGAGTGGCCTCGGCAGGCCTAGAATCCCAGGCTAGTTGTGCCTGTGATTGGTTCTGTTATCGGCACACTTTTCATTTTGGATTCTTTTGGCCATCCCTCTCCTCGTTAATGATGTCATCAAAGAAGGAACACAACACCACCTCAGGCCCAGTCTCTCCCACTTGCCTTCTTTGACACAAATACTTCTGACATCTTAGATTACATGTCAGAGGGACAAAGGGTGGAGTCAAATTCGATCTTATGTTTTTTTGGTTTTGTTTTTTAGACAGAGTCTCACTCTGTCACCCAGGCTGGAGTGCAGTGGTGCAATCATGGCTCAGTGCAGCCTTGATGTCCTGAGCTTAAGCCTCCTCCCGCCTCAGCCTCTGGAGTAGCTGGGACCGCAGGCATGTGCCACCACTCCTAGCCTCAGACCTAATCTTACATTGAGTGTTTGTTATGCAAGCACACACACAGAGGTGTGCCACCACTCCCAGCCTCAAATCTGGTCTTACATTGGCTGTTTGTTATGCACAGGTTAAGAGCTGCAATGTGTACAGGCAGATGACTGCACAGCACAAGTCCAGAGCTGAAGGGTCCCTGAGAAAATACCACGTGTCCCATGTCCATGCCACCAAATAAATACACGGTAGCAGACTGTTTTGAGAGTCATGGGATTTTTGAAATACAAATACCATGCCTTGTTAATCATGAAAACACCTTCTCCCATCTTACTAAAGCACGTTCCACCATGGGCACTGGCCTGACTTTGACAGAGTGTTGAAGGAAGACCCCATTAGTCCTCCCCAGCCATATATCATACATGTCCAATTTTCTAGCCACTGACAAATGATCTTCATAAAATAAGACAAGTTGTCCAGGAAGCAAAATTTCTCAAGGTCTAGCCAAAAACAATATGAGAAACGCATAACCCCTTCCCGTCCGGGGCAGCTGCATTTCCGAGTGATTATCCATCAGCTACAGGTGACACATCTCCACGTGGAAGAGACCGCGATTCCAGAAAGGCAAGTCCAGCCGCGTGGGTTCCGTGAGGCCACATGGAAGTGAATGTGGCAAAGGAGGAACAAAGAAGGGTGAGCATCCATCGGTGGGCAACCGTATTGGTCAGGAATCTCCAGAGGGACAGATCTGTAGGATGTATGTGTATATGAAGGGAGCTTATTAGGGAGAACTGTCTCACATGCTCACAAGGTGAAGTCCCACCAAAGGCCATCTGCAAGCTGGGGAAGAGAGAAGCCAGTAGTGGTTCAGTGCAAGTCCAGAAGCCTCAAAACCAGGGAAGCCGACAATGCAGCCTTCAGACTGTGGTCAAAGGCTGGAGAGCCCCCCGGCAAACCAGTGGCATAAGTGCCAGAGTCCAAAGGCGGAGGAACCGGGAGTCTGATGTCCAAGGGCAGGAGAAGCTGAAAGAAGCATCCAGCACAGGAAAAAGAAAGAACCCAGAAGAGCCAGCGGGTAAGCTTATCTTACCTTCTTCTGCCTGCTTTGTTCTGGCTGCACTGGCAGCCGATGGAATGGTGCCCACCCACACTGAGGACGGGTCTTCCTCTCCCAATCCACTGACTCAAATGTCATTCTCCTCTGGCAGCACCCTCACAGACACACTCAGAAATCATACTTTACCAGCTATCTAGGCATCCTTCAATCCAATCAAGCTGACAACTAATATTCACCATCACGGCAACAGAAGAAAAATTGGAGAGGGGGAAGCTGGCCAGTGGTGCCCTGCAAGGCCAAGCAGGGGTGCAATTGTATAATTTGCACACTTGTAATTTGACATTTATAATTTCCCCTCCTATACTCAATGAGGTCCTCACTTAGAGGACCACCAACATCTAAATTCACTGCAGGATTTTCTCCCACAAGGAAAACCCAGATGTTTTAGGAGAACCTAATGCCGTCAGTATGGCTGATGGAATGGAGTTGCTTCCTGCAATGAGCAGATGGTTTTAGGAACAGGATACAGGGAAGAGGCTTGCTGAGTTGACTGCGCTTCTGTTGGAATCAGCTTTCTCAGGAGATGCTTCCCTTGAGCTAAGCAGGGCAACCTTCCCCTCTGCAATCCCCACCTACAGACCCCACTGGAGCAATAAGTATTGTGATCAGGGTACTGATTGGGGACAGTAATTGAAAGTCTGTTTGGAGAACACAGGCTCCACAAGGCTAACCAGGCCAACCCACTGACCCCACAGGGCTGGACTCTGTGATTCTGAGTGGGAGTATTACCCCAGGCCCTCAGAGTACACCCTGTTCACTGCTCTCAGAATCTGATCGCATGTGGACTGGAACATGACACTGGTTAGTATTTCATAAAATTCTGTGGATGACTTAAAGTGGCCTGATTTTAGAGAACTATAGTGTGCATGAAGAACATTAAGAGAGGAACAGCAATGATTAAAGCATCAGCAAAAAGGAGCTGGAAGCAAAGCTAAGGGAGCTAGCGTTGTCCGATACGAAATAGGGAAAGAGGAGGTTCTATAGTTGTCCATTCAGTTATCCTCTTGTGATTTTTTTGATTAATATGAAAGTGCACAGATATGAGATTTATCCTAAGGAAGATACTAAAATGTATGAAATGTTTTTCACACTCAAGCTGAGGAGACAACTTGAAAACAAGGAAAAATGCACGTGGAAGAATGAAGTGGCCATCGAAGGGGCAAGTCTATGGCTGAATGAGGGGTCCCCACAGAAACTAAAGAGGGGCTTGGCTGGGCAAGGTGGCTCATGCCTGTAATCCCAGCACTTTGGGAGGCAGAGGTGGGTGGATCACCTGAGGTCAGGAGTTCAAGACCAGCCTGGCCAACATGGTGAAACCCCATCTCTACAAAAATACAAAAATTAGCTGGGTGTATTGGTGTGTGCATGTAATCCCAGCTACTCAGGAGGCTGAGGCAGAATAGCTTGAACCCAGGAGGCGGAGGTTGCAGTGAGCTGAGACTGCGCCATTGCACTCCAGCCTGGGCAACAAGGGTGGAACTCTGTCTCAAAAAAAAAAAAAAAAAAAAAACAGCGGAAGCTAAGGAGGGGCTTTATGGAGACAGTACAACGTGTAAGGGCCCATCACCCAGGGAGCCTCAAAGTCCTGACAATCTGTGAGTGTGAGAATAGCTTCATCTTTGAGGTCCAGATGCCTAGAAAATCTTGGAGGAGACAGGAAATAGAAACCCGATGTTTATTGAATGAATGAGTGACAAAGGAAGAAATGAGTAAGACGATGGGAACAAGAAGTGTTAACATTCTTTTTTTTTTTTTTTTTTTTGAGATGGAGTATGGAGTTTCGCTCTCCCGGGTTCAAGTGATTCTCTCACCTCAGCCTCCCGAGTATCTGGGTTACAGGTGCCCGCCACAGTGCCCGGCTAATTTTTGTATTTTTGGTAGGATGGGGTTTCACCATGTTGGTCAGGCTTGTCTGCAACTCCTGATCTCAGGTGATCCACCCGCCTCGGCCTCCCAAAGGGCTGGGATTACAAGCATGAGCCACTGCGCCCAGCCCAACTTTCTTTATATAAAGCTCCATGCAACATCCTAGTTACAGAATGTAAAGGAATTTTTTGCCTGCATCTTTCTTGCCTGTGACAACATTAAACATTGTTGATCACCCCTTTTCTGACAAGATTTCCTCACTCTGCTCCTCCACTTTCCCTTCTAAATGTCCTGCTTTGTTTACTCTTCTCTTTCCATTGTGTGGAATTGTACTGATGTGTGCTGAAAGAAAGAAGGGAGAGAAGGAGAGAGGAAGGGAGGGAGGAGGAAAGAGAAAGAGTGAATCACAAATATTTACTGAGCTCTAGGCTCTAGCTGGGTACTCCCACAGTAAATAAGGCAGGTCTGTTCTCTTTGGGGTCTTTCCAGACTGCAGAGAAAGCTGCATAGACAATTTTAATATCGCGTTGTTTGTTGTGGTAGAATTAAGCACAGGATGAGGCTGGAGTGCACAGGATGAACAACTGATCTGAATTGGAAATGACAGAGGAAGCTTTCCAGAACTCCACATGGCATTCAGGTCGGTTAGTGTCCAACTGGGCAGTTAGATACAAAGACCTGGAGACAAGAGGTAGACCTCTGGAGGGGTGGACAGGCCGAAGACGTAAACACAGGACCAGCCGCAGCTCCGTGTGGGGCACCGTTGGCAGGACCAGCAGCACGCTGCACGGTCACGGGGAGGGGAGCCTCGTTTGGGGTCTTGACGAGGCAGGGCTGGGGCAGGATTCACAGCAGAGGTGGTTTGAGGCCTGTCTTAAAGGCCCAGCAGGCTTTTTGTCAATCAGCGAGTGCAGACAGAAGGGAAAGTCCATTTTAGGGAAAGCAGATCATCACCAGCAGGCCACACCTGGGTGGTGTGTGCAGCCTGTGTGGGAAATCTCCTGGATGGACGCGTGGGTTAACTGCTGGCTGTGGGGAGGGAGGAGGCTGGAAAGGCATGTTGAGACCAGACAGAGAAAGATCACAAACCATTCTAGGGGACATGGGGAACATCTGCCAGCAGCGCGGAAGCCCTCGGAAGGCCAGAGCAGATGGTCTTGCCCCGAGTGTGGCTCCACGGAAAGGGCCGGAGTAAAGGTGGGAAGGGAGGAGAGGAAAGGGTAGGTTTGAGAGGGTCCGGGCAACAATAGGTCTGGAGATGGTGGAGGCCCCACTCACTGAATGAGAAACAAAGTGGGGCAGAGGCTTGGCTGATGGGGGATGGGGCGAATCATCCAGAAATGTCTGTTGCATGAGGCAGAGAGAAAAATAAAATTGATGTTCCGGAGCTGGAGAGGAGTTAAGAACAGAAGAAAAGGAAATAGGCAAAGACAAACAGGCAAGTGGTCTTCAGTTCTATGTAAGGACTCAGAGAATAACTGGGATTTTTTTTTCAGTGTATGTTCTAAGGGACTTCCAGTTTGTAAAAATAGCAGTTCTGGTAAAAAATAAAATAAAATAAAAAATAAAAATCCCATTTCTACTCTGGAAGTTGATGTTGCTCTATTGTAATCTAATCGAAACCTTTTCTGTGAACTCCAGATTCATACATTCATTTCAGTATCCAATAGCATCTCAAACTTTACAAACCAAACGTAACCCTAAACCTGTTCCTTTCTCAGCATTCCCAATCTAAAAACAATGGCACTCTATACTTGCAGGGGCTGGGCCAGAAACCTGTTATGCTCCCTAATATCCCACATCTGGTCTGTGGGTCAATCTTGGCGAGTCTCCTCGCAGAACACACTCTCAGTGCTTTCACCCACCACTGCCACCCGGGGCCACGCCAGCACCATTTCTTGACTCGATTACTGCAATGGCTTCTCAAACATCAACAACCATTCACCCCAGAGATCCATCTCAGATTAGGAGCCTCTTCCTTCACAGCCTCCAGCAGCCACCCAGCTCGCTTCAGTTAAAACCAAAATCCTTAAATAACCAACAGGCACACATGGTCAGGTTCTTCTGGCCACTCCTCAGCCACGATGGACTTCGTCATGCTCTTGCACAGACCACCCTGCTCCCCACTACCACCCCCCACTACCACCCCAGGGCCTTTGCACTTATTCCCTATTCTCAAAACGCTCTTCCTACAGCTGGCCCATGTGGGTTCACTCCCTTGCTCCATTTAGCTATTTGGGCAAATGTGAGCTTTCCAGTGTGAATTCTTGGCCACACTTTTAATAATTTTAAGCCATTTCCCTGACCCTCTATATTCATTTCCTGATTTTTTTCCTTTATAATTTATCACCATATAACATGCAATAATTTGTACTGATTCATTTGCTTTTGTTCCCTATGCATTGGAATTCAAAGCCAAGGAAGGCAAGGTTTTTTGTTGCCCACTGCTGTATCCAAGTGCTTAAGACAGTGTCTGGTGCCTGGAATATATTTGGCATTCAATCAATATTTATTTGTGAATAAGTGGATTATTAGGAAAGTCTTCCATTTTATTTTTAATATAAATGGACATTATTGCAACTCCATATAAAGGCAGGGTAATAGAATCGATTATCTGCTACTTTCCACTGAGTCATATGAGCCCCTATCCTTACATGGAGCAAACCTCCACTTTCTATCACTGAATTTACATTTTTACTCTCTGCAAAATATGTGCCTATCTTCCTAAAAATCATAAATCTTTCCACTGCATCAGTATATTAGAACAAATCCTGATGTGATTGTTTGCAAAACAAATTTAAAGGCTGTTTAGTTTCTGCCTGTATGAGCAGATTGGCATGATTTACTTGAGTGTAGACATTTTATGGGGCAAGAATGAGTTTCGATACTTGTTTTATTTATACAGACATTTAGAAGTGGACATTTACTAGTGCAAGTATCATTATCAATTTCTTTGCAGAGGAAAGGTTAAGGGAGTATACATCACTGCCAAATGCAGTAGCAATCATGGAGGCTCCCACAATAGGGCCATTCCTCTCTTTCTTCTCCTTCTTGACTTGGATCCTGAAATGCAGGCAAACTATAGACATCCACCCTTCTTCTGCCCTCAGTAACATAAACAGATGGGGCACATCACCCTGTGGCAAGCAGAACCAATCCCTGGAGCTCAATGCTGTAAGCAAAAAGCTGAGCAAGTCCCTAGGAGATCTGTCTCCAGACCATAGTGTGTTAAACAAAGTCTTTATTTCCTTCTTGGAGGCCCCTCTAATTACCTGCCTAGACCTGAGTCTCACTTTATTAATTAAATCTCCTGAAACTTTGTGATTTTAAAAAAGATGACCGCAAATTCTTTGATATCTGTATTAGCCCATTCTCACACAGCTAATAAAGACATACCCAATACTGGGTAATTTATAAAGAAAAGAGGTTTAATTGACTCACAGTTCAGCATGGCTGGGGAGGCCTCAGGAAACTTACAATCATGGCAGAAGGGGAAGCAAACATGTCCTTCTTCACACGGCAGCAGGAAGGAGAAGTGCTGGGCAAAAGGGGAAAAGCCCCTTATAAAACCATCAGATCTCGTGAGAACTCACTATCATGAGAACAGCATGGGGGTAACCGTCTCCATGACTAAATTACCTCCCACAGGGTCCCTCCTCCAACACGTGAGGATTATGGGAGCTACAATTCAAGGTGAGATTTGGGTGGGGACACAGCAGAACCATATCAATACCTCTCCCTTCAAGAGGTGGAGCCTTGTGTCTGGGCTGGATTTTATGAATTGCTCCTAATGTAGATGGCAGAAGTGAGCGGGCACAACCCGGAAGACTAGATCACAGGAAGGGGCTGCGCCACTGTCTCCATCAACCTCCCTCCCACCACTCCCTCAGTCACTTGTTCTGGGAGAATCCAAATGCCACATGATGAGGAAGGGTCCACATGGCTAGCACCCGAGGCCTCCTGCCAGCGGCCACATGAGAGAGCCTGGATGTTGCCCTGCTGCCTCCACAAGCCCTCAGGTGACAGCTGCCTCAGCCAGCACTGGCTGTGTGCTCCTGGAAGGCCTGAGCCAGAGCACCAGCCAGTCTGCTCCCAAATCCCTGCTACCCAGACCCTGTGGGTAACAAATGTGTGTAGTTTTAAGCCACTGAGTGCTGGGGTAATTTATTATATAAGTGTCTAACTTCATCTTCAAATAGTGATAATCCTGTATTTTAAATATATAATAATTCTGTTTAGCAAAATCACCTGGAGTACAGAGGAATTCAATCACCTGTTTTACGTTCTCAAGCTTACTGAGCATGTCCAGCGTGAAGCCCTGTCCAGGCATGCTGGAGCTATAGCGCTGAATCAGACGGGTCCTGCCCTCAAAGGGCTCACAGCACAGCAGGAAAGTAGAGGTGTGCCCTGCACATAGAGGCCTCGGAATAAGTGATCATTGCTGCTGCTTCTGCTGTTGTCAGACTCAGCCTCTTCTTTCATGGGATGGGCCAAAATAAGCCCACTTATGAGGGTGTTTGTAGGACCCTGGCTTTGTAAACTCTGGTAGGAGACTGAGTGGCTGCCTGACTGTGGATATGCAATTGGCTGGTTCCAGGTATACTCAGGCTATAGCAAAAGTAGTGACTCACATTGCAGGAAAAACTGATGAGACTGCTAGGAGGCCAGCAAGGGGAGGCTGGGCGTCCTCCAAAGCAGGCTGTGCAATGTGGAGACAGGCAGCTGCAGTGAACGCCAGGCCCATCCCATCACCTCCACCTACGAGGGGAGCACACGGTGAATACCCAACAAAACCGTGGGTCTCTCCTCTCAGAGTCTGATCCATTTCTTGAGCCAGCCTTGCTACATAACCATAACTACTAATACCTGGTTTTCTAAAAACATAAATTATGTTGACCTTTGTTGTTGTTGTTATAAATATAATTGATGTTAATAGTGAAACATCTGGAATACAGAAAGGATAAACTAGAAATTATTTAATCATAATTTCACACAAAGAGACGGCCAATCTAGTATAGTCATTATAATATTTTTACTAGTATTTTTAGTCTATTGTTTATGAGATTTGGTCTCTATATGTAGTTTTAGATTTTATTCCCCCACTGTTTTCACTTAATGTTGTAATATAGAGATTTTCTTATATAATAAAAAATCTTCCAAAGTATGACTTTAATTATGAAATATTTTATTATGCAGACATAGCACAAATACCAAGATTTAAAATGTTTTACTTTATAACCCAAAAGCATAAAGGTATTGCCTCAATAGCACCTTATGCACACTAGTGATTTCCTTTTACTGACTTGCTTAACTGATCCATAATCATTCTTATATAAATACCCACTGTTGGGATTTACCTCTTACCATTTTCTAGAACTGGAATTACCAGGTTGATAATTGGAGAACTTTATCAAGTTAACTCAATGTCCCTGAAAATTTTTTCTTATCTGTATAAAGGGGATATGAGATTATTTACTGCATTTCACTATAATACACACCACTAAGTTGATAGCACGGGTAGATAAATCTTTGTGTGCATTAAAAGGCACAGTGAGGACATAACCCAGATCCCACTCGCTTTCCATGACACCCAGCTGCCTTCTTGTTCTAATTCATGTAAGTCATTAAGGGTATTTTAAAAGGTTCTAATGTTGCCTCTGAAGTCAGCACCACCCAAGCTATAACCTGGGCAACAGCGGAAACCAGAGGCAATGTCACACATCAGCTCTGTTCCTTCCCCTTCCCAGCCTGCAGCTCCTAGGAGAGAAGCAGAAATCCAGGCCCCTCATCTCCCTGGTCTCGCCTGGAACTCAGCTCTCACCTGAGACTCAGCTCCAAGAGTGAAAGGGATTGTCCTGTAGTGTGAACTATGAGTGACACCCACACCCTCCCTTGCAAATCTGCTCCAACAAGCTCCCCGCCGGACGCTCTCTTTTCTATGCTAGCGAGCACAGCCCTGACATTGCAGCTGGCCTGGCAGACACCGCCAGACGACACCCGAGAAAAATGGCAGTGCCAGAGCCGTGAGCGTCACAGGGGGTCTCAGGGACACACCAAGGCCGCCTCCCAGGAAACAGCAGAACACCGGAAAAGACCTTGTGAAGGCTTCTTATTTTCCCCTCCAAATGGTGTCTCTTGCTTTGGCTCTTGTCGAGTTGGGGCTTGTTGGAAGACCAGGTGAAGGCCCGGCTGCTAAAGCTTCCCCTTTCTACTTCTTGTTACTCTATTACTCAATTAGGACTGGCGCTGATTTAGGGAAAAAACATTATTTGAAAACACAGAGGTGCCCTCTGCTTTGATCCTACACAGGCAGAGATATTTCCAAGTAGAGAGATCCAAAAAAGAGCGCCCCCTGCGGGAAACGTTCTTTTAATTTAGACTTTGCCGTTCCTCCTGTGGAGACATGTCACAGTTACAGTAGTGGATGACACAACCCCAAATTTCTGCCACGTGCTCAGAGAGCTAAGGAATATCTCACACCCACAACAAGCTTACAGATGTGAACCTGGGTCCAGGCAGGTGCCCTGTTCCTAACTCTGGTCTTGGATGTGTGATTTAAGCCGGGTCTGTTTCCTTGCTCACAGACGTGGATCCCAGGAGCTGCCTCACATACTTGGAGGCACGAATGGTTCTACATCACGCATGCCGTGCCTGACACATGAACCCTCCATTCTCTTCACTGTGCAGAGTGAAACAACAGACAGCAACCCACCTGGACAGTGCACGTCCTGCACCTGGGCTGTGCAGATACTGAGAGCTCCCTCCCTGGAGTGGAAATTCCTGCAGCATGCATGCAGAAAGGAGATGGCCAGGAAGTCCCAGGAAGATGTAGAAAGTAGAAAGGGAGGCAAGAGCGAGGAGTTCTCATTTGGGAGAAAGGCTCACCAGTGAGGCAGGAAGGGACCTTTGGAAACATGTTGTGAGAAACATGTGCATGGGTCCTCACCAACTCAATCTCAGCAGTGAGGCCTACCAACAAGAAGGCACACCAGCTGCACACAGCTAATGCTCACACAGCACCGCCCTGCCTGTCCGTGCATCTGCTGCGCACGTCAGAGGTCAACTACATGTCCCAATGGTAGCCACATGGGGCCAGTGCTGGCCCCAGAGGACAACACTGATACAAGACCCAGAGACCGGAAATCTGCCACTCCACACTCCTTCCCTCAGAGAAGGTAAGAAATGAGAATTTTACACCCTCTCCAGCTCTGAACATGCCTCCCAGCCACTCTTCTTCACAACTGTGAGATCACCGCAAACATCATTCAGCACATAGAGCCCAAATCCTTATTTCCAGATAACATGAGCAGAAACATGCAGCTCTCTCTGCGCCGAACCGAGTCCCAGTGACTACATCACACCACACCAAATCACGCAGACGTGGAAGACTCCACCAGGACCAGCACTCTTCCCTAAGAACTCAACTGCCCGCATGCAGCAGTGCTAACTTTCCCTTGAATAATCCCACAGAGCCGCGTGTTGATGGGAACGTCCCCTGATCTTTCAATCAATGTTTATGAATTTGTATCGCAAAGCATCCCGGGAAACTGTGCACGCTAACTGGCCCGAGGATGATCTTGCATCTATTATGAAGCGAATGGCCCATTCCTCAAGGAGGAGTTCTCCCAGGGATAACGTCTATCTAGCTAGGATTCAATATACATATTTTGTATACCTGTATGTTATATAGATAATTTCTAATCATTTTAACTGTTCAACATTCTTACCTCCCTTTTCAGACTTAGAAATTGCTGCAGAAAACCTCATTCTTTTATGCCAGCAGGAATTAAAGGAAACACCCTTGGCCCAAACATGAAGGGAACTTTAATAGGAAACACAGTGTAAGGGGCACACACGGGACCCAGGGTGGGAAGGACGCGTGGTGGGATCCCCCTACTCACTCCCACACCACACGTGCCACACAGCCACGCCGTGGCTCATCCCAGGGTTCCATCGATCAGCCAAAGCGCCTCCCTGCCTCACCCCTGCATTTGCTAACTTCAGAAGACAGGACTACCAAGTGGAAAGAAGTTGAGGTAGGGAGATGTAGTGGCTCCAAGTGGGGGGGCACAGCCTCAACAGAAGTGTGTGCATGTGTGTGTGTGTGTGTGGTATGGTGTGTGTGTGTGGTGTGTACAGTGTGGCATATGGTATACACTGTGTGTGTAGGTATGTATGGTGTGTGGTGTGTGTGGTGTTTGCATTTGTGTGTGTGGTTTGTGTGTGGTGTATATGATATGGTATGTGGGATGTGCTGGTATAATATGTGCAGTGTGTGTGGTGTGTATGATGTCATATGTGGAATGTGTGGTATGTGGTGTGTGCTGTGTGTGATGTGTGATGTTTGTGGTGTGTATGATGTATGGAAGATGTGTGGCATGTAGTGTGTTATATGGTGTGTGTGGTACTGTGGGGTGTATAGTATGTGTTGTGTGTGGTGTATATGATGTGGTATGTAGGATGTGTGGCATGTGGTGTGGTATGCGCTGTGTGTAGTATGTAGGACGTGTGTTATGTTGTGTGGTACATGTGGCATGTAGTATGTGGTATGTTATCTGGTGTGTGTGTGGTGTGATGTGTCATGTGTGTGTGGTTTGGAGTGTGTGTGGTATATAGTGCAGTGTGTGTGGTGTGTTTCTGTGTGTGGTGTATGTGTGGTGTCTGGTGTGGTGTGTGTGATGGGTACAGTGTGGTGTATGGTGTACAGTGTCTGTGGGTGTAGGTGTGTGTGGTGTGTGGTGTGTGGTGTTTGTGTTTGTGTGTGTGGTTTGTGTGTGATGTATATGATGTGGTATATGGCATGTGTGGTACGTGGTGTGGTATGTTATGGGATGTGTGTGGTGTGTAGGATGTGGCATGTAGGTTGGGTGGCATGTGATGTGTTATGTGCTGTGTGTTGTGTGTGTGTATGCTGTGTATGATGTGGTGTGTAGGTTGTGTGGCATGTGGTATGGTATTTGATGTGTGTGTATGGCGTGTATGATGTATGTAGGATGTGTGGCATGTGTGTTATGTGCTGTGTGTCGTGTGTGCGTATGGTGTGTATGATGTGGTATGTAAGTTGTGTGGCATGTGGTGTATTTGGTGTGTGTGTGGTGTGTATGATGTATGATGTCATATGTAGGATGTGTGTTATGTGGTGCGTTATGTTGTGTGTGTGGTATGTGGGGTGTGTAGTATGTGGTGTATTATGTGATGTGTGTGGTGTGTGTGTGTGTGGTGTTTGAAGGTAAGAGTGGTGCTTGCCTCACCTGCCCATGTACTAAAGTTGGAAATGTGGAGAAGCTCAGCATAGCCATAGCTCTTGCACAAGGTGAAGCAAGCTCACGACGGCTCCATATTTTTGTAGAACGCCAACTGATGGGCACAGACAGAGAAATGAAGTTAGAAGACTGCCATCTGACAACCATTGTAATAATACTTGACTCGGGTAAGAATCATCAATGCATGCCCAAACTAGGAGGTGAAAATTTGATGAGTCAAAAGATATGAATATAGTCCGAAAAAATCTCCACACAATTACTGGTTCATTTCAAAGGAAATAGAGCAACCTACGGTGGGAAAACCTTACAGACGCCACCTTAAACAAGAGATCAAAATGACCATCCCCAGCAGGACACACTCATATCGCATGCCTCTTGATATGATGCATGGCAAGGACACAACATCACTTCTCTAGGATTCTGGCCAAAATTCTAATTATGAGGAAACATCAAACAAATCATAGTGATGGACACTGTACAGAAAACCTGTTCTGTTCTGAAAAATGTAAAGGCCATAACAGGCAAAGAAAGAGGGAAGAAATATTCTAATTGAAAGGAAATTAAGGAGACAGAGCAACTACACACACTAGAGGCCTGGGTGGATCCCAGATCAAGGTGGCAGTGGTCCACAGTGTGCCAGGGAGCAGGTGAAACTGGAATGTTGATGCCGGGTTAGACACCGATACTGTGCCAACTGCAAATACCCTGATTCTGGTCACTGTCCTGTGCCTCTGTAAGAAAATGCTCTTTTTATTGGTAAATACAGAAAGAGAGAAAATAATAAATGGAGCAAAATGTAAACAATTGGTCATCTGAGTAAAGGATATAAATAGGTCATAGTATTTTTGCAACTGTTCTGTAAATTTAAAATTCCACCTAAATAAACAGATACAATACACAGGTGGGACAGCAGGTAGGCAGATGGTCCAGTCTGTGAGAACCCCTTTCTGCATAAGCACAGCTCCCATACCTGATGTCATGTCATGGATAAATAAATGCAACATCCTGGAAATTGTTGAGAACCACCAAGGGTCAGCCAGCCCATCATCCCAATCACTGTGATGTCCACACGTCCTAGATGGAACTGATGTGAGATTTTTGCAAAATCCTGCCTCTTCTGAACCTTGCTTTGGACAATTTATAAAGCTGCACAATGAACAAAATGCTGGGCAGTGGATGTCTGCATCACCTCCTTGCGTTGTGACCCAGTCTCTTCATCTGGTACATTGGGAGGGTCAGCAGAGGCAGTGACACCAACCTATCTCCTGAGGCCACGTGGTGAGGGGGAGAAGAGGAGGTGAGGAAGGCAGGGCAGGGGGCCCTTTCTTAGGGACCTTATCCTTTCTCTTAGGGACCCTTGCTCTCTGCCTGTATTCGTCCCTGTCAGGTTCGCCAGCTTCTGCTCTCTCTCTGTCCCTCAAGCAAAAAACTGCCATTGTTATACTGCAAGAGACTTTCTAAAATGCTTCTGACGGGACACAACTAACACAGCAGGCTCTCTGCTGCCAGCCAACTAGGGAGCACATTTTCTTCCTACAAGGAGGGCTGATAGAAACTTTTCTTCTGCCAGGGTTACAAGAAATGCATTCAGATAACCCAGGAAATAGAAATATGCCCAGCTATGAGAAGCTATAAGTCTGCCCAACAGAAAGCCATAGACCGCTCAAAATATGTAAGCCCTTGGCTGCTGGACTGATTCTACCTGCACCCCTGAGGAATTCCTGGAGGTTTCTAAGCAGAGGAGACGTAGGATTCCTATTTGCTGTGAGTGCCCACTGATCACAGGCTCTGTTTCTTTCCTGTTCCCTTCAAGGTTGGCTCAGTTCTTCTGGGAACCTAAAGGCTTCCCAATAAATATGATTGAATTGCACAGAATTGATTTTTTTTTTCTTTGAGACGGAGTCTTGCTCTGTTGCCCAGGCTGGAGTGCAGTGGCACGATCTCGGCTCACTGCAAGCTCCACCTCCTGGGTTCACACCATTCTCCTGCCTCAGCCTCCTGAGTAGCTGGGACTACAGGCACCCGCCACTATGCCTGGCTAATTTTTTTGTATTTTAATAGAGACAGGGTTTCACTGTGTTAGCCAGGATGGTCTCCATCTCCTGACCTCGTGATCTGCCCGCCTCGGCCTCCCAAAGTGCTGGGATTACAGGCATGAACCATCATAAATGGCCCAGAATTGAATTTTGAAAGTAGCCACACAAACTATTTATGGCTCCAGGGTAATATGGAAAAAGCTTAAGGATAGTAATTTAAACAAGGTGAGTAAAAGCCAAGAATTGGATTCAGCTTTTCTTACCAGTTCCACCAGGGGTCCCTGGTGCCCTCAACAACCCACTGAACCTCTGTACTTCTCAGCTCAACGGACCAGAAGCAGCAAGTCCAGCCTCTGCAGGAGCCTCTATGGGCAATGGTGGTGGTGGTGGCTTTGTATTCCCAAAAAAATATACTTTTTGATACACAAGGGGTATTTAAAATGAAACATTTTTCAGGGTTTTATTCTTCCTATTATGGATGGGAATACAAACCTTAGATTTCATAACATACTTCTCAATAGGCATATCCACATATTCAACTAAATGCAAGAGGATTTAAATGTTTCAAGCCAATTAGCCACCAGATCCTAAGCTATGCAGAACCTGAACCTTGTTTGTGGACCAACAGCATCTTAGCTCCTTGGAGCATGTGGCCAGTTGGCTCATTGTGTGAATTTGCAGGTCAAGGGATAGCATTACCACAGCCTAGAGCAGAAACCCCCTCCCCACCAACAATGAGGGTCCTCGAAGTGTGAAGACTGGGAAAGGTGAAGGCTACTTTGCTGCTCACCACCCAATGGATGGCTCCAGAGAGTGAGATCCACACAGCATCTGCTTTTGCCAAGTTCCATGGCCCCATGCCTGGAAGAGTCTGAGGAACTGAGGCTTCCAAGGCTTGCTCGTCACATCTTCACAGGCATAGAAATGGAGGAGAAGAAAGGATGTTGTCTTTCTTATGGTATTTACAACAAAACAGTCTGGTCTCACTTGAATTCCTCATAATAAAACATATGGTCTTGAACCCTATGCAAGCATTGGAACCTCTAAAGGTGGACAGAGCTTAGGATGCTCCAAGAACGGTGATTCTCAACTTTGGGGTTTTGACACTTGGTAATTGTGCTAATGAAATCTGCTACTGATAATGATTAAAGTCTCGCTCTGTAACTAATTTATTTAAAAAAATAAACCAGAGAAGATTAAAGTTGATACCTCAGATAACTCCATTCTGATTTCCATGCATTTCACGTCGATTTCATGAGTGATGTAGAGTTTCGGTGACTGCATGAGGACTACCCTGGGAATGAGCTGTGGATGCTGTTGGTCACAGATGTTGTCAGTCAGTCGTATGTGTGGAGCAGCAAGGCAGGGTAAGCCTCTGATTAGTGCAAGTCACCTGCTCTGGAACAGGCACTGCCTTTGATACTTTACATTTGTGGTTTCATTTAACACCCAACACAGTATTGTGAGACAATTAGTATTGTCCTCACTTTACTGGGGAGAACGGAGGGGTGTGGTGAGTTGAGCAAAGCCATTAAATTAGAAAATGATAGAACCAGGACTTGGGTTAAATCTACCTAGTTCTAAAATCCACATTTTTTGCTGACCCCTCACCACCTCCATCTGAGGCAGAAATCCCCTTCCCAGCATTGGCAATAATTGGGCAGCAGTCTCTATTTGAACGTCTTAAACAAAAGAAAAAATCACAATTCCTGGAGACTCGCATTCCATGTTTTGAACACTTCTGATGGAAATATTGGACTTGCATTGAGCTAAAACCCTCTTTACATCCCTTCCATTAATCCAAGTTATGCTGTCATGAATCACTCCTGAGAAATCGAATTCTGCTTCTGTGACATAGATTTTGAGTTGTCTGAGGACAATTTTGTAAGGTATACAACTTTATTGTTTTCAACTACTCCTCACTCCACGAGGTCCTGTCTCTGCGACTTCTGGGCTGGACGTACTCTGAGCCACATCCTTCCACAGGGCAGGGCATGCTCTCTACTGTGCGGCCTGACACTCCAGCTGGAGCCACACATGGCTCCAGTTCATCTGAAATGTGGCCAGTGCCAGAGCAACTGTTTTAAATTTTCATTAATTTTAATTACATAAAATTTAAATATCCACAGGTGGTTAGAGGCTACTGTATCAGAGAGCACAGACCTGGACCTCCTCGGGAAAGCACAAGTTTCTCTTAAAAATGTGTCTCCTAGAACTGAGCACAGTGCTCCAGAGGGAACTGGTCATCACTGTACCTCTATCCTACAGACTCCATAGCACTAGCTGCCCAGGGGCCACATCCCCCAGTGACTCATCTCACACTGAGACTCAACTGTAACCTGTAAGACCTTTGCACATTTGCTGCTGTCAAGTCCCATATCTCCCATTTTTACTTGACTTCCCCAGGCAGGATCTTCAGGGCTTCCAAACAGGGCTTAGATGAAGGAAGTAACTAGCACAGCTGGGGAGAGTTGCCTGAATCACATGGACATTGATGAGCAGGGAATGGGGCTCCCGCAAGTCATGGTGTTTGGAAGCCAATAACCCTTGAAGATGGAGTTCACCATGCAGCAGTTCTCAGAAAGCCAGCAGCGTCTCAGAAGAGAGGGCACGGAACATCTCAGGGAAGATAGCAGGCATCGTGGCTGGGGTTGCCACCTGATGGGCCAGAATGGAATGTAGCTACTGCAGCCCAAGCCCCACTGGGCCAGAAGTAGGGATATTAGGCAGGCAAAGAGCACAGCCCCTCCCAGAGCAAAGCCCTAAAAGATAGTCAAGGACTCTGCTAGGCCAAGTGGATGGTTGTTTCAGTTTCAGCCAATGGTGCTGGGGCAGGTGCTGTGCCACGAGGGGCTTCCCATCCCTCCATCACTCCAAAAGTGTGGTCACAAGACTGGCTGAGAGGGTAGATTCCAATGAGGGACATATGGATCTGTCCTCCACCCCAGCACACCCAGGAAGTCAAGAAGAGGCACAAGAACCAGGCTCTGCAGCAGGTCTATGCATTCAGTGAACACCCAATGAAATTTCCAACACTGCGCTAAGTGCATTTTGGAGACCTGGCAATTGTAGGAGGTGGCCCCTGTTCTCAGGATGGGGTGTTACTCCAATGACCTTGCATACATGTGTGTCTATATGTCTGTATTTAATAATCCCCAAATGCAGTAACTTTGGATAATAATTACTTGTGAGTTTCTTTGAGTACCACCCCGTGTTTACTTGACCACTGGGCTGTAAAACTTAACAAATCCTCAGAGAACCATATCTGGCTAGAAAAGAAGAACGGGGCGGCAAAGGACCACAGGACTTTTTAAACTAAGAGCCTTCATTCTCTCCTGGCTTGGATTAGGGACAGACAGGGAGAAACACCAGAGAAGAATGATCATTCACTGTTAAAAAGGCTCTCTAGCTGAGTGTGGGTTTTAGTGAGAAGTGTCCTTCCAAGGTCCCTGGCCTGCGGCTAATTCTCTCCTCTGCTCTTACACTCCATGTTTGCTCCCAGCTACGCTTGCTCTCACTCTCTTCCTCCAACCCGTATTCAGTCCTTCCTCAGCTGTAGACAGCAGACAGAGTAGTCTTTGAAAAGCACAGTTCAGCTCCCATTACTTGCCAGTTTAAACTCTTCAGTGCCTTCCTGCTACTCTTATAATGAAGCTAAAATCTGTGCCACACTCTGCAAAGTCCCGAGAGGTTGGTGCTGACACCTGCTCGGCTTCATCTCACACTACTCCTTTCCCTTCCTTGTGTGCCAGCCACGTGGGCATTCTGTCAGCCCTGAGACACTCCCTCCTGTCTCACAGTCTCGTTCAGGCTGTTCCTTTGCATGGGACAATGTCCTCTTCTGTTCCAAACTAGTGAGCACCTACTCGCACTTTAGCTGTCAGCTTATACATCCCTTTCTTGGAAAAAAAAATATGTAACATCACCCTGCCCCTCATTCCCAGCAGCCACATCCCACTCATTGGTCTCCCTGGACCACATCATTTCATTTGATAACAGTCATCAGATGTGTAATGTTATACATATGGGTGAGATATTTAACAGATCCCTGCCTTCTTCACTGGGCCCTTAGCAATATAAAAGTAGGTTCTACTTAGGGAGGCCAAGGCAGGTGGATCATGAAGTCAAGAGATCGAGACCATCCTGGCCAACATGGTAAAATCCTGTCTCTACTAAAAATATAAAAATTAGCTGGGTGTGGTGACGTGCCCCTGTAGTCCCAGCTACTCGGGAGGCTGAGGCAGGAGAATCGCTTGAACCTGGGAGGCGGAGGTTGCAGTGAGCCAAGATTGTGCCACTGCACTCCAGCCTGGGCAACAGAGCAAGACTCCATCTCAAAAAAAAAAAAAAGTGAGCTCTGTGGTTGTTTCTGCCCACTGCATATCTGCAGAACTGTGCCTAGCAACTGGTCCATGCTTAGAAACAAGCCCTGAAATGGAACATCCCAGGATTCGTGTAGGGCAGCGGATGGAACAGAATGAGAAAGGGGTTGTGTCTGAGGGGTTGGTCCAAGTGCCATGTGGATTCACCAGGGCTCACCACAGTGCCCTTCCTGCTGCTGCCACTTTCTTTATGGGTAAAGTCAGTACTGTGTCAGGGCCAGCACAGCATGAAAGCCAAGGAAAAACACACCTGCGGCCTCTATACCCTGCTCGGCATGCCGTGTTTTCCTCCTTCTTTAGTTACAGCGCTATGGCTCCTGTGTCTGGAAAGTTTCTCCAAGTTGCCTAACCCTGCTCACCTAGGGTCTCTGAATTTCTGATAAGCTATGCCCTTCTCATATTTATATTCATTCATCTTGACCTGTCTCAGATCCATTGGATTCCAAGGTTTTTGGGAGAAGTAATCATAAAGAATTTATGTCTCCATCTCTAAATAACCAGGACAATGTAATGTTCTCTTAACACTTTCATCAAAGGTCTATATTTTGATTTGGCTTAGAAATAAATGCTGGCTGGGTGCGGTGGCTCATGCCTGTAATCTCAGCACTTTGGGAGGCCAAGGCGGGCAGATCACAAGGTCAGGAGTTCGAGATAAGCCTGGCCAACATAGTGAAACCCTGTCTTACTAAATATACAAAAAATTAGCCAGGCATGATGGTGGGCACCTGTTATCCCAGCTGCTTGGGAGGTTGAGGCAGAAGAACTGCTTGAACCTGGGAGGCAGAGGTCGTAGTGGGCCAAGATTGTGCCATTGCACAATCTTGCAATGGCAAGCTTGGGTGACAGTATGAGACTCCATCTCAAAAAAATAAATAAATAAAAATAAAGAAAAAAAAATAAATACTAAGCACACTAGGAAAGTTAAAGTTGCAATAGAAAGCCATGGCTTCTTTTTTTTTTAACTCTCAGTTTTTTATGACATACTTTCAGGGTCAGTTTGTCAATTCCCCTCTGCCTTAACTTCCGGGACTACAAAAACAACAATAATATCACAGTTCCAGAAAACAAGGAGTACAACAAAGAACTCACTGTGTTCATTCTGCAAACTTTAAACACTTACTTATTAGGTATCACATATTTTCTGAAAATAATAGACGTTAAAAAGAAGCATAAAATGCTTACTGTCTAGTTGGCAAGATGCATTAATGACTAATCACTAAGAGATGTCAGAAGACAGTGAACGGTAAAGGCCAATTAAGTACAAGAGGCGAGAGAGTCTTCAGTTCAGACGAGGTAGATATTACTGCAGAATGTCCGGAAAAGCTTGAGAGTGGAGATGGGGTATTCTTTGGGATGGAAAAAAAGTTGAGAATTGGATAAAATGAAATATAAAAGAACATTCCAGATGGAAAAACTGTAACAGCCCAGCGTGTAAGCTAAGTCAGTAACTGCTAAATGCCTGTTCACAGATTGCTGGTCTGTAAAGAAGCTCTTTTTTTTGTTTGTTTGTTTTTTCATTCTTTCCCTTTCTTACTCTAAGGATAATGAAGCTTTTCTGAATTTGTGGCGAAATTAAAACAAAAGAAAAAGAGATACAACAAGGTTTTGTAAAGGCATCTGTTTTCTTCGTTTTTTTTGTTTTGTTTTTTTGGGTTTTTTTTTTGTTTTTGAGACGGAGTCTCGCTCTGTCGCCCAGGCTGGAGTGCAGTGGTGCGATCTCAGCTCACTGCAAGCTCTGCCTCCCGGGTTCACACCATTCTCCTGCCTCAGCCTCCCAAGTAGCTGGGACCACAGGTGCCCACCACCATGCCCGCTAATTTTTTTGTATTTTTAGAAGAGATGGGGTTTCACCATGTTAGCCAGGATGGTCTCGATCTCCTGACCTCATGATCCGCCCGCCTCGGCCTCCGAAAGTGCTGGGATTACAGGCATAAGCCAATGCACTCAAGGCATCTTTTTAAAATTAAGGAGCCATGATATTTGTTCTGAAAATGTTTTTCCCACTTTTTGATGTTAAAATGTCCTTCTGCTTTTGAAATTATGGTGATAGAAATGGCAGTTGGTATTTTTTTCAAGCTAGATCATCAATTTGTTGTTAGGTTAGATCACCTCTCTCCATGTCCCATTAAAAAAGAAATGCTGGCATCTACACGCTACCAGGGGACCTACCTGCAGCCAGGGAGTGTGTGTTTGCAGGATGAGGCTGGAAAGGCGGCTTGGTTCCACTCATGAACATTTAGACCAAGGCTTCCCTTCTCATGCTAGAATTATAGAAATGCTTTTGAGAAAAATGTGACAGGATGAAAATGGAGTTTGGGAGACACACACAGTCTCCTTAGAAAATATCACTTGCAGATAAATCTTGAGAACCCTTGTAAGTCAAACAAGCAGCATATATTTGTTCTTCCCGATGTTATTTTTACTATTCTCCTCCTGCTAAACTGAAACCAGCAATCCCTCTTCATTCTTCTCAATGGGCAGAACCCAAGCTCTGGCTCCTTTGGCACCCTCTGGTGCTTCAAAAAGCCCTGAGCTTTGTCCTAAGGCATGATTAAAATCTCTCCTCCAGTATGTTTTCTAGCTGAATGACAAATTCGGTTTCTCCAACTTCAAACCAGAGAGACTCAGAGGGTAGACTCTGCACAGAAAAGTATATTTAAACTCCCAAGCATCTTATGAATTATACTAGGCTTCTTGGGACCCCCTCAGAACACTGCTCCTTCTCAATTCTAGTCCCCAAGGTTTAGGTGAACCTCACGATTCATAAGGCAGCTGTTCTCCCACTTCCCACACATCTTCTCAGTACCTGTGATTCAGGAAGAGCATGGAGATATCCACGCCTATCTTAACGGATGAAGCTAACTGCACCGAGAGATTGGAGCCTGTCCCAGGAACAGGCTGGAGGCACTGCACGGAACCTGGGATTGGCCGTTCCCTCCTCAGGGCTCTCATAGGAAGATGCCCTGGGCATGCACGGCTGGTGAGAAAACATGGGATCTCTATTCTCTTCTTTTTCCTTTATTTGAAACAGCTGAAGCTAAGTCCTTGGAGCTGTCCCCACACCCATCTATACCTAGACCTCAGTCATGCTGAAGATAAGTGGTGCTCAGCATTTTGAACTATGGCTTACGGTATTAAAAAATAAAAGGAAGAGAAGGGAAGAGGGCATGATGGAGGCTTGGGTGACCAGGAACCAGAGACTCAGAGGTGGGTAGGGAGGATGGCAATGCTATTCTCCTTCAGAACGTCCATGTCTATAGGCCTCTTTCATTTCCTGGTACCTGCAGAGAGATAAACAAGTGGAGGAAAGACACCGGGTATTCTGCGCAGAGTCTGCCAACCTGAGTGGCTGGGCTATTTCTTCTGCAAGGAGGGCTTCCATGGCCTCATCCCTTAGAACAGGTAGTTAAAATCAGGCCCATGTAGCAGACCAGTGCACTGGAAAGAGGCACAAGAACTAACTGACTCCTCACTCATCAAACTAGTCAGTTAAAAGATAGGCACAGGCTGGGCGCAGTGGCTCACGCCAATAATTCCAGCACTTTGGGAGGCCAAGGCAGGAGGATCACGAGGTCAGGAGATTGAGACCATCCTGGCTAACACGGCGAGACCCTGTCTCTACTAAAAAATACAAAAAAATTAGCCGGGCATGGTGGCGGGTGCCTGTAGTCCCAGCTACTCCAGAGGCTGAGGCAGGAGAATGGTGTGAATCTGCAAAGTAGAGCTTGCAGCGAGCTGAGATCGCACCACTGCACTCCAGCCTGGGTGACAGAGCGAGACTCTGTTTCAAAAAAAGAAAAAAGAAAAAGAAACGATAGGCACACACAGCACCATCCTCCATAGTGCTCTGTCCTTTAATACTCCTCAAGGTTTGTGGAGCTGACTTTCATTAAGGGACTTCTAGGCGGCAGCAGGACCAGCATTAGCAAACTTGATCCTATCAGCCTTGAAAGGCAAACTGAGCCGTTATGCTGCCTCTGAGAGTGCAGGAAGGGGTGAGGGTCCACAGGCGGTCCACATACCTAAGAAAGGAATGGCAACTAATGCTTAGTGGGCCCCTTCCGTGAGCCAGGACTTTCTGCACTTCATGTCGTTTAATGGAACTGGGGGTGCTCTTTCCATTCCTGAAATGATTGTATGGTTGAAATTAGGTGACTTCTTGCCACTCCTCACTGGAATAACTGGGATCTGACTCTCAGCGCTATTACTCCAACACCCACACTTTCCTCACCATCACATAAGCTCCGTGTTTGACACTGGATCAATTTTCCAGCCTTCCCTGGATTTCGTTTTCTCCTCTATAAATTTGGATGTATGGAGAATATCAAAACAACCCCTACAATAAAATGGATCTGAAGATGAATGTAGAAGAGATATAAAAGGACTTCTGCAGAGTTCTACAACTCAGGCAGGAGAAAGTATATATTGAATAAGGTTTATTCATTCATTTATTTATTCAGCCATGGTCAAGGGCCAAATGCTTTGTGACTCTTTAGGGGGACTGGCTCCAACCCTTGAGCACCGTCTCCCATAGACAATGGAACCCGCTGTTCGTGTGCTGTTGTGTTCACATGCAGAGTAAGTTTCTAACAGGGTTGAAGTCCTCCAAGCAGACCACACAGTCCAAGACAGTCTCTGATGTTTTGCAGAGAAAGGTCACTCAAGTTGATTTCTAATATGAAGCAGTAGGGAGACGTCCCCAAGAAAAAGGTGGCCCAGGAAGCTTTCAGTAATGACCTTAAACATCCATTTTCCATCACATACACTCAATTGCCACAGGATCCATAACATACAACCTTATTTGCTAACATCAAGAGCTGTCACTTTCTATAACAAACTAGAACTACAGAAAGACACGTTCCCTTTTACAATTAGCACTTGGCATTGAAACACACTTTCTGGAGGTTTTGACATGTCTCTAAATGGCAACTCTAGCAGATATGTTTCTCCCCAGGTAGTAACAAGCTATTACCATGCTCTTGACATCCCTTGATTTTTCTCTCCTACCCACATGAATCGCACCACGGATCACGAATCAAGGCCCACCTTTCCTAGAAGCCTTCATTGCCCAGCCTAGTCCACGCCACAGTGACTGCTCCCTCCTCCAGCTTCTAATGGCACAGGTGGCGGGGAGGGAGCAGAGGAAAGGGTGACTACATGTCCTTATTTTGCTAGGAGCATTCTGGTAGTGTATGTCTGTTGTTTTAGCATAATTAATAGCACATCTACTCTCAAAAGTACGCTAATACTCAGGATGATGTTATGTGGTTTTCCATGGCACAGTGAATCCACCCTGTAGACATCAGAGTCTAAGGTGTTGCAAAGGCTTGGCCCTTTCTACATTCCTGTGCACTGATCACAGTGTATAGGGAAGAGAGGCACAATGCTTCAAACTGCTACCAAGCACACTCATCCCCCACAGTGGGCCTCACTACAGGGCCTTTGCCACTCCATCCTGCTCTCTGCCCTGACATACTGGCTCATTTGAACTAACCACAGCTCATCAGGGGCTAGGTTATGCTAAGTGGCTCAAGCCTCCATCAACACCCTCTTCCCTTTTCTTTCTGTTTTTTAATACTCTAAGCCATAGCTCAAAATTCTGACAACTGCTTATTTGCAACATTTCCAAGATCTAGGTATAGATGGATGTAGAAACATCTCAAGAGATTTAGCTTCAGCTGTTTTACATACAGAGAGCAGAAGGTAATACACATCTCATGTTTTCTCAGCAGCCAGGCACACCCAAGGCATCATCTTCCCATTAGAGCCCTAATGAGGTTCCATGCAGACCTCCTAGCCTGCTCCTCGAACTGGCTTCAACCTACCAGCCAGTTAGCTTCATCCATCAAGACGGGCATGGATATTTCCACTGCATGTTTCAATCACAGGTATTGAGAAGACATGCAGGAAATGGGAAAAGAGCTGCCTTATACTTTGTGAGGTTTACCTTGTGTTCCATGAAAGGGGAACTTACAGACGGAGGTATGACCTTGGGTGGCACCAAGACAGGTAGATTTCTGCACTCTTACTCCCAGACCCAAGGCTTATATACCATAGGGAAAAGCATATGTGCTCCAGCAAGACAATTAAAGGCAATCCTCTAGGCAGGAATGGTATATGTGTCATAGCCTGTAATTTGTGCAATAATATCAAGGTCGCTTTGGTCTAAGGGCAGGATCCATGGTGAGTACACATTCTTACATAAGAGAAGTAAATAAAGTAGAATTCTTGGAGATATTCTCAGGACTGGGGTTAATCAGAAGTCAACATGGTGGATTAGTGTCTGCAATGTCACTGTCAACTCCATACCTAGATCTTGGATGCTGATTAAGTAGGAACCTGGGAGCAGGATCAGAGTCAACAGCCAATCTTCTCCCAAGCTCCCACTTCACTTAGGCCAAGGGATGCGCTGGCAGTAAATGAGGTAGGGTCAGAGTATTCACAGCCCATTTCCCGCTATGGGTCCTCTTGACTTGCCCCTGTGTTCCTTCTCCATGCAAGGTGACCTTTTTCATAAAATGTTCCACTTCTGGCTTCTGATGACAGCTCCTACACATCCCCCAACCTGCACTATCTCGTGTGGCTTCCCAGCCCCCAAGTTTCAAATTGTATTTGGTGCCTTTCTTAAACTTCCTTGAAGTCTTCTTATGTGGGAGCCCCTTCTGTTTATCCAGGACCCTGACTGACACACTATATCACACACCAGGTCCATTCTCCAGGTCTTATGTTTGCAACACAAATTCTAAGTCCCAGAGACCAACTGTGCGATTGTGCAGCTGTAAAGACTAGAGCAGAGTGGGGCAAGAATAGGTAGCACAGGTGGGCCAGGAACATCGAAGGGTCCATCTGGGCATCAGGGATGCTGCAGAGGAGCAAGGAAGTCCAGACTTTGATTGTCAGAGCAGTCTTCCACAGTCACCTGTCTCCTGACCCCAGCCCAATCTCATTTTCCAGCCTCTGCCCACAGCACTTCCCCAGCACACTCTCCCAACCCTGGCCCACCAGTCTGTTACCCACCTCACAGGGGCCATGCTTGTTCCTTTCACCTGTTATCACCCCTCTCTACGTCCCCAGAATGGCTCTAAATCCTTCCAGTGAAAACTGCAGGCTCCGCCTTGCCTCTCCTTTTGACCATTCTTGGGTTTTCCAGGTGAAACTCCTCTCTTCAATAGCTCCCACCCTTCATTTGCGCAGTATGCAGTATTTAATTTTTCTCCACAGGTTCCAAAGGCTGATTTCTTGCGAGCGAAGGCCACCTGATGTGTCTTTTTTACAAATCTCTGCTGAACAGGTAACAGGTGCCCAATAAAACTTTGTGAGTTGGCAGTCTAAGGGCAACTACCCTCAAAACAGCAAACGTAGCAATTTTATGGGAGTGGAAATGGAGTCGTGTGAAAAGAGGGCCAGGCACTTTCGTTTTTGAGATGGAGTCTAGCTCTATCCCCCAGGATGGAGTATAGTGGTGTGATCTCGGCTCACTGCAACCTCTGACTCCCTGGTTGAAGCAATTCTCCTGCCTCAGCCTCCCGAGTAGCTGGGATTATGGGCACGCATGACAATGCCTGGCTAATTTTTGTATTTTTAGTAGAGACAGGGTTTCACCGTGTTGGCCAGGATGGTCTCGATCTCCTGACCTCGTGATCCACCCACCTCGGCCTCCCAAAGTGCTGTGATTACACGCGTGAGCCACCACACCTGGCTCAGGCATTTTTTTTTTTTTTTTGGGAAAAGAATGTATTTTCACTTCCTTTGAGATACCCTCAATGTTTTGAATTTAAAACAACAAAAAAAATCTACAATCATTTTGCAAGGAAAATAGAATAGGGTTTGTTTTATAAATCATTTTGGATGAATTTGTTTCTCCAGAATTAAAGTCTAAAACCAGGTGGCTTTCCTTGATTCCAATGCTTTTCATGTTCTTTCACGTGTCAAGCAAAAACACAGTTGCTATGGCAACCACTCATTATTTTTCAGGAATTGGCTAGATATTTTAACAAAAAAAAATCCCCCAATCTTTCTAGCCTCCAAATAGTCTTAATTTATATCCTACAGTGGTTTCTAATTTTTACAATTCCTTCACTAAGTGCTTTGCTGAGCTCTCACAAGCCTATCCAACCCACAACTTTGTCACTAAATGAACTTGAGAATAACTCAGTTGCGGCTCTCTCCCCATATTGCTCGTCATCTAAGAGACTTTCAAAATTTTCTGACATTTTGGAATCTTGCTTCATTTTCATGTTGAAAGATACATGTGAGTTTAGCAATGCCTTAACATGGTGTGTGTGTGTGTGTGTGTGTGTGTGTGTGTGTGTGAACATATGCACTGAAGTTTGAAAGTCGTAATATACATTAAGAAAATAAATATTCTTTAAACATTCTATATTAAGCCCTTTTGTGCGTTTTTCAGAATCTCACTGTGGTGCTAAAATTTCTGAAGGATTCAGTGGAAGCAGATGACAACACAACTACCTTCAGCACACTTAATATCTGCTTGGAAAAAGCAAATTAAAACATGAAAGAGATGATATATAAAATACAGTCCTGAATGCATTCACATGTAATTTATGGAAAGAGTCGAGATCACGAAGGAAGGAAGTAGACACTGTCAGAAATATCTAAGTTTACAGAGGATACTTCTACAGCCAGGGTTTTGTGAAAGAATACATAACAGAAGAATTATATCTATAATCTATTGGCCAGGAGCAGTAGCTCATGCCTGTAATCCCGACACTGGAAGGCCGAGGAGGGTGGATCATGAGGTCAAGAGATTGAGACCATCCTGGCCAACAAGGTGAAACCCCATCTCTACCAAAAATACAAAAATTAGCTGGGCGTGGTGATGCGTGCCTGTAGTCTCAGCTACTCGGGAGGCTGAGGAAGGAGAATTGCTTGAACCCGGGAGGCGGAGGTTGCACTGAGCTGAGATCACACCACTGCACTCTAGCCTGGTGACAGAGCGAGACTCTGTCTCAAAAATAATAATAATAAATAAAATCTATAATCTATTTAAGGTTCTTGACAGAGCCATTGTACCTTCTAGGAAGCATTTTTGAAATAAGGAGGGTTTTTCAGTTGTCACAATGAATCCCAGCCTTCACTGGCATTTGGGGTAGAGGCCAGGGGGCTGGACACCCTGCAATGGGTGGAGATCCTGCACGGTGAGAAGTGTAGGTGCCCCACATCCCAGTTTTCAACAGACTTGCTGGAATAAATCCACAGAACTATAAATCAGGAGTACTTCAGTACTTAATGATACTGAAAGTTTTTATGGGATGAAAAATAAAGGGTCCAGGGATTCAGGACAAGCTCGTTGCAGAGATGGACGCTGGCTTCTTCATTCTACACATTGTGTCTATTATTGAATATTGTGTCTATGGAGTATTGCGTCTAGTGAGTATTTTCTAACTCATCCAACTACAAAGTTAATTGGCTTTAGTACAGAGTTACGATCACTACACAAACAGTACAACAATGCAAAGGCATTTTAAATCACCTTAGTCAAATAGGAACATTCTTAGAAGCAAACATTTTTAGTGCAAACACATGAAACATAGAGGTCTTAATAAAGTTTATCAAAAGCATTGTTTTAAAACATTTTATAGTGTTTCCTATATGCTTAACAATTATAGCACCATAACAAGAAATCTACATGGTAAAATTTAAGTACTGAAATTATTTCCTGGAGGGAGGAATCTGTGGTTTTTCGGTCCTTTTCGGACACTGCCCCTGGGATCTTATCATACAACTTCTCTGGAGACCTATTTCGGTTTCTGTTTCAAAGAGCTGTATTCCTCATTAAGTATCAGAGGTTACAGTTCACAAGGCATTTATTAAGCACTGGAGACTGAGGGTACACCTTGCCAGGTGGTAGGATCCCAGGGACCCTTCATGCCCCCATCCATGTCATAATTTGTTTCACACCATGCTTAAAAAGAAGACGACCTGGCTATCAGTGGAGAATCTCACACTTCCCGTTTCCTCCTCTCAGTCAATCTGTGACCTACCTTGGTAGGCATCTGTATTTCAAATGGAGTGTGTCCCCATTTTCTTTTCATTTTCAAAATAAACCTAATCTATTATTACTTAATCTCAGGCTTTATTCTAAGGTTCTTCTGTATTATCTGCTCTTCCCTTTTCCTATATTTTTTATATGGAACTATTTCTGGTCTGTTTCTTAAAATTCATTTATTTATTTATTTTTGAGATGGAGTTTTGCCCTTGTCACCCAGGCTGGAGTACAATGCCGCAATCTTGGCTCACTGCAACCTCCGCCTCCTGGGTTCAAGAGATTCTCCTGCCTCAGCCTCCCAAGTAGCTGGGATTACAGGCACCCACCACCATGCATGGCTAATTTTCGTATTTTTAGTAGAGACAGGGTTTCACTGTGTTGGCGAAGCTGGTCTTGAACTCCTGGCCTCAGGCGATCCACCTGCCTTGGCCTCCCAAAGTGCTGGGATTACAGGTGTGAGGCACCACACCCAGCCTTTTTTTAAAAAAAATTTTAAACCCAGTTTTACTCTTTACACGTAGGAAGAAGTTTCTGACTTCATCACAGATGTTAGTGCCCTAGCTGCAGACCACCTGGCAAGCAGGACCTGAGCAGTGACATGCTGAAGGACATATAACTTGATTATAAGTTCATTCTTTTATTTAGCCTATATATTGAAACTTTTAAAGTGGTATATGCACATACGTTTTATCACCTATGAATTTAAGTCAGGAAAGGAGCATTAAAATAATTTGCCAAAATAAGGAGGTATAGGTTCTTGTACAGTTGAGAGTTATTGTCTATTTCAACACATGTATCTCTTTTTTAAAAATTTATTTTATGTTTATTTCGATAGTTTTTGAGGAACAGGTGGTTTGGGGTTACATGGGTAAGTTCTTTAGTGGTGATTTCTGAGGTGTTGGTTCACCCATCACCTGTGCAGTATACACTGTACCCAATGTGTAATCTTTTATCCTTCATCCCCCTCCCAGCCTTCTCCCCGAGTCCCCAAAGTCCATTATATCATTCTTATGCCTTTGCACCCTCATAGCTGAGCTTCCACTTAAAAGTGAGAACATACAATACTTGGTTTTCCATTCTTGAGTTACTTCACTTAGAATAATGGTCTCCGACTCTATCCAGGTTGCGTGAATGCCATTATTTCATTCATTTTTTATGGCTGAGTAGTATTCCATGGTGTATATATACCGCATTTTCTTTCTCTACTCCTTGGTTGATGAACATTTAGGCTGGTTCCATATTTTTGCAATTGTGAGTTGTACTGCTATAGGTGCGTGTGCAAGTGTCTTTTTCATATAATGACTTATTTTCTGCTGAGTAGATACCAAGTAGTGGGGTGGCTGGATCAAATAGTAGTTCTACTTTTAGTTCTTTAAGGAATCTCCACACTGTTTTACATGGTGGTTGTACTAGTTTACATTCCTACAAGCAGTGTAGAAGTGTTCCCTTTTCACCATATCCATGCCAACATCTATTATTTTTTGATTTTTTAATTATGGCCATTTGTGCAGGAGTAAGGTGGTATTGCATTGCGGTTTTAATTTGCATTTCCCTGATCATTAGTGACGTTGAGCATTTTTTCCTATGTTTGTTGGCCATTTGTATATCTTCTTTTTAAAATTTTCTATTCATGTCCTTAGCCCACTTTTTGATGGGATTATTTGTTTTTTTCTTGCTGATTTGTTTGAGTTCCTTGTACATTCTGGATAGTAGTACTTAGTCAGATGCATAGTTTGCAAATATTTTCTCCCACTTTGACAACATATGCATCTCTTGATTTCCATTTCTTTTCAAGAAAATAGTGACTTGCTTATGAAAGGCATGTACCCATCATAAACCGAGCTAGAACTCTCAGCGGGGTCTTTATCCTCCTTGCCCTGGTTCTTGACACTCCCCTCCCTGCTGTGGCTGTAAAGCTTCAGGTCCAGGGAGCAACCAGTGTGTCTCTTATGCCAATTTCTCTTATGTGACTCTTTCAGCAATTTAACCTTTATTTTTCTATTTTCTTAAAGCATTAAATGGAGACCTATAAACATTACTTCATGGATAGTTGCAAAGATTAAATGAATTTATGTTGAAAAGTTGTTTAAAACAGCCCGGCTGGTGACCAGAACTGTGTAAGTATGACCAATTGTTTCTGTTTGGTCCATTGGTCTACTTATTCTGTCTCCAAATCCATGTGGGGTATAGTCATCAGAATTACTAAGACTTTATAATAAGTTGCCATCTAGTTAGACAGAAATGTTCCTCTTCATGATTGTCTTGGTTAGTCTTGGTGTTTTAATGCTTTCACAATATTTGCTCCTACCTATTTTACTAATTAATATATGTAAAAACTCACAACTCACACAGTACAGGTCACATAAAATATCATCTTCATCCTTCCCACCCTATTTCCCCAAAGGTTATGACATGCACCTGTTGAGTATATATGTTCTCTGGGTCTCTTTCTCTCTCTCTCTCTCTATATATATGCATATATCTATATACATATAGAGAGCTATATCTATCTATATATAGAGAGAGATCGATTGATCGATTGATAGACAGATAGATATTTTAGAGACGGAGTTTCACTCTTGTTGCCCAGGGTGGAGTGCAGTGGCACAACTTCAGCTGACTGCAAGCTCCTCCTCCCAGATTCAAGCAATTCTCCTGCCTCAGCCTCCCGAGTAGCTGGGATTACAGGCACCTATCACCAGGCCCAGCTAATTTTCTGTATTTTTAGTAGAGATGGGGTTTCATATTTATGTTAAAAGAACTTACGTTTAAATAAATTAAGTAACAGCAAGTTTTTCCAGACAGGAATACCAATTTCTCCTTAGGGTCTTTAATGCCAAGGAGGTAAAACTAATGGATGTGAGGAGATTTTTAGCTAAGAAATGAAAGGTTTTATTCCGGATCTTGGCCTTTACACTTTGCAGTTATTTTGCTGAAGTTCATTCATGTATTAATCGCGATGAGTACTGACACCCTATTTTGTGTAAAGGTAAGTATGGAAAAGTACTCGTCCTTCAGTCTTCTGGGCTGCTGGGCACGGCCGATACGTAAGCGAATAACTGATGTATAAAACGCTAAGTGTAATCACAGACATAGGTCCAGGGGCTGCGGAACAGGAATGGGAGCCATGGAGAGGAGCAAAGGAGACGACAGGAGGAAGCGCAGGCTTGGAAAATCCTTGGTAGAGAGCACAGATTTAGAGGAGAAGGCGGACCAGGAGTTCCCCCACTAAAGGCAATCCTAGACAGAAGGAAGGAGACAAAGGCAGACCAGAGGACCATGGAAGGCCATGGCAGTGCCTGAAAGCAGCCATGATCCCAGCATCACAGACCAGAGTCAGGGCTGTCAGAGAGGCCGCCCCGGGCACGAAGGACCATGCTTGCCACACAGAGCAACTTTACATTTAAATTCTTTCTTTTGGGCAATTAAGGGACCACAGAGGACACGAGGCTGAGGTGCAGCTACTCCAAGGTCTCTGCACCTGCAGATACAGGCCCGAGATGGCAGCAAAACGGGGAGCAGGAGGACTCACAGAAGGGCGGATGAACCCTGGATTCTGCACGGTCATCATGTCTCACTGTTGCTGGCAGGGCCTGCGTGAACGTGTGGGTCCCCCGGCTCTCTCTGTGCCAGACAACCATACCTGTGGGAAAAGCTGTCACTTACCACTCTGCAGACCCCATTAAGTGCGGGCCTGTGGCTTCTGACAGTTGCTTTCCTTCATGTTGCTCTGATGGAACCACCAGGGACATCAAGCCCAAGCCCTTGGGTTCATTAGCATGGTGCTGGGACAAGTCCCCCAAGCAAGCGGGCACAGGTTCCAGGCTATTTTTATTTACGTCTGACTCAGCATAGCCTAATAACCCTCGGTGTGCAATGAAAAACATCACACTTGCATGCAAGAGCCTATTGACGTCCCATAATATCAGGGTAGGCGGCTACCTGCTGTCTTCCAATGCTTACCATAGGGCTGGAAGAATGATACTGGAAATAGTGACCCAACTCTGTGATATAAGCCTCTCAGCAGGGAGATCTGTGCAATCCATGCATTACAAATGCACAATCAGGGAGCTTTCTCATGACAAAAAGGAATCAAATCCTGCCTGTTATTGAGAAGTCCTCCTTTAGGTGGGCAGCAAAGCGCAGGCAGCTTTGCAAACCAGCAGCATGCTGTTAGCACGGTCTGGAGGGCCACACCTCTGGATAGGATGTTTGTCATGATACAAACATATAAACTAACACCATTGATAAGCAATTGATTCTCCAAAGAAGAGCCCTTCTCATGAAAATCCTGAAATAATATATGGAATTTAAGGGGAATGAACAGAACTGCAGGCGGATATAAGCCCTTCCATCTTGCCAGTTTTCCCTTATGTAATAATTTCCTTCTATTGACATAAGGAATAATGTTTTATAGCCTACTGCTTTTCCTCCCCAAGCCTCACTGCACTGTTGCAATGCCAGGAAACAGACTCTAATCAGTACACTCTGCCCTCTGGTGTCCACACTCAAAAAGCACATCGCCCTGTGTTTTTCCCTCCAGCATTAGCATGCGTACCAGGCACGTGGATGAAAATTATTAGCTACTAGGGGGATTGTATTTGTTTGCTTAAAACTGTTGATTTTTCTGTTTTCAAGGGATTGATATTTTAGACTAATTTAACTAGCTGCATTTTTCCCTTGCAACACACTGGGAAGTTGAAGAAAGAAGAAAGCCCCCTCTTTTCCCCAGCAGTAAGACAGCGGTGTCCTCTTTTACTCTCATTTGAAGACATCCTAGAACATAACTTATGTGATGGCTTAGTATAAAATACGGGCACAAACAGGATCCAACATAATAAAATGGTTTTAGTGGAAGAAAATGATATCTGGCATTTGTTTCAAATCATAGTGGTAGTGAAATGGATCAAACGAGATTGCCAAAGCCTTGATAATTATACAGCTGGGTCATGGGTATAACCGGCTCATTGCATAATTCCCTCCACTTTTCCATATGTTTGGAAATTTTCAGGAATCAAGTTCTTCCCTATCTTAGTCTGATGCAGACTGAGCTACTGTCTGAAGGATAAAGATGTGACATTCTAACATGTGAACCAGGGCAGTGGAAGGAATACGGCTTTAGAAATCAGAAACACGTGAATTCTCACCCCGCTTCGAACTCTCGCTGACTGTGAGGCCTTGGGGGGGTCACTCCGTCTCTCTTCATCTAAGCTAGTTTCCATATTTGTAAAATGAGAATAATGAAACCTCCCACACAAGGTTATTCTGGGGATAAAGAAAGAGAAAATGCCTGGCACACAGAAGCCAAATGACGTAGCTTCCCTTTCTCCTTTTTCCAGCAGCCCTCAGATATATAAATCCCAATGGTCAAAAAAATACAACCAGTATGAATAACTCATTACGTATAACCCTGGCAAACCCTGATTGAGACGTTTTATTTGCTCTATTTCAGTCTCTCATGGTGAAATTCATCATAACATCATTCCACCTTTATCAGCAAAAAAATAAAATAGCATGCATGCACATATATGATAAGCTACTATTTTATACTATATGTTGTCTTGATTGGTTTTATATTCAAGGGTTCCTGTTCAGTAACACTGATGTATCTCAGGCCTCTATTATTTCAAAGAGGATGGATTAAAGGCAATATGAAAGAACAGCTATCAATGCCATACTATCTTTATATAATACAGTTCATCTGGCGATTTCCAGAGTTTGGCCCATGTGTAATTCACTTACTGGGAATGGTTTGAGTGAACACTACAAATGCAGTTTCCCATACCTTCAACTAACCAAACGATTTGAAGAATTATCTGTGCTGCTAATTTAAATTTTCTGTTAAACTAAGCATTAAACAGAGGGCCGTCTTTGTTTAAAATGGATCTTAATAAAGGAAACTGACTTGGCTATTTTCCTTAAGAATTTTGCATGACCTCATTAATTAATTATGTCATTCAGGAAAAAAAATCTTAGAGAAGCAAATATAGAAGTTGACGGAAAATCTGACCGCATATATATTAGAGGCAAGCCTTTTGCCTATTAGCATGTCATCTAACTGATCACATAAAATACTTAAAATTTGTCAGGACCTTTTAAAAATGAACAAAAATTTCATAAAATAATAGAGGTATCACAACTATCTTCTGAGAAATAAATGCATTTATTTGTCTCACTTTATAAAGGGGAAAATCAAACCGAGGCTTAAGGTTTTCTTCCATATAATTAATTTGTGACCGAGCCAGGATGCAGAGCCAGGGGGTCTGACTGCCTAAGAACTTCTTTCTGCCACTCACACCCCGCCAATCTGTACACGGTGAACGGCACAGCCCACAGTTACCTGATACCTCGGTATGGGGCTCTAGGGAAACTTTCTTCTCTTTTGCTGCCTCACCTAAATTCCTGATATCCACTCACTGCATATGAGAAACATTGTTTTGTTTTGTTTTGGGACGGAGTCTCGCTCTGTTGCCCAGACTGGGGTGCAGTGGCTCAATATCCGCTCACTGCAAACTCCACCTCCCGGGTTCACGCCATTCTCCTGCCTCAGCCTCCCAAGTAGCTGGGACTACAGGTGCCCGCCACCACGCCCGGCTAATTTTTCATATTTTTAGTAGAGACGGGGTTTCACTGTGTTAGCCAAGATGGCCTGAAATCTCCTGACCTCGTGATCCACCCACCTCGGCCTCCCAAAGCGCTGGGAATACAGACGTGAGCCACTGCGCACGGCCCCATAGTTTTTTTTTTTTTTTTTTAAGTTGTCCAAATAATGGGGCATTTTGCAAAGCTACGTCTAAGAAGATGCCACTTGAAGGAGGAATAAACACTGACTTGATTAATTCAACTAACTCTATCAGACACAGGAACACTGATTTGTTATTAAATGAAGTATCATTAAAAGAAAATACATAACCAATGGTCCATGACAACCTCACTCTCAGTCAGGTTTAAATTTTTGAAAAAACAAAATACTGTGCTTAATTCCAAATAAGAATAAAAAATATAAATAAATGGGCCAAAGACTTTTAAAACTATAATTTGAACACTCAAAAATTACACTTTATTTACAGACTCTGGAGTCCAGAGTTTAACTCTTGAAAAGTAGCCACTAGAGCATGCTTGTATCAAAACATCTTATGTACCCCAAAAAATAAAAAAATTAAAAACTTTAATAAAAAGAAAAATAGCCACCAGAAAACACTCTTCATTGAATTAGTCCTCTTAAATGATTTTTCGACTTTTATATTTTATTTCCAAGTCGATATATTTTAAAAATAATGATTACGCAGGCTTTCCATTCAGAGTATGGAAATCATCTAGAATTTGGTTTTAGGGGACTCTCTCTTGACCCAGCCGTGCCCTTCACTATTTTACAGTCCAATTATCTTCCTCCCACGGGGCCTGGAGCCCTGTGCATTACTTATGGCACAGGCTCTTAGATGTGTGGCATTAACATCTTTGTGGCTGGGTTTTTATCTGTCTCATAAAAGAGGTGTGTGCACGGCTGTGCCTGTGTCTGTGTGCATTTGTGTAAGTGCACGGGAGATCAAACCTCAATGTAATCTGACAGTTCTCATAGGTTAATTTCCAATCATCAGACTTTAAAGCAGTGAATTAAGCCTCTGGTGGCCCAATTTACTCAATTTCCAACAGTCAACATCTAGTCTCCAAGTGCCCTTCAGACCTAAGACCCACCCGGCGCCGAGGCTGATCCTATGGGCACCTATCTGTGGGCTTAGGGGCATCTCTGCTTCTGGCCTTTATTCCCCCACCTGACACTCAGCAGCTGCTGTCTGGGAAGGGGAGGGCCTGTGCAGCAGCCGGGAAGAAACCCCACACTCGTCCCCCTGTGCTCCGTGCCTCGGGTTCGTGTTAATCCGACTTTGGTCACCTCAGCCTCACTCACACCTGTGCTCCTGCCAAAGCCACCCTCCCTGCAGACACCAGCTGCCCTCCAATGCCGAGGCCACTGGGCCCTTTCCCAATTCAGGTTACTTGTCTGCTATGAGCCTGCCTTTTTTGCTTTCTTAGAGGTAGCTTTCCCCTGGATTCTGACAGCATCTTGTTCCCATCCTTTTTTCCAGGCCTTCCCTGAGGCCAGAAGCCTGTAAACATGGGAGTCACCCAGCTTGTTCTCCAGCCCTCTCCTCTTATTACACCGCTCATTGGTTCTGGGTAACCTCTCAATTCTTATTGCTCCAAGAATCAACAATAGAATAATAACATCAAAATACAAACACCTCCACCACAGGATCGCTGTGTCAAGCCAATGCCTCCTCCCACAATGGCCTGTGTTCAGCACAAATGTCGACACCCCTAAGGATGTCCCGGAGCTGCCCTTTCCCTGCTAACCTCTCCTTTCCCATCTAAACCATTGCCAAATTCTGTCCATTTCATTCAACTTCAAACAAATCTCTTGCCAGGCACGGTGGCTTGTGCCTGTAATCCCAGTACTTTGGGAGACCGAGGTGGGAGGATTGCTTGAGCCTAGGAGTTTGAGACCAGGTTGGGCAACATAGGAAGACTCAATCTTTATTAAAAAAAAAAAAAAAAAAAAAGAGTGGGCATGGTGGCATGGACTTGACAGGCTGAGGCAGGAAGATGGCTTGGGCCCAGGAGTTCGAGGTTGCAGTGAGCTATGATCATACCACTACACGGCAGGCTGGGTGACAGAGCCAGACCCCATTGCAACCAACAAAACAAACAAACAACAAAAACTCTTACACCGCTCTCCTTTCCAGCAACATTACTGCTTTTTAGAAAATACTGAAATGGAAGCAGAAAAACAGAAATCCACCCAGTGGCACACCCAGAGGTCACGTCTGCATGTATTTTTTTCTCATTTCTTCCAATTACTGTTCCACTTCATTGCTTTTGTGAGGAGACCATCATAGTCAAGACCTTGCCTTGCTCTTCATCAAGGTCTCTTGGTCTGTGCTCCTCAGACATCCCCCCTCCCTCAATCAAACCCCTCTAGTCCAGTCTCTAGGATGAAATAAACAATGGCAGCCTTGCAATGAGTCTCATGTGTCTGCTTCCAATTTTCCAATGACTCCCTATGACCTTAAAAAAAAGTCATCTGAGGCCTGAGCCCATGCAAAAGCCCCATAGTGCCCTGCCCATCTCCGAGGGTCATTCTGAATGGCTTTGCCCCACATGCATGAGTCTCCAGGCCCACTTACCTCCTTGAATATTCTGAGCTCTCCCTGCTGCTGCTACTTCTCTGATAACCATGGGGTTGTTGCCTCCACCCGAGATAGCTTTCTCCTCCTTCTCAAGGTTATCTCCCATTAACTCTTCAAGACTCATCATAATCTTCAAGTCTCCCAGAAAACTCTCCCTGACACCCTTGAAACTGAATGAAGTGTCCCTCCTCTCGCTCCCAGGGGCTCCACTGCATTTTCTCAGATAATAAGGTAAGGTGATGTGTTTGACTTGAAGGCAAGGACTGCTTTATTTATGGAGTACCATGTATTGAAGCCCTAGTACTTGTGAAATGATTAACATATAGGTTTAAAAAAACTAATCAACATGTCTTCCTATTAGTTACTTGGATATAAATTTCTTACCATGTGCCTCCAGCCCTGTGCTGCCCAATATGGTAGCCACTAGCCCCATGTGGCTGGCTATTTAAATTTAAAATAGATGAAGATTAAATAAAATTTAAAATTGAGTTCCTCAATCTCACAGGCCTCATTCCAAGCACTCAACAGCCATAGGGGGCAAGCGGCTACTGGATTGGATGGTATAGAGAGAGAGCCTTTCTGTCACCAGAGAGTGCTATCCAACTGCACTATTCTAGACTCTTCATGGGACAGACCCAGCTCATTTATTTGCTCACATGCCTGTTTCTCCCCAGACTGACACTCAAAAGCATTTCTGTATCCCATGGTGTCAGCCTTGCATCAGGCCATGGTTGGTATTGAGTAAAAGTTTGTTACAGATGAATGAATAAAATCTTTATTGCACAATTTCCACTAGGAATTATCTGCCCTATTCAGGAAGGTGACCTTGCCTTTCTACACGAGACTCTCACTTTCTTCGCTCCTATTCTTGTCTCTGCCAAACTCTAGCACCCTTGAAGGTCCTGCTCAGGAACCCCTTCCCACACGGCCCTCCCCCCTCTTAAGCTCCATCACCCACTCCGTTCGCAATGGCAGTTTCCCACATGAATGCCTGCAGGGCTGACCACTGCATGCCCCTCGGCTTGGTGGGTGTTCTTCGTGGTATAGAGCACATGCGTGTTAACCTGGCTCCAGGGCACAACAGCAGAGGGCCTTGTTCAGCAGGGACAAGTCCATTCAATTGCACTGTAAAAAAATCTGAGGCTAGGCACAGTGACTCACGCCTGTAATCCCAACACTTTGGGAGGCCGAGGCAGGTAGATCGCCTGAGGTCAGGAGTTCAAGACCAGCCTGGCCAACATGGTGAAACCCCATCTCTACTAAGAATACAAAAATTAGCCGGGCATGCTGGTGTGTGCCTATAGTCCCAGCTACTCAGGAGGCTGAGGCAGGAGAATCACTTGAACCCTGGAGGCAGAGATTACAGTGAGCTGAGATTGTATCACTGCACTCCAGCCTGGGTAACAGAGAGACTCTGTCCCAAATTAAAAAAAAAAAAAAAAAAAAAAAAAAAAAATCTGAACCTAGTAGTGACTGATATTTCAGTAGTCACAGAAGTGTGAAGGTGAGGCTTAGAAGAATGTGAGGGTCTCCCACAGGAAAAATTACGGGTGTTCTGGGCCTGCTTAAGGCCAGTGGGATACCAAGGCAGCTTCTGAGGTGGATAAGACAACTCACCTCCTGAAGCCCTCATGCAGGCCAGTCAGAAGACATCCTTGGCCCCCAGGAACTTGCCCCACTCCCTGAGCAAAACCTGAGTCCAACTCAGGGCCTCTATGCCACTGATGTCCGTGGAGCACAGGACTCAGGCTTCTCCAAGGAGCTCTAGGGGCTGGGTCACAGGCAGGTGTATTTATGCCATTGGCCTGGTCCTAATTTGTGCCTTTTGCCATTATGCCTCAAGGGACAATTTGCTTACAAATTCTGCTCTGGGGGGCGGGGGTACTAGGGCCATGGTGTAACTGCTTACCTAGTGGTATTCAGTAGGGCCTGGCCTGTGCACCCTGTCAGTGAGGACAGCAAAGAGGACAGAGAGCTCCATTTCACTGCTGGTTGTGTTTTCCTTGGGCCCTTCCTGTTTTGTTCTTACTGGGGGGAATGTTGGAATGGAATGTGGGCACTCGGGCTGTATTGTTTTCACCCTGTATGGTAGCCAGTGATGGCAGGTGTACCCATTTGCTCCCAGGGCCCTCACAGCCTTGCCCCTTCTTCCGGTCTATTTCATCTCTGCCTTGTTGGAGCTGGTTTAAGTGGCAGTGATGTCTGCCCTTGCAGCTGCTGCTCATCACAAGCAGCTATGATTGCAGGTAAGACAGTGAGGATGCTGAGGGTGGTGTGTCATGATAGTGCTATGAGAATTCAGATGCAGGAACAGTCACCCATTTAGGGAGTTGAGAGAGGCAGATGAGGTTGCTGCTTTGGAGGTGACAGCATGAGAATGGGACCTGAAAGGAGGGGTGGATTTTGAGAGGAAGCTCTTGTAAGGAAAAGGCATTTGAGGAGGAGATGCTGCAAGGTCTGCAGAACCACTTTGTCCTAATGGAGCTTCCCTCCCTGGCCAGTCCTGTTCCTGTCTGTGCAATGGGCTTGCGGTGCAGGCCCGGATAACACAACTGACTCCAAGTGGCTGGGACCAGTGCTGGATCGACCAGAAACCCTGAATGAGATTTCACATGTAGACCCTGGGAGACAGCATGCCTCTGTCTTCCTCTCTCATTAGGAACTGTAAAACTTCATGAGCTTAGAGCAGAAACTACCTTTGTTATCTGCTTGAAATTAACACCCACAGAGGAAAGTAAATCTGAGAGTTAGGGAGACAGATAGAAAGTTTTGGGAATATCATGTCAGCACCATGTCCCAGATATGACTGAAGTCCCACAGTCTCTGGTCTTCAGTTCTAAACAACAATAGGTTATTTTAGTAGAGGTAGTGGTTTGCTATACAATTTGTGCCTTTTTTTTCTCTGTAGGTCATTTTGGAATGTGTCTATCACTGAGAGCTGAAAGAAAACTGACCAAGACAAGTTCAATGGCCATGAAATGAACCATGAGCAAATGTCCAGAGGTGGGAAGACATGGGGTGGATTCAGGGCACTTGACGCTGCCCAGCTTGCTGATGTGCAAAAGGTCCCCCTGGAGACTCACAGAAGAGTGTAGCAGGGAAGAGCTGTGGTCAGACGGCAGGACGGGCCAGTGCAATGGCTGTGAGGGCCCCAACAATCAAGACCAGGAGGCACTGCTGTGTGGTGAGCACATTGTTAGCCTGAACGGGGAGCGGGACAGAGGTGTATGGGGGTACAGGGTGGATGAGTGTCCCCTCCCTGCAGTGGGGCTCTGTCTGTCCTGCCATTGAACAACTCGGTGGATTTTCCCCACTCTGATCAGCCCAGGACCCTGCCTGCTAGCTGGGCTGCAATAGCTCCTGGACCCTTTTCTTCTCCAACCAAGTATCTCTTCCTGGGCTTTGCATTTGCTCTAGGGCTCTTCTCATTCTTGGATGCTCTAGCTGTGCTCTGTCCCTGGAGGCTTCCCGAGACTCATGAGTATCAGCTCCTGACATGATTTTCCTTCACTGTCTTTTTTATTAGGGTTTCCTGCAGACTCTCATGCAGCATCAGAGCCAAACAGCACCTTTCTGTAGTCGCCCTGGAGAGGCAGCATCTGGGGTGATCGGCTTCAATGATTACACATCCACTGTGAGTCCTTTACCCTCTGCGTCACCATTTTTGACCCATGAATCACTCCCAGCCCTTTGACTTATTTTCCCAATGCATAGACAGCTTAACTTAGCTTCAGTCTGTAGACCAATGCACTTCCTTGATGCTCCATTCCGCAGTTCTCATTCCTCAAACTCAGGGGTCTGCAGGACTATGTCCCATGGACCAAATCTGACCTGCTGCCTACTTTTGTCGGTGAAGTTTTGTTGGAACACAACCACGCCTCTCGGTGAAGTTTTACTGGAACACAACCACGCCTCTTACTTTACTTGCTGTCTATGGTAGCTTTTGTGCTACAACCATAGAGTTGAGTCATTGTGACGGAGACCGTATGCCCCACCAAGCCAAAATAGTCACTGTCTGCTCTTCCCAGGAAATGGTGGTCAGCCCCAGAACAGACCACTGTTTTGCCAGTCAGTTCTATCTATGTCACTGCTAGTTTTATTGATGATTTCCTATTACACAAAGCAGAGAGGTGCATTTTAGAAATAATCCAAAGAAACATATATCTTTCACCAATTCTGCCTCTACCCCAAACATGTATCTGATGTATGCTCTGCCTCAAGGACTAGGAATTCCAAATGAATAATAGGCACCCTTGCCTTTAAAGAGCTCTGGCCTGGTAGAAATGCAGATATGCAAAGAAATCATTTCAAGGAGTCCACCCATTGTGTCAGACTTCTTGCATGGGGAGGTGCTCTAGAAACAAGAGGCAGGACACCTCCTACCCCCAGCTCCAAAACTCACTTCACAGAGAATGTGACCTTTGGGCTGCTCTTCAAGCATGATTAGGTGTTTCCCAGAAACAGAAAGGAGCAGGGGGCAGTGAATAACTGTATGCCAGGCATGGAGATGAGAGAGAGCCTGGTATGTTGGAGAAAAGGCCCAGGGATTCTGGAAAGAGGCTGTAGAGGAAGTACCTGGACCTCTAAGCCACCTTGATGCACGCTGGGCCATGAGGCCCAGCCGAACGTAGAAATGGGTCATTTTGGAAAGCAACCTTGTGGCAGCAGAAAGTCCCCTGAGGTGTGCGCTTAGTCACTTGACAAACTGGACAAAAACAGCAGCAAAAGGCAAGGGTGCTTTTAGTGGCTTGTGACATTTTACATTTCTTTCTTTCCCAACTAAGCTCTTCCCTTTTATTGTTCATCCCCAAACGCGAATTTTATCCACTGCCTGGGAACTAACTAGAAACCCTGAGAGGCAGGTAGCTGTTGCTTTGTAAAAGGACACATCTTAAAAATAACCTCATTTCTTTTAAATTGGACACAGTATGAAATGAGGGAAATGAGGTGTCTGGGAAGGAAATAATGAATAATGGAGAAATGTCAGCAGCATTGTGGGTGCCTTTTGAGGATGCAGTTGCAGAGTTTTCCTTCTTCATCTTCTTCTTCGTTTTTGGCCTTGGGAATTTATTATTTATGCCCTCATTTCCCATTCCTGACTGTTTGTTAGGTGAACTAATGAGTAAACAGCATCACAAGCAGAGCCTGGCAGCACACGTTCTATGCCACACCACACAACAGGCACAGGTGGCATCCTGGAGACCCCTGAGGATGAGCTGCAGCTTCTGCCTTCCAGAAGCTCAGATTCCAGCAGAGAAGAAAGAGGAGATACAGACGGTCTCCGCTGAGATGTGCTAAGCACTTCCAGCCTGCACCCAGGGGTTCTGGGAGCATGCCAGAGTGACATTGAACCTAGACTGGGTGATTAGGGTGACTCTCAGGAAAAGGGGCCATAAAATGAAGTTCCCTCCTCTAAAAGATTCTACCAAATTTGCAGAGTCAAAATTGTACCCCAACAAGCAAGGGAAGAGGGGCAAAGTGTTGTTGAACAAAGAAATATTCATAGCCAGGCATCTACAGCACTAAAACACTCTGATGGGAACTCTAGTTAGGGGCTGGCCATTGCTAGCATTGGAACAAAAATAACATTCGGCCAGGACCATGGAGAGTGGCGTGGGCGGTGCCGGTGGAGGGGAGGTAAACAGTCCCCCTGCAGCCCTAAGACCTTTGGCTCGCCATTGGGTCTCACTTCGGTCAGTGCACCTGTATTTCACCACCACAGCAAGCCAAGACCAGAGGTGGCATCTGGCACTACCCTGGCCACCCCTCCAAATATAGATTTGGAATAGACAGGTTAGGACTGGCTTGCTGAGAGCCTCCATCCCCTACATGAGGACTGAGGTCACTTGATCCCAGCCTAGTGAGTAGTGAGCTGTGAGTAAAACCGGCTCAGACCGTCAGTCGAGTGCCCACTGCCGTTACTGGGTCTCCAGGTTACACCCATTGCACATCTGCAACTGGGAAGTGAACGGTCAACAGGCAAACCTATGGCTCTGCTTCCCAGGATCCCAGACCCCACACCTTAGGGGCAAAGGGAGAAGTAACGAGGCCCACCAACGATACTGGTTCTAACCATCAGTATGGTGTCATTTGATACTTTCATAGAGTCTAGACACCTCCATGTCATGACATCATGCATACACTTAGGTTTCCTGTATACAGTCTGACAGCTATCTACCTTTATTTCATTTTCTAATTTCCCCAACACTCACGTCTGCAACCTATTTTAGATAGGAAGAAAGAAGTAAGAATTATAAGTAAAATCATGCTTCCTCTGTCAACATGGCCCTGCCAGAGGCTTGCTTATCTGCACACAGAACAGTGTGAGATGTGTGTTCCTGGTTTCACTGCCAGGCAGTTAGCTGAGCCTTGCTTCCAGATCAACATGGCATCCAGCATCTCACAACAGAACCAATCAGAAATCCTTGGAAAATGAAGGGAGGCACCTACAGAAAGAATGGTTAGACGCCCCTGCGTCCACAGCCTTTTGCTGCCATTGCTTGGAGCCAAATGGTGGTAACTCATTTGTGGACATCTATTACCTGTTTAAAGAGTAATAATAATCAATAACTGATCCACTGTGCAGATTAGGTGAGTCAAAGTTATAAAAGATCCATGATCAAAGCAATAAAGATCAAGGTCCAATGAATGGACATCCATTTCCTGTTTAAAAAGCAATAATGATCAACTACTTGATCCACTGTGCAGAGTTGGTGAGTCAAAGTTAGTGACAAACATATTGTTCCCTGAAATTCCAACAGGACAGGCAGAAACCCTCCAAAACAGTCTAAAATAACCAAAAAATTAGATGCTTAAAGAAAAAAGTCAGGACGTCAGTGTGATAAGTCAAATTGTGTTTCCCCCAAAAAAGATGCTGTCCTGACCCCTGGTACTCCAGAATGTGACCTTATTTGGAAGTATGGTTCTTGCAGGTGTAATTAGTTAAAGTGAGGTCATACTGGAATAGGATGGTCCCATAATCCAATATGGCTGATGTCCTTCTAAGGAGGGAAGAGGCTTACAGGGAAAAGGTAACCATGAGAAGATGATGGGAAGAGATTAGAGTGATGCTGCTACCAGCCAAAGGCCTGGGGCTACCAGAAGCTGGAAGGGACAAGGAAGGATCTCCCCTATAGGTTTCAAGGGGAGCACGGCCCTGCTGACACCCTGATTTTGACCTTCCAGCCTCCATAACAGTGATACAATAAACCTGTGAGACAACAAACCATTGGCTTGTGATATTTTATCACAGCAGCCTTGGAAAAATAATACGGTGAGAGAGAGCCAGACTTATTATTAACCCAGATATGATGTAAAGTAACCAGAATAGTCACGAGTCAGGAATGAAGATCTGCTTTCCTGCTGAGTGGGGTGTGGCACAGAGTATCTGCTCCCAAAATATGTTACCATGACAAACTGACACAGGTAAGTGAGAAATCTTGCCATAAATACATCTACTTAATGTTCTGATATTCACTGTGAAACTCTCATTTAAAGCCAGTAAAGACAACCTTTAAGAAGTCAATTTTTCCCAAATTTTTGACTGTGAAATCCTTTCTGTACAAGTCGAGATTTTAAAAGGACAACTTGGAAAATGCCCCTCCAGTTTCCTCTAAGCTCTGCATTAACTAGGACTCAATCTTATTTCAAAGGAACTGTAAAGCGGACAGCTAAATATATGTACACATTACTGATTTTAAAGAATTGGATTAAATTAGGTTCTCCATAATTGTATTTTTAGGTGAAATTTTATATTCCACTAGTCAACAAATTTTATTTGAAGTCTATGAATGTGAGAACAGGCCAGTCCTGGAGTCATAAAGACTAGGAATAATGCCAGGAGCTACTGATTAGTCAGAGCAATCAGATGTGCTCTGACTTTTCAATGTTGAGCTAGAATTGCATCATAAACGGAAATATGGGAAATGTTCATACCTAAAAGCAAGGTTCTAGGAGCTATTAGGAGCTTTTCCAAACACAGACAGATTCTCCCTTGTCTCTGTGGCCTGGCTTCACTGAAATTTGCACCTTACCTTTTAGTTGAGCTGGGTTAATTTGAGAAGCATTTTCTTCAGTATTTCTAGATGTGTTCCTCCTCTTGAAGTATTTTGGTGCATGCCTCCTTGGGAATGCCCTTTTGTCTGAATGTTCATGCTTTGAATGCACTGAGCTGTGAGTAAAACCATCTCAGGCCAGGCATAGTGGCTCATGCCTATAATCCCAGTACTTTGGGAGGCCAAGGTGGGTGGATCACCTGAGGTCAGAAGTTTGAGACCAGCCTGGCCAATGTGGTAAAACCCCATCTTTACTAAAAATACAAGAATTAGCCGGATGTGATGGCGGGAACCTGTAATCTCAGCTATTCAGGAGGCTGAGGCAAGAGAATCACTTGAACCTGGGTGGCAGAGGTTCCAGTGAGCCTGTATTGCACCACTGCACTCCAGCCTGGGCAATAGAGCGAGACTCCGTCTCAAAAACAAACAAACAAACAAACAAACCACCTCAGATAGGGAGCTGAGCACCCACTGCTGTTACTGGGTCTCCAGGCGACACCCACTGCACATCTGCTCCTGGGAAGTGAACAGCCAACAGGCAGACCCAGAACCCCCGGGTCACAGCAGCAAGACCCCAAGATGTCTTAGGTCACGTGGGTGTTCCACCAGATGGGGTACATTTCACAGCAGCAGACCCCAAGATGTCTCAGGTCACGTGGGTGTTCCACCAGATGGGGTACATTTCACAGCAGCAGACCCCAAGATGTCTCAGGTCACGTGGGTGCTCCACCAGATGGGGTACATTTCACAGCAGCATACCCCAAGATGTCTCAGGTCACATGGGTGTTCCACCAGACGGGGTACATTTCCTAGGCTTTCACAGACCCACTGGGTCAATTTTCAAAGTTTTCTGATCCTGATAATTTTTGAGTTTCTTGAAAATTTTCAGAGGACTCCTTGCATACAATTCTGATTCTGTTTGTTGCATTCTGAGAAAGCCTTACGTTGCCACCTTTTTATTTCTGTGTCTACTGGTTTGCATGTCCTGGTACACTATCTGTTGAACCGCCCCGAGGTTAGTGATCTCAGGGGACCACGGCCCTCAGCCACTGAGAGATCAGCGTCCTGGCATTTGTCTGTTCTGTCCCATAACACATATATGCATCCTGGGAAGCTACCCTGGCTGTGCACCCTAGGTCCCAGCAGAGACCAGAGCAGAGTGGCCTGTAGAGTCCAGCTGTCCTCACCCCAAGGAAAGCACCTCAGGTGAAGGCCTCAACAACCTCTGGTTGCCAGCAATACTTTCAATTTAAAGGGTGGCCTGTCAGCCTGATTCGGGGTCCTCGATCTGCTAGACATCTTATCTGTGTGTGTGCCTGCAATGACTCTGGAACTCATGGTGTTATGTGTGTGTGGCAGGAGGTGTGTGGCAGATAAGGGTGATGTGTGAGGGGATATGTGTGAGCTGTGGGGGGGATTTGTAGGTTTGTGTGTATCATGTATGTGTAGGTGTGTGTCTGTGGTAGGTGTCTGAGAAATGTGTGTGGGGGAGTGTATGGGGATTTTTGTGATGTGTGTGGTGTGGTGTGTGTGTAGGTGTGAGGATTTGTGTGATATGTGGTGTGTGTGGGGGGCGTGTATAGGTGTGAGTGTGTGGTGGGGGATTTGTAGGTGTGTGTGCATGTGGTGTGGTGTGTGGAAAGGTGTGGGAATTTGCGTGGTGTGTGTGATTTGTGGTGCATGTGTACGTGTGAGTGTGTGGGTGCATGTGGAAATTTGCATAGTGTGTGTGATGTGTAGCATGCATGGTGTAGGTGTGATGCATGTGTAGGTGTGTGTGTGGTGTGTGTGGCGGTGTGGGAATTTGCATGGTGTGTGTGATGTGTGGTGTGTGCAGGTGTGAGTGTGTGAATGGTGTGTGTGTGAGGAGTGTCATGGAAAAGCTGGATTTCACTAGACAAGCCTGAGGTGAGTGGAAGGAATATGCTAATTAGCTTCCTCAACTGTTCTGTGAGAAGAACGGTGGCTAGAATGCTGTGTAATCTGGAACTACCCACCTCCCTCCCTCTGATCTGTGAAGCCACGACGCTCTCCCTTGCCCCATTTGAGTGAAGGGTCCCCATCCTCATGAGCTGGAGAAACCACTTCAAACACACATTAGCATTCCCAAGGATCCCGCACTCCATCAGGTCTCCATTTACCTGGGTTTTAGAGACTGAAGGAAGAGACTTCTGGACTATTTTAAACCAAAAGAGAAGTTGCCAATGAAATTGTTAATAGAGACATAGATAATTAAGAGTCAGGGATTATGTTAAAGTGAAATCTTATGAGAAACAATGAAAAGTTGGTTTGAGATTTTAATTGGAGTCACAGCACTCTTTGCTTTCTTGTAACTGTTGTAATCAAATCCATATCTGGGCGATTTTACACTCTGTTTCCCTAAATAGCTCCATTGACTCCACACTTTTTTCACACTGTGTTTTGTCAGACTGTACTTGTTAAAGTGTCCGGTTATAACAAATTCTCAAGCTGAATCACCTGTATTTGTGTTTTCTCTTCACCTAACATCGAGATCCTTAATATTTCCCATGGGTTTTAGTTGGGCCTGTTCTGACCACTTCTGGGGAAAAGTTATTTATTGAGCACTATATTATGTTATATAGTATTTCAATTGTCAATCATAAAATGAACTCAGAAACTTACATTTTTAGCAACAGTTTTCTAGTTTAATTCTAAGGTAGCTGGCTCAGGAAGATCTCGGTGAGCAGCCTTGGGGGTGGCTTGGGTCCTCTGTTGATGTGACACAGTCCCAGGATGGCACTGGGGCCTGTGGAGCTTCCTCATCTGCCCAACCCAGGCCTCTGGTTTCAAACCTGAAGGTCCAGGTGCCAGCTTGGTGGAGTTCTCGTGAGAGACAGACCTCTTCTGGGTTGCAGACAGCCACCTTCTAATTATGTTCTCTCAGGGCAGGAAAAGAGATGGAGCACTCTCTGGGTTTGGTTTGGTTTGGTTTGGTTTTGAGACAGAGTCTCCCTCTGTTGCCCAGGCTGGAGTGCAGTTGCACAATCTTGGCTCACTGCAACCTCTGACTCCCAGGTTCAAGCAATCCTCTCACCTCCGCCTGCCTAGTAGCTAGGATTACAGGCATGTGCCACCATGCCTGACTAGTTTTTGTATTTTAAGTAGAGGCGGGGTTTCACCATGTTGCCCAGGCTAGTCTTAAACTCCTGGGCTCAAGCAATCCTCCTACCTCAGCCCCTCAAAGGGATGACAGGTGTGAGTCACTGCACCCAGCCATTCTACATTCTTTATAAGGGCACTAATTCCATTCATGAAGGCTTCACCCACATGAACTAAATAACCTCCCAAATTGTTTTGCCTCTGTGTACACCACATTGGGGGTTAGGATTTCAGCCTACCGGTGGCAGGGCACATTTCGTCCATCGCATTCTGCATGTTTCCTGGAGGGGTCCTCAGCAGGGCTGGGGTCGGGGGCACAAAGCCCCACCAAGGAGCTCTTGACTGACAGGTACTGTGGCTCCTTGGGAATCCATGTTATCCATATTCCCGCTTGCTCATAACTGAACTACTCAATCTACATGTCAGGATCAAGATTCAATTATAAATACATGGGGTTACGGTAACATTATCAGTGCACATGTGACCACTGGGGGTGACGGCATTTCCTTCCACTCCTCACCACCAGCCCTAAGCCAGCTCTGCCCTGAGGGCACACCAATCTCCCATCCTTGTTAGTAAACACAGCTGGATGCAGTCATCACATTGCCATTGCTTTGTGTCATGTTAGGCGCTGTTCTGAGTGTTTTACCTGAACCAACTCAATCTTCAAAATAAGCCAGTGACAAAGCCAAAATAATCTTCAAAATAAGCCAGAATGTCAAAAATACTATAATTCTTTTCCGTTTTATAAACGAGGAAGGTGAAACCCAAACTCAGTTATTGTGTTTTTATTTATTTTTGTTTGTTTGTTTTTTGAGATGGAATCTCACTCTGTCACCAGGCTGGAGTACAGTGGTGTGATCTCGGCTCACTGTAACCTCCGCCTCCCGGGTTCAAGCCATCCTTCTGCCTCAGCCTCCCAAGTAGCTGGGACTACAGGCATGTGCCACCATGCCCAGCTAATTTTTCACATTTTTAGTAGAGATGGGGTTTCACCATGTTGGCCAGGACGGTCTTGATCTCCTGACCTTGTGATCCACCCGCCTCAGCCTCCCAAAGTGCTGGGATTACAGGCATGAGCCACCTCACCTGGCCCTCAGTTATGTTTTAAGGTTAAGCAACTGGTAAATGATAGACAGAGTCGGTATTCAGGCTCAGGGGGCTGAGTATGGAGCCAGCAGCCCAACCACTGTGCTCTCTTGGTTTCTGATGTGGAGTACCTTGGGAGGGCCCTTCGTTCAGACCAAACAATAATGTGGTCTTGTTTGCTGTAATCAGGGCATTAGGTGCAGGCTTGATGGAATTCCAAGGGCAAGACCTTTATAAATTGTAACAAGAACATCTCATTACACAACCCTGCTGGATATCTGTGAGCTTATTGAATAATTTGGCTGTTACTCCAATAGACCTCATTTAATACCAAAATCATTGTTCTCATTTGAAGTTATATATACAGGTAAATTATTTAAAAGCACAGCTGCTTTAAGGAGACTCCAGAGTTCTGTTGGCGCCATCTCCTGCTTCCTTCCTTCGGCAGCTCCCATCAGGAACACCATGACTCTGAGAAGCACAGTTTGAAGGTCATGGCTCCAAACACCACGGCCTGGGATCTGGCTGTGATGAACCAGTTAGAGTAGGTGTTCCCTGGTTTGGACCACACTGAATGGATCTGTCCTATCCTGGCTGCCCCAGGAAAAATTCTAATAGTGCCAAATTCTACTGGTTCCCCAGATTTTCCTGTACCCCGTTTCTATGTGCCCTGCTCTCTCCTCTGTGGTTTCTCCCTTTAGACCCCTGCCCAAATTCCCAGTGTCCTCATTCCTCAAGCACAGCCTCCCCTGGCCCCATTAAAGTCTCCTTTCAGGTCATCTGTTCTGAGTCACGGAATGAGAAGGTGAAGGCAGTGGCCTGGAACGACCCTGAAATCGCCCTACCATGATCACTTTCAGCCACTGCCAAGGACTTTATGGGCCTATTGGATACACAAAGTGAGGGATGGCAGAGAAGTAGCCATGTGGACTCCCCGCCTGGGCTGCTTTGCTGATAGCTCTGCAGATGCCCCTGGGCTCCATTGTTCCTCTAGGGGTAGAGAGCTGGCCCACAACATCTGGCCAGTTTTGTGCGTGGTGGCTTTTCATACACACCATTGGCCCCCCCTCTTTTCCCTGGACTCAGACTGGATACTAAGCTTTGGAGCTTTGACACATTAACTTGCATTCACACTGCTGATGTGATGGCAGCAGAAAATGTATTTCTCTAAGTCTTTTGGTCTTAAGTATTCTGAGGCACTTTGGCTACATAACTCCAGTGGTCAGAGAGCTAATCACCCACAGCTATGCATCTGCTTATCATCTGCTGCATTATCTTTATCTAATGGCGTGCACTTTGGGGCCGTTTGACATCTCCAGCACTGCACGTGCTTATCAGTGTGTCTTTAGATGAATGAGGCAGCCTGCCTGCGGGTCTCTAATTACCTGCTCAACACGCTGCCTGACACCCCCATATGCAAACTGGAGGGTGTGGTTCAACTCTTCCACGGTTGTGAAACAGTTCAGCACACTTTGCCGTGGCTATAAAAGCACCTGAAACATAGATTTGTTTCCCAACGCTGTCTGGCAACAGAAAACAGAAATTGCAAATCTTTATTTTGCATATTTAATTTTAGTGACTTGACTGGAAGTGCTGCCGCAGCCTTGATACAGCCCAAAGAGGCGAGTTCTCCAGGTCATCTTGGCACACAGGCAGCCCTAAGATAAAGGTTTCAGTCCCTGTTCTAGCACCATCCTAAGTGCCAGATAGTGCTGATTGTATTATCATAAAAATGTATGCTGTAGAAAGCTAAAGAGCCTCAGGCAATTTCAAATAGATTACAGAATCCAGGAACACTTTTTCTGGCAAAAACTGTACCTTTATGGTCTGGGAACATTAGTTTTTCTCTAATGATATATAGTTCAAAACCACTCTTTTTTGACTTCCTACCTGCCAGATAAAGAAATGATCACCGCATCATGGAAAAAGAAGCTGTGATGTTTTTCTTTGTGTTATATTGAGAATTAGGTAATGCAAATACCAAATCAAAAACAATTTGTTACATTGCTATATTTACAGGACTCTCTTCTCAAAGACTTGCATTTTTTCCTTATGAGACCTTCTTGTCTACTACTTCCTTAGTCTGGGAACTACAAAAAAGTCAATAAAGCAGTCATACATAGAAAATTTGCACTTACACTTGTTTTCGTTCAGAAAAGAAGAACAAAATATTGCAAATACCAATATTAGATAATTTAAGCAGGTCCTACAGAAATGAATTCTACTGTTTCTCTAGTAATTACTTTGTCTGCTCAGCTGTACTTTTAAATCAGACAGGCAGCAAGAGCCTGCCCAGAATCATGCAATAATAAAATCCTGACACCAGGAGAATCCACGTGTAGACACACGTAAGCACCCACACGGAAGGTTCAAAGTTCTAATTTCGGAACTCTTTCAGTTTCAGCAAATGTTTGGAAAACAGGTTTAAGAGAATGGTGATTATTCAGATAGAAGTGATCAAAGATTTTTCAGGTAGGATTCCATTCATTCATTCACTCATTCAACAAATATTTATTGAGAACTTTGATGCATCAGGCTCCGTGCTAGGCACTGAGACACGTCAGAGAACAAAATGGCCAAAGAGCCTTACAATTGGCTCAGCCAGTCGGAGGAAGACAGAAATAAAAGGAGGCATAATAAGTACATTGTATAAAATATTAGAGGTGATAAATGCTGTGGTGACAGAAAAACAAAGGAGGGCAGGGTGAGAAGTATCAGGAACTACCATTTTACACAGGTGGTCAGTGGAGATGTCACTGATAAAGGAACCTTGGAGCAAAGGTTTCCATGGAGGGTGTGAAGGAGCCAGTCAGGTGGACGCAGGGGAAGAAGGCTGAGTAGATGGGGTAGCCACTGTGTGAGCAGCTCAGGGGAGAGCCTGCTGTGCCTGGCGTGACCAGGGCACAGGGAGCCAGCCCTGAGCTCAGAGTAGGAGGAGGTGCAGTGAGACAGATGGCGGGAGGGCTGGTGGGGTGAGGGGGTGGATGATGTCGTGCCTTTACATCATTACAGAAACTGTGGCTTTTGCTCTGAAACTAGTGACCCTCGTATGGTTCACAACCTGGGAAGTGATGGAGGCAGATCCTGTCAGTGGCAAGGGTACCCGAAAAAGTGAAGGTCCAAGCCTGGGCAACGTGATGAAACCTCATCTCTACTAAAAGTACAAAAATTTTCCTGGCATGGCGGTGTGTGCCTGTAGCCCCAGCTACTTGGGAGGCTTAGGTGGGAGGACCACCTGAGCCTAGGAAGTCCAGGCTGAAGGGAACTGAGACTGTGCCACTGCACTCCAGCCTGGGAGACCCTGTCCAAAAACAAAACAAAACAAAACAAAACAAAAAGCGAATGTCTTAAGTAAGGTTAGAACCCAAGGAAATGAACTGAGGCTGCAACAAGTTTGACTGGATTTGGGCGAGAGGGAAGCAGCTCCTGGACAATGATGGGGCAAGTTTTTCTGGGTTAAAGTCCTGTTAAAGTGGGAACATGACCCTCAGTGTGGGATTCATAGTGCGGTGGTGGACACACAGGGCCAGAAATGACCACTCAAGATCCTCCCCTGCTTTGGAGACACTGAGATTAGCCCAAGTGCAGGCTATACAAACAGGACTGTATTTTTCCCGTGGACCAGAGGCAGCAGGATTAAAAAGATCATCCAGCAGCAGGTACAGAAGGAACGTTAGGATTCTGCTCAGGTGCTCTCTTGTACCTAAGGAAAAAAGCAGCCTTGCCAATTGATATGATCTCACTGGAGCCCGAGGACAATGAGGAAGCATATTGATGATTTCGCATTCAGCAAGACCAGCCACCCAACAAGGAGCCCGGCAGCCCCTGTCCATCACGGCAGCTCCTGTTTCCATAGAAACAATGCCCCCTCTCCTTTTGACAGATAACCAGACGTAGGGAAATTTAGGGGCTGAATTTCCTATCCATTCAGAGGAACTAAAAACCTGGAAAGAAGGAAGAGAAATCCATGACACTCTTTCCACATACAAAATGGAGATTCAATGGCAACCGTCAGGACACTAATTGGGGGAGAAAGAATTTTATGCTAAAGCTATATGTTTCTGCTAATGTTTTCTACTATTTAGATGATGACATGTAACCTTCAGTTTCTAAATTGGAAATAATCTTGTCGTGAATCCACGAAAAATGCAGGGGCACAGCCTGTACCACGGATTAAGTTACACAGAATTTTTTTCCTCATTGGGGACCTTCCACCCTGGAAAGCCTCCCTGTGGGATCCTTGACTTCTCTGCCTTGCAGCGTCTCTAGGCCAAGGCCCAGAAGCCTCATTTCTTTTTTTTATACTTTAAGTTTTAGGGTACATGTGCACAACATGCAGGTTAGTTACATATGTATACATGTGTCATGTTGGTGTCCTGCACCCATTAACTCGTCATTTAACATCTGATCCTTAGAAACCATTAGAAACATTCCAAAGGCGGAGACATTTGCTTTCATCATCACTATCTAGCAATCTGCCTATACCATCCTTCTCCTGCTGCCCCTTCCTGCACCCCGATCCCAAACCCCACACACCCCGTGAATGCATGCACCTGCCTTCCGGGAAATCAGCACCTTCTTGTTCTGTTCCCTCCCACCCAATAAGACATGCTCTCTAAAGAAAGGAGCTCCTGAGACCCACACACTGCAAGGTCAGGTGCCTTCCTTGGGCCAACTTCCATTTCAGTCTCTTTGGGAAGAGAAAAGCTTTAAGCGAAATGCAGGAAGGAAGAATGTACTCTCCACAGAAATTTAGAGACCATTGACCTTGTCCATAGAGAAGAATGCACCCGAGGTCCAGAAAGGAATGGAGACTCATCTGCATTAATATTTATCCTACATAGCAGTGGGGACAGGCTAGGCTCTCCTGTACTGATAAAATTTCAGCGATTTACTAGCTAAAGTTTCTATCTGGCTTGTGCAGCAGTGACTCTCTGCAATATTGCTGGTTTCCATGACAGACAGAAATCACACACTGACTTTTAAAGCCTGCACTTAGAAAGGCTACACTCACTTCCACTCCCATCTCAGCAGCCAAAAGGTACCACACAGCCACACCCGCGTGAGGGGGTGGGGAAGCACCAGCCCCCTGGGTGCCACAGACCTAGAGATGTTTGCAGAGCCACACTCACAACCCCCACATCCACCCAGGTGAGAAGCCAGTCCTCTCCAAACACATAGCTTGAGTTCAAGCTTGGAAAAGCCTCAACCAAACTTGATTCACTGCTCTGTGTCTGCATTTGCAGCCCTCTGGCATCTCCTCCCCCATTCGTCCACCTAACAGTTATCCTCAGATGAGTCTTAGCAGGGCCTGTTTCCCCAGAAAGGATGCTCTAGCTGGCAGTGTGCACTGAGTGTGAGGAAGCATGGGGCAGGCGCCCTAGCGGAGGGATTCTCTGGATTCAGCCATTCACTGAGGCACATTTTACTCAAACCTGGCGATGGAGGGTGTGCTTCTGCAAATTGGACAAGATAGAATGAGTCTGAGGACGAAGACCTAACAGCTCACCTGGGAAAGTAGCTAGGTGCTATTTGACCTAACTCAGGTGTCCTAGAAAACCACCTCCATTCCCTCCATGAATGATCCTGGGGAGGCTGGTCAGGGTGCTGAGGGGACTCTGTGGTTCTTTGGCAGCAGGAGGACAAGGAGAAGGGAGGACACAGGACCATGTAACTTTGTCTGCTTCAGGCAGGAGGATGCCGCTTCCCTTCCTCAGAAGCCATGGAAAAATGAGGGTCCATGAGCAGGAGCTACAGAGAGGCCGGGAAGAAGACAAGCACCTCCGACAAGTCTAATAATCAGAGCTACTTATGTCAGGGGTGGGCTACCTCCAGAGGTTGTAAATACCCAACAACTCTAAAAATCTCCAAAAATAGAAAATAACTTCACCTCTCAAGACATTTATAGAAATTTCTCATTTTTAGGTTTTTAATGGTTAACAGTTATTAGATAGGATTTGGCATGAGGCATATCCAGAGTTTGAATACAGTTTAGAAAGTGGAGTGTTGTGGACAAAATGGTTAGGGAGGCAGAGGCCAGTGACCTTCGCTGGCGCTCCTCCACCTTCATTGCCTTGCTCTCTCAATGCTCCCACTGAATCCCATCCATGATCTCCTTCTAGCTGATGTCATTTAAAGTATAGTATGTGTATCACATATAATGGATACATGTAATTAGATCAATATATTATGAAGAATCTAACAAAGATCCCATTGCTGCATGAAAGCTGCTGCCTCAGTCCCAGCAGTTCCGCCTTTACAAGAAATCTCCCGACAATAGTGAACAACAGGAGAGAGAAAGAATTCATTGGTTTTCTCATTTCCAAGGTGGGTAGATACCTATATCCCCAATTCCATCTTTTTTTAATGCCATAACATAGGCATTGTTAAATTTGACCCCAAATTATCTAAAAGCTGATGCCAGAATGAAATCCAAACACTACAGACAATTAAAAATTGGATTTTACAATGACTTTGCTAACCTGGAAAATCCTTAAGTTTCTTTTGAATTAAGCAAATGTGTATGTGTGTGTATGTGTGTATATGTATTTCTCATTTTCGTCAGGCATATTGCTAGGATGATTTTATTACATTCTGAACATTTTCAAGTTGTTTACATATGCATGGCTGAATGAAAGTAAAGTAGTAAAATTGGCCTCTTGTTTTTAAAGATAAAGGCTATTTCAGGACCTGAGAACCATCTAGTTGAACTGTAGGACCCTCCATCTTTCCTCCGTTTCTGCAAGGATTCTTACATCCCCGGCTTGCGTTCCTCTTTAGCTCCCCTCCCCCGATGCCTGCTATTAATACATATCCTCCACTGTCAACTCAGATGCCCCAGCTCTGGGAAGGAGGATATTCTTCAATGTCCTGCCACCACTGGGAATTCTACCATCTGGACCTCATGGGCCTATGTGCCTCTGATCTTCCTATAAAATGTGTGTGTGTGCATGTATATATATGTATATATGTCTATACATACACATGTGCATTATTACATATGTATACGTCTGTATATGTATATAACACGTATACATATATACACACATATATGTATCAACCATGGGACAAAACTAAACCGTGTACTGTACTTCAGATAGATGTGGATGCTGCTGGAAAACACAGGAAGTAATATACAAAGGGAAAAAAAGTAAAACTATTGAGGAAACCAAGTCAGGGCAAAATCTTATACTATTCTGACAAAATTGTGCCTTATTTTTCTGCTTCAGCAAGTAGCACGCCCATTTAGAACCAAAATATCTTAGACTGTTACATTTTAAAATGGTCATACATTCTTAAACTCAGTGATATAATTCCCCAACTCAATTACGGTAAAGCAAAATATGCTAAGAAGAACACAGGTGTCAGAAGAGAAGCTGAAGTTTCCTGAGGTCCAAAAACCACAAACTATTTCCTTAAAACCATTCACATAATTACTTGTAGTCTTCTCACTTATAAAATTAGATATCAATTTTAAAATTTTTCCATGTCAGGTATTTTCATAATGTTAGATCATTTTAGAGATAAATGTTCCAGAAGTTGTTCATGAGAAAGGCTGATTTCTTTTTACATGTGAGTAAAATCAAACCAATGTGCTTGAAATGGAAGCAAATCATAAACCAGCATGTGGATACTCGCGCCCTTAACACTAGATTTATTAATCAGAATTTAACTTTATAAAGATTATAGTGACTATTATTTTTATAGGCAATGCTCTATGAAAGGGATCAATATGGTATATTGCAGAGAAGCATTTCTCATGTGCTTGATTAATGCATTGTTATCATCAGAGTAATTAAAAGCAACAGGGTTATATACAATCAGCATGTATATCTTACTCAGCAACTCCTGCCAGTTGCTTGCAAAAATTAAGCTCACTAATCATTCTGACCCTAAAGGAGAAAAAGCTTTGGGTAAGAAATATAAATGCTCTATTTTATGATGGAAATCATGTCCAAAAGCCAACATCTAGAAAAATTCCTGTTTACCTAGTGACATTAGAATATTAATTTTCTGTGGGAAAATGAGTTGATTCCACTGTCAAAAATATACATTAATATGATGTTATTCTAATGCTCTAGCTCTCATTAAATCTACAGGTAACACATACAAGTACATGATGGAAAAGTGCATTGGCAGCAATGAAAAGAGAGGCATTCCATGGAAAATAGACGTGCATGCTACCCGGAAATCCTGTCCTGCGAACACAGAACTCAAATCCACTGGAAAGACACATTATTGCTTTTTCACAAACATACTTTCTTGTCTGGCTCCAGAGAGCAAAGGCTTGTGAACACATTGAAATGTGTTTGCTCTAATTCACAAGTGACAACTGACCCATCCAAATGAAAAGAAATTGGGCTTACCCTTACTAGCATTTCGAGCTAAAAGACTAGCTCTAGGTTATGGTTATCTTCCCTAGCCCAGGTAACTGTGAAGGTGAAATGAGACACATGTGGCAGTGCTTTGAAAATCACCAGGTGCAATGCAGAGGTAAGGTATTTCTGATGCTATATTTGGCTGCAACTATCATTCAGCCAGCACAGCCTCTTTGTGCATATCAATATGTTACTTGTCACAGAGACAACATCCTTATTATGATTGCATTTTCTGGGCTGGAATAGTAATCAGAATTAGGTGTAATCCTGTTATAGATACATTACAATTTCAGCAAATTCTTTATTGAGATGGAATTACATTTAAAACGTTAACTGATTATTAACTTTACCAAAGCATTCACTGTGAGGCTGTTTTGGTTTATGGTTTCTACGTGTTCACTTTATTCTGAAGTGACTGAACACTTTCTATGTGTTCACTTTATTTTGAAGTACAAAAATGAAACTTTTCAGGAAGACAGCATCCAGCAGGGTGCTATTATGCAGCACTGTAGGACCACAAGGGGGCTGTAAAGCTCATCTAGTGAAATACTTAACGTTACAAGAAAGAAACCAAGACATTAGGAGAATGCAACTTGTGCATGCTTACAAACATTGGGTGTCATGCAAAGACGTGGAGGAAATGGAAATACTAGTAGCAGAAATAATGGGATTAGGCCGGAAAGTTACTTGCCATAAGCAGATATAAAAGAGGGGAAATGACCAATAAAGTCAGGGATGTATTCTGTGTATCTTGTCACCACCACAAAAATGATCTTGTAGCTGCTTGACCTGTGGTACAAAAGCTTGGAAGAGAGATCAAGATGGGGATCCCCAAGGTCCCTGCAATCCCAGAATCCTCCAATTCTGTAAAACAGAAAAGCAACTCACCTTCAGAAGAAATGCTAGGAGATGTACATCAGGGCAGCAAAGCTATTTTAACCATCTTCTAATGTACACACTGCAGAATGTGTTTGGGAGACCATTTACCTTCAGAAGAAAGCAAGAAAGGTAAGAAAGAAAATACTGGAGACCAAACCTTAGGAAGGTAGCAGGTTGTTCAGTCTTCCTATATAAAGGATAGCAAGAGAAAATGATGCACCAAAGAATTCAAAGGCTAAGTTCATGTAACATTGAGAAAAACACAAGATACAAAAGTGGGACAAGCAGGTGACAGTCGTCAAGAGCAAGAGCTGGAACAATATCAAGACTAAGGAGGAATCAGACAGGTTGTTATATCAGCTAACTAAGAGGACATCAATGACATTCTGTGTGCAATTTCTGTAGTGAAGACGGTACAGAAAGGATGTTTGCATCCAAGCAAGAAGAGGAAAGGAGAATTGTTAACAAGGAAGTAGAATCAGTAGTAGACTCCTTGCTTGAGAAGTTGGATAATAAAATAAGAAAGAAAAACAGGATAGTATTAGCCAGAGCTGGTGCTAGAGGCCAATGAAGGCAATCTTTTTTTTCTACCTGCAGGTAAAGAAGAAGGAACTGAAGGAGGAGAGATGAAGGGGTAATATTATTAGTAACAGCAGCAGCATGTATTCACTGAGCACTTCATGGCTTTGTAGGTGCCACTGGGATAAGGAGAGGGCAACATTGCAACTCTCCATGCTCCTGCAATATCCATGGCTATTCTGTAGGTGGGTACACCAAGCACTGGTCCTATTGGTGATGAGAGCAATGGCATCAAGTAGACAGTTGAAAGATTTAGGTTTTTTCTCATTTATCAGGAAAATCATGTGAAATTTAAAAAATTTTAAATTACAGTTGAAACAGAAGAAAAGTAATAGAGTATATAAACATATTTGTAGAGGGAAGCTGGTTAAGAAATCATAAAGTTGATAGATCCCAAGGATACGTTAACAGAATGTTGGCATTATACCAATGAAAAACCAAGGTGGAGGAAAAACGATGGGTTGGTTGACAAAGACATAGAGGATGATGACATTGGCCCTGCCAAGGCTGGTGGACATCATGGGCGGTGATTTGTCAATCTATCCCAGTTTTAACCAATTTGCTGTTTTAAAATCCTGTTGTCATCACATTTGTATTGCTAAGAAGCCATGTGTCACTGAAAATGAAGGATACAGGAACACACTGTATAACCTTAACAAAACTACTGCTCTAATGGTACAGAAGGCCTCCAAAGCCCTTTAAAAAACTAAAAAGAAATGTTCAGGCAGGCGGATGACAAAGTTCAGTATTTTAAAATTAGCCACAGTTAATCCAAATGAAAGTTACTAAATTCCACTAAAAGTCACTTCCAGCAACAATTCCTTTAAGAGTCAACTTATTTTTAAACCTACACAATGAATTTTAAATCAGAAGGGCTATTGATTCCTCAGAGGAGTTGCCCAAGTAATTGACTTTATATTTAAATAAATCTAAGATTTAGAAGGAAGTGGATGGAAAAGACCCTCTGGTTTTATTTCTATTTTGAAGTCAGACTTTGCATGTTAGTACTTACCCACCCAAAACAGGCTTTCCCGTGGAGCCACACAGGTGGGAAGCCTCTTTGTTGCCTGTGTAGTTTGTGCATTTAGATCATGCATTATTAATTCTAGCCATTCTATCTCCGCATTTTATTTTTCTGTGTTAGCCTTGTTAGACTACCATAAATTTTATTTGGGGTGTGGCTGGGTAATTACCCATTCTCAGTCATACTCAGGCATGTAAGTGTACACACATGCACAGAAGCCAAGAACTGTATTTCTCAATTTCCAGACAGAAGGACAACAGGTACAAAGCCCTAAGGATTATAAAGGTATGCTGCTTACCATCATCTTAGTGACCAAGGCAGCGAAGCTGTTTCTGTACCTTGGAACAGTCTTCCTGACAAGCCAGAGAACAGCAATAAAGCCACCAGCCTTGGGAAAAGGACTGAAAAGGCAAGAGTCATGGAGATTTCTCCTGTGCTAAGCCAAGAGAAGGTTTCAGCACCCCAGACAGCTCCCACCGAAGTAGCCGCACTCCCAGCTGCTTGCAGATGTTGAAAAGGAAAGCCTCGGTTTGTCCTGAGGTTGTCAGCAGTTGCAAGACACGTAATAAAATGCAATGTGTTCCTAATTCATTGCATATCCTCAGCTTTAAATTTGGGTAGCAAAATGATTACTCAAAATTCTTCAGTCTTGGCAAGCATCTGTATCTAAAAAGCAGTTTTTTGTACCTAATGTCTTTTTTTTTTTTTTTTTCAATACACCTTAAGCAAATTGAAGCTTTTGTTCCTGGAGGAAAAGTGGTTTGATATGTACATCTATCTTTTAGTAAATTTGGGGGCATAACTTTTCCAATTCTGAGGAACTTTTCTAAGAAGAGTGCATAAAAGTTTGTTGTTTTTAAAGGATGCAACATTCAGCCTGTGTCATGAGTTTAACTATACAATTTAAACTTAAAGGTCGTATGTGCAATGCATTTTGCAGATGTGTGCTGGATATATATGTACAGATAATGGGCAAGTATATATATGTGTGTATATATATATATATATATATCGGGAGTATACTATATAAACACACAACACACGCCCACCCACACACATTGTGTATTTTCCAGAAAAAAAAAGCATGATGTCAGGACTTACATCTAAGTTAGAGATGCTGTTTAGAGCCCCATTAAAAAAAGGTACATGTTATATCCTTGATTTGTTTCTCAGGACACCCGTGTTTATCTCAGAATCATTTCTAGACACATGTCACAATAAAAAGAAGGACATGTATACTCCAAGTTAAAATTTTTTTAAAAAAGATGGAGACCATCTGAAATAAAATTCAGAGCTCTTGCCTTTCCTTTCTCCTAGCGACACCTAGAGCCTGTTGAGAAAAAAACTGCACATTGTTCTCACTCCAAACATCCACAATTCAACAATTTTAAGTCAGATTTAAGGTAAAAAGTACATTTTTCCTGTTTGCATTGCAGCTTAACTGTCTTCCCCAAGATTCTCGGTAGTTTAATCCTCCAGAACTCTTCACCCTCCCCCAATTAAACCATTCGCCAAAGACTTCTAGTTCCTTGAACCAGATGACTGAAGAATGTCTATTTCCCTCAGGGCTCGGCCCACCAAAGTGAGGGACATGCCTTTGAATGCCTCTCTGTTGAACCAGGGGAGTCTGGAAATGATGCAGGAGAAAATCACAAAACCTCATGCAAGATCTGACGCAGGGCTGTGGGGGTGTGTACCTGTGAGTGTGCAAACCATATCTCCCGCAAAGTTTTGTGATCTCCATAAGTTCCCACATCCTTCATTCATAAAACAAAAACTACCAGTAACAACAGCAAAACCTCGCTGATTTCATAATATCTGGCAATTAGGAATTGTCCCTGGGAAATCACTCAGTGTCTCGCCCCCCCAACCCCCACCCCAAACACAACTCTTGCACTAAAGAAATACGACAGGGAAACAGCGTGGCTGGAGGCTGCTGAGAGGTAATGACCAAAACCTCCTGCTCAGTGCAGGGCAATGTACTGCCCTGGGTATGTCAGGATAGACTAAGTGAGAGGCCGGTGGGAACCCTGAGTCGGCACAGCCTTGCTTAAAAGGTGCAGTTGTGAAACTCCTCAAAGGCATACACCGTGATTTCTACAAATCAACACAGCCTAGCTGTTCTAAGAGCTGTACCAGCCAAGCCAGACCTGTTTCTCTGAAAGCCTGTCGGGGATTTTTCTCTTTTCCCTGGGAAAAGAAGGCCTCAAAGAAAAAGCACAGTTTCCTCCCTTCTAGGTCCTAGCAGCCCTCTGCATCCTTGAAAGGGATCCACAGGAGGTGGTTAAACTCATCCATCTAAGGTCCGGCTCCTGTCCTGCATGAGTCATTGGTTACTAGGGTGATGTGCAAATCCAACCTTTAAAACCCAGGCTTCCAGCCCCATGAAGAGTAGGAAATGTACTCTCGGAGAAGTTTTCACTGAACACGGTCTAAGGCAGAGGTGCTAGTCCAGGGCTGGGAGGGGAGACAGACACGGCCTGAGGTCTCTCAACAAAAGAGCTGGGCCCTGGGACAGAGGGTTGGGACTCAGATGCCAGTATATTGGTATTTTTTTTTTTCCGGAAAGGATAATCACCACCACCACCGCTGGGGGGAAAAAGTGTCTAGGAGAAGTAAGAAAAGGAATGAACGAGAGGCATTTGAGTCAAGGGACAGAGTGGGTAGGCGAGGTGGGGCACGATGGAGAGATTCCAGACACAGGTGGGAGGGAGAGAAGGTGCCTGAGGCTGTGTTCCCAGAGCACGAAATAAATAAAAAATAAACCAACTCGTAAGCACAGGCCGATCAAATTCTCTCCTTAGGAACCATAGCAGCATGCTGTTAAAAACAGACATCCGCGCATCCACGGAACGCAAGGCGAATTCCAGATCCCAGCAGGCGCAGTACCCAAACCCCGCTCTCTCCAGCCACCAACTCCCGGCCGCCGCGGCTGCAGACACAGACCCGCTCCCTCCGGGACGGCGGTGACCGCGTTCTGGCGCCACGGAGCCTGCCTGGGGGCGCCCGGAGAGTCGTGGGCGGTGGGAGGGCGCCCGATCACCCCCCCACCATGCCCCCGGCCGACGCGTCTCGCCGCGCGCTCCGCCCGGAGCCCCCGCCGCCGCCCCCCGCCACCGAGAAGCTCTTACGTCCTCCTCGTCACCATCGCTCCGCGCCTGGTACTGGAACCGGGGCCGGCCACCCGCGCCGCCGCCGCGCTCCCGGGGCGCCGCCGCCTGCGCCCGCGGGCCGAGGGGCTTGGCTCCTGCGCCGCCGTCCTCCTCGGGCCCCTGGCCGCCCAGGAGGTGACTCGCCTCCGGGGGCGCGGGGAAGGACCTCGAGGTGTTGATCTTGCCGGTGAACCTCTGGTACAGCGAAGCCATCGGGCACCGCGCTCCTGCTGGCTGTCTTTGGGGCTTTTTAATATTTTGCTTTTTCTCTCTCGGGTTCCCGCTCCCCACCCCGCTACAGATTAAAAAAAAAAAAAAAAAAAGGCGGTGGGGAGGCAGCAGCAGCAGCAAGGCAAGCCCAGCGCCGGCGGCCGCTCCTCCCGCGCGCCACTCGCGAGTCTCCGCTGGCGACTCTGCCTGGCTCAGCCTCCTCCGCCCCCTCCCCGGCGGCTCGGGAAGCCGGGGTTCTGGCTGTGCTTTCTCTCTTTCCTGTTTTTATAATTTTTTTCCCCAAACTCCTTGCCACAGCCACGTACGGCCTAATCAAAGAGATTGAAGGAAGGAAAAAAACCAAAAACATAAAGCGAGGGAAATGCCTAGGCCCCAGAATTTGGCACCACCTAGAGACCGGCACACATTCCGAGCGCTCTCCTCGCTCCCCGCCCCCAGGCCCCTCTCGCGGCTCCTCCTCCACCCCGGCCCCTCCGCCCCCTCCCCACCGGCCTCCTCCCCGCGCCCGGGACTGGAGCCTGGGTGGCAGGGGTTGGCAGCCCGGAGGGGGCGTGGGGTCGCACAAAAAGGGGGCGAGGGTGCGTGAAGAGGGTGGAGGGGCGGGGACCACGCGGGTCGTGGGTGCGGGGGCGGTGGGGGAGTCCCGGGAGCTCAGGGTGCTCCGGCGCCACCGAAGGTAGTGCTGCGCGTGCCCCGCAGCACGCGACCGGACGGTGCGAGGGGACGCGGAGGTCGAGGCAGGCAGGCCAGGGGGCGACTGAAGGTGCAGCCGGCCCCGGGGCGCCCCAGCCACGCGCGCGCTGCAGCGCCGGGCTCCCCGCGCCCCCAGCTCCTCTTGCCTAACTTGAAGCAACAAGAGAGAGACCCCGAGGACCTGGGGTGCGAATGGGGCGTGGGAGAGCCACCAGGAGGGCGCTGGGTGGTCTGGCGACGCTGGTGCAGAGGCCGCCCTCCTTCCACAGCCCAGCTCCCTCCGAAACCGCCCCGTCCCTTCGCCCCTCTCCGGAGGAGGGCAGGAAAGGTCGTGGGGCGGCGGAGGAGGCCCAGAGGCCCAGGCGCCCCTCGCGGGTGCTGCGCCCCACAGAGAGCCCGGCTGTGACCGCGACTCCGTTTTCATTATCATGAACCCAAGCGGAGGCTCGGCTCTCGGGCTGCCCGCAACTTTTCCAAAGCCTGCGCCTCACTGTGCCCGCCGAGAGCGAGGGAGGGCGACATGGCTCCACTCGCCGCGCGCTCTCGGGCTTGCCTCCCGCCCAGCCGCAGGAAGGCGCGCTCCAGCGCCCCTGTGTGGACACCCGCACCAGCGGGCTCCGCTCCTCCGCTCCAGGCCCGGCCTGGCTTCTCTTCCCCTCCCCGCCCTCCGGCGTCCTCCCGGCTCTCTCCTGCACTCCTCTCCGTCTTTCTGGAGTTGCTGGGCAGGCGTCTCTCTTGTCTCGTCCCCACGTCCTCCTTGCGCGCCCCTTCCAGCCCTTCCCGGCCAGGAAGGACCTATCCCATCCAGAGAGCGCAGGTGGGCCGGGCAACCCCAACTCCAGAGCGGGGAACCTGTGAGACCCGCCCCTGCCCATTCCCCCGCCTCCTTCCACATGGAGGTAGGGCGTTGGCTTCATCTCCCAGGACTGCGTAAGGCTCCCTGCTCCTTCCGGGTTTCCACGCCTGTTTCCACTTAGGGTTTCAAAATAACAGGCTAGGCCTCCACGCACAAGGCTGACTGCACGTTCGCCCCCAGCCCAGAGAGAGGCCTGCCTGAGCCTGAAACTGCATGCTCCCTCTGTTTCCCTAACTGCGGGGGAGAATACTGGATGCCGGTGAACAAGTGTCCTGGAAAGACACCTCCTTCAGTCCCTTCCACCTGCCTCCCTTCCCCAAGCTCTCAATCCAGTGTGTAGTTTTCGGTTTAACTAAATTTGTACCACGCTCATCTTCTGTTTACTCCACAGTAGTTTCCGTTTACTATGAAGAAACATGAGTTTAAAAACACTTTTAAAAAAATAGCAAATACAAAACCAAGTAAAACCAGGATTCCAACAGCTAAGCAAGACTTGCTGCATGGGAGAGGCCACGCAGGTGGGTGTGGGGTGGGGAGAGCTTCAGCTGCTCCATTTGACTTTGAAGACAGAGGCAACAGAGCCATAAAACTAAACTTTAAAAGTCACCACAATTAGATAGATAGAAAACCTTGCTCTCAACCCCCTCCTCTGCCCCAGCTGTGCTTTTGATGGGAGGAAGCTGCCTCTCCTAACATGGACATGAAAGAAGGCTCATGCTATTCACCGCAGCATCGCGATCCTGACATTTCACTAAATACAGATGCAGTTAGGGTCCCACTTATGTAATATACATACGCTATCTATGAAATATACATGCATATTTTTACACAAACTAAATGTCATACTAATATAGTTTATACAAAATACAATAATTATGCAGAATAGTTTATGTATCGTACATGATACTTCGTAGATGTGTGCATATTAATCATAGAATACCATTGGGATAAAGAAAGCATATGTGCCACTTTTAAAAATTATTTTCTCAAGGCATTGTAGGTAACTATAATCTAACTAAAGTTTAAAATCCCGATTAAATTACTTAAGAAAATATGATAAGCGATTTCTGCTTAAAATTATAACATGAAATCACCATAAAACTCATAAGCAACAGGGGAAAGAGTTGAAGTAAAAATTTGTGCTGGGAAGCAAATCCCACAATTAAGCAGAAGAAACGGAGGGCAGGGGAGGAGGGCAGGAAAGAGCGAGCGTCTGAAAGATGCAGGTGTGAAAGGAACCGGAATAGTGGGGAGGACTGAAAACAGCATGGATGAACACGAGGCTGTTCCTCAAGGATGATCCAGATGGAGCGCCCTTTACCCAACTTGAAAAGCGATTGGCTATACTCTTGCACCTTGCACACTGAACGCGGTGCTTCTAGGGACATTTTAAAGAATGTTCTGGCCGGGTGCGGTGGCTCACGCCTGTAATCCCAGCACTTTGGGAGGCAGAAGCGGGCGGATCACGAGGTGAGGAGATCGAGACCATCCTGGCCAACATGGTGAAACCCCGTCTCTACTAAAAATACAAAAATTAGCCGGGTGTGATGGTAGTCCCAGCTACTGGGGAGGCTGAGACAGGAGAATTGCTTGAACCCGGGAGGCGGAGCTTGCAGTGAGCCAAGATTGCGCCACTGCATTCCAGCCTGGCGACAGAGCACGACTCCATCTCTAAATAAATAAATAAATAAATAAATAAATAAATAAATAAAGTTCTATACCTCGTGTGTATATGCATGCGTGTTTGTGCACCCACACATCCAAATTTGTGTTAAGCACGGATACACACATTGCAGTCGAGGGTGTGAGGACACTGTGGTCCCACATATAAAAGAATAAAGTGGTTAGTATGTTAGAATGAGTGAAGCGATACAATTTTAAAGAATGGCAAGCTATGGCATGTTATGTTTATGATGTATAATTAATTCAATTCTTGTCTCTAATCACCTTTCACCTCCTCTTATCCACACATACACACACACACACACACACACACAAACAAGGAAAAAGGTACCCCGAAGAGGAGCAAAAGTACCCAATGGGCATTTCAAAATAGGTGTAGTGTTTCAGAAGGAAACATGTCAATATTTCCCTCTACTCAATTTCTCCTTGAACGTCTGAAATACACTGTGGTGATGAAGCAGATTTTTATTCCTATTTATTGGGTAAGTGTGAGAAAATATTTTTGAAAATATTTTGCAAATTAATGTCGAGTTTAATTCCTCCATGCTGCTCCAAACCAAATGCCCCCAGCCCATTTTTCTATCTAGTTTCATATGATTACTGCTTCCCTATTTATTACAAAGGTGTGGGTGTGTGTTTATTTTCCCTAGAACAAATTTACAAAACAAATATAAGTCATTGGGATGAGGCAGATGCTGCAAAATATGTTGGATAGTCATTTTTAAAATGACAATGAAGGCAAATTTTTGGTCTACCTGCAAGCTAAGCATTGTAGGAATAACAAAAAGTACATCCATTGAGTTCAGCAGCCTAAGCATGATTTTTATTAGCTAAGAGGTTTTCTTATTTCTGAGAGAATTATATCCTGTAGTTTACTTCCCTTTTCTCTGGGTGCTGAGGGAGGACAGAACCATATTTAAGACTGTTTTTCTTTTCCAAATACTAATATTTGAAGAAATGAAATGCCTAAGTTAGCGTACTCTGAAGGAAGGTCTTCCCTAAAACAGTGGGGATCACTGTCTTTTATATATTATCACCTTGAACTCATAAACGGGGAGACATTTTTAAAAATGTGGGTAGCTTGAGAAAACACAATGCTAAATGCATCAACAGAAGGCATATTCTCCACTCTGAAAATCTGTTTCTCACTCTCTATCTCTCAAAACATGTTTGGTTTCTTGTTTCCATTTTTGTTTTTTGCAAGATAACTCTCAACTAGGGGCTGGGTAGTAAGACCTTTTACACACTTTCAAACAGGAAATATCCAGCACACACTCACACACATACACACACACACAATAACTGCTATTTCAGGCTTTTGAAAAACAGAGTTAAAGTATGAATTGGGTTAATTTGGGGCTTTTCAACTTAATACTTAAAAATTATGTTTTATGTAAAATCATTGGTTTTAACCCAATAAATAGCCTTTCTCTAACATCAGTAAAGTTAAGCTTCAATCTCCCAATAGCACATGTCTCTGCATTTTAGCCCTACCATTGTGTCACTGCTTGGATCTTACACACAGTTCAAAACGTACGTACAACTAACTACACTAGCATCATGTACACAAACACAGTGGTTAATCAACATGAGTGTTAAGGTTTATTGCCAGGTGAGCTGCACAAGCTTTTGATCCTACTAAAATGGCCGGTGCCAACCTCATCCCATGTTTTCCCTGTGGCCCCCTGGAAGGCTGCTCACAACCTTACCACCTTCCTCTAGGATTCTCCCCTAGTTCTTCATCTTGCCTTTCTACATTTAACCATAATCGACTCTTCTTCTCCCACTTTCTAACTACCTTTCTCCACTTCTGTTGTCTTGCCTTCATTCATGTCCCTTCTCTGGATCAATATCTGTAGGCTATATGTAGAATATATATTATTTTCTCTAAAACGTCCTTGCTGCCCTCTGAATATTTATCAAATCTTGCCTTGTGCTACCAACATTGCCTCAGAAGTTATCCAAATAATCACCTCTCACCCTAGAGGAGGCACAAACTCCTGTCATTTCCCATTTTCTGGTGACACAATAATCGTTTTCACAGTGCTTCCCAAGGCTCTTAGGTTTTTGAAGCATGGGGTATAGAAGACTGTCTTCTGTTTCTGTTTGTCCCTGGTGATCATTTGACCATAACCATGTTGTTCTCCAAATCCTCTTAGTTCATAGATCAAGCTTTATTAGATTAAAAGAGATATGACTTCTGCTCCAAAGTGCCCCTAGGGTGCCTTGCCCTTTTCAAACCACACACTTCTTAGGGCCAGGTGAATTAAGTTAAATATGCTTCCCTTCAATGTTTAAGTGACAGGAATGAGTCTCTGCAGCTCAGTGCTTTAATTTTGTAACCAGGAGAGGTGATGGCTGCATTCAGAAAGAAGAGAAAGCTTGTGTCTGTTGTCTCTGCTGACCACTGGCATGCCTTGTGAAGGACAAAGTCCTGCTTGCGGTATGGTCAGCCTTAGAACTGAGCGTGAGCCGCAGGGAGCAAGGGCTTACACTGTCTTCTGGGGGCATTGGCATCAGGTCACCCAGAGGCATTCTCAGGCTTTGACTTCAAAGCAACAGTGAAACCAAAATGGATAAAGATAGGATCAGTCAATGCAACATCTTTTCCTGACAGCAAAACAAACAGAGCCAGTGCCAACTCATCAAATCCTGCCACGTAAATTGGTACTCTCCTGCAGGCTGATAGAAACAGTTACAGAAAGTGGAAAACTTGACTTCGCTAAAAATCACTGCAGTTACAAATGAAGGAAGGGGGTATAGTGTATTTCTAAAATGAGCATTTGGACTAAGATTTAGGGAGGGTTGAGTGTGAGCACAACTTAATTCACCCCCGAAAGAGAAGCCTTGCCTGCCAGAAGTAACAAAGTAAGAAAAGCCCAGCAAGTTGGCCCCCAGGTCCAAGCACTGCAGATTCCAGTGTATCTTTCCATCTCTTCTTCCAACAACACAATGACTGTGAGACATAAGGAGGGAAGAGGGAAGAGTCTTCCTTTACGTGACAAACCACCTTTTCAGATGTTCAGTGGGACAGTCTGAGTAGCAGCCTCTTCTTTCAAGAGCATAAGATAGTGGAGCATGTGATTGCATTTCCAACCTATAAATATCCAGCTCCTGAACACTCATCTTTGAGTCCTAAATGGAATAAGCCATTATTGCCATATTCAAAACTGTAACAGACTGGAATGTTGTTCAGCAAATACTACTCTCCACCCCATGCCCCCTGCAGGAAAGCATCTTAACCTGTCCCCTGACACCTACTCCCATCCTGACTTTGATACTGGTCATGTGACTTACTTGGACTAATGGGATGTGCGTGGACATGATGCACGCAGAGGCTTTGCAGCTGCTTGCATACCCTGGCTGGCTTCTGCACTCTGATGATCCACCATACAAAAACGTGTCCCTATTAACAGCCGATGCTTTAGCCTGGCCCCAGAACAAACACACTTGGAGAAGACCTCAATACAACCCATAGCCTGGGGCTAAGCCAGATATTTGGGGAGTACACAGCAGAGTCTCTTAGCCGAGCCCAGTGTAGACCAGCTGAATCACAGTTAACCAGCAGAAATGTGGGTCTTGGAATAAATACTTGTTGGGTAAGTCACTGAGGATAATTGGTTAAACAGCATGCTTGTGTCATTAAAGCCAAATCAATGCATGAAAAAATGGCATGTGAAGTCAATGCTTCTTGTAGGTATTTCACTTATTCAGTTAACACCTGAGTGCTGACTATGTGCCACTCATTGTGCTACATTCTAAGGATGAAATGATGAACTACAGTGAACTTGCTTTCATGAAGATGATAGTCAGTACTCCTCAAAGTGACGCAAGACTGATACTACAAATTATCAGACTGATAATGCTTTTCTTTTGTGAATAGATGCCGTTTTCTCAATTTCTTGCTCCTTTTGGTACATTTGGAGCCCTGCTAGTCTTACTACAAAAGGACCGTTAGAAACCACTAGCTTGCAAATGTGTTCACAATAAAGCTGTAATTTATCTATTGTAGCAGCACCAAGTAGCATTTTTAATCTACTCATACAGTGGCTTTCAAAGAGTTGTTTCTGGACCAGTAGCGAAAGCATCATTCAGGGACTTGTTGGAAATGCAGATTCATGGGCCCTGTCTCAGACCAACTGAAACAAAAACTCAGGGCTGGGGCCGGGCAAGCTGCATTTAACAAGCTCTCCAGATGATTCTGATGCATGCACAAGTCTGAGAACCACTGCACTAGAGCAATGTACTAGAGCCATTTTCTTCATGGCACCAAGGTGACCTGGAAGATTTCTCAAATGTTTGCTTAGGTCTCAGATAACAGCTTATACATTTAAAGGATTGAACAAGGATTCTCCTAAGGCTAAGGCTAAGGGTTTTTCAAGAATAAAAAAAGAAACCATTTAAATGAGGAAGGGAGTTTTTTGTTTTGTTTTGTTTTGTTTTACATCTTTGCTAAGACTTTATTCAGAATCAAAAAAGAATGCAGTCCGGTTAGTCTTTGCAGGACATTTTCAGACGCTGTTTCACCCTTGAATTGATGTTTAAGGTTCATGTCAGGAAGAAGGTAGAAGTCAAAAGGGAATTGTCAAAGCAAAGGCAAAGATATGGTCAAACTAAGATACCACAACTGTTGTGGCTTATCTGAGATACTCTGATTTTGCACGTAAGCAGAGAGCCTTTCCCATCTTCCCAGAACGTATGCAATTTGTCAGAAGAACTCTGCAGAATTGCAAAGAAAAAAAAAGCCTTACTTTCAAAAAATGATTTCATAAAAAAATCTTCCGTGCCTCTAGTTTGGACTCGTTGCTTTTTTAATGCAATAAAAAAATCCTGTCCTTAATTAAAAATCAATAAAGTTAATAAACAGTTTAAGTTGAAACCTGACTTTTATGAACTTAATTTTCCTGAATCCACTCCTTTAAAGCATGTTAAAGAGTTCATTATAAAATCCATTTAATTTTATGTTTCACCATCACTTAAGATTACCTCTAAATTTCCATGTACAAATGGAAATATCTACAAATTTAAAAAATGGGTCGATGCTACTTTAGGTAGATCAGTAGTTTTTCTTGAATTTTAACATATTCTCTGAACCACAGGTGCATGTTTAATATTTATAGGCAAATATCAATATACACACAATAGATCTTAAATATGGAGAATGAAACCTAACCTGGAAAGAGAACTCCCCCACACAGGAGGTATCAGTGCAAAACCCTGATTCATGCATGTTTGTGGGTTCTCATTAACGAAAACAAATTGCATTAGGAGCAATAAAACTGAAATGAAACCATGTATCTGCTTCTTGTGGGTAATTTAATTCACTGTGGACTGTAACTTTATCAGCACCACTATACCCATTTCCGAACAATTTCCTTCTCATAAAGGAGAAAAATAGGTTTGTCTATACTACTAATTGCATTTCAAATCATAGTAATTTGGTAATCAAAAAAGTAATTCTCTCAACAATTACTTATATTTTGCTTGAGAGGTAACACCGAAATTGCCCATTGGCTAAATAAATCCACCAGTCACATGAGCCTGCAATTTGATCCGCCTTTTTCCCTCACTCACAGCAGCAACAACAGTGACTCTCAGCTGCAGCGGGATGAGGTGGGTCCTGTTTGTTCCCCGAATTTGTGCTCTGAGTCCCTGATGGGATTCCATTAACTCAGTCCTTCACAGCGCACCCATAATCACATCACCATTGTGCTTCTGTATAACCCAGCAATACCCAAATTACATCACTGATGCAGACCCATTTCAGTCTTTGTGGGAAAAGTTGGATAAATTAATGCTTTCAAAGGACTTTGAAGGCTTTCTTAGCCATCTTGGGGTAAAAGAAGAAGCAGTGTAAGGCGATATTTACATCTGCCTTTCCGGATTCCTTTTTAAATTTCTCTCAGGGCTCTGATCTCATCCCCAACTTCAAGTCCAACTCAAAATGAGATGTACATGGTTGATTGTGGTCTCAATGAATGCTGAGTTTCCCAATTGAGATATTCAAATCCCTAGGATAACTATCTTCCTTGAGTAGGCAGTTTTATCAAATAACATAAAATTATCCAATCCAAATATACCAGGAGATGGAATACCGAACTCATGAGTATTCCAAGATAAAACACAAGACTTCCAATAAGATACCTGGTTATAATACTGATCCTCGGGTGGTATACTTATCTGGGTGTTTAATGAAAATCTTGGAATAGGTCCTTATTTTTTTTTTTTTTTTTTTTTTGAGATGGAGTTTCATTCTTTTTACCCAGGCTGGAGTGCAATGGCATGATCTCAGCTCACTGCAAACTCCACCTCCCGGGTGGAATCAGGTGATTCTCCTGCCTCAGACTCCCAAATAGCTGGAATTACAGGCATGTGCAACCAGAGCTGGCTAATTTTGTATTTTTAGCTGGGGTAGAGATGGGGTTTCACCATGTTGGCCAGGTTGGTCTCCAACTCCTGACCTCAGATGATTCGCCCACCTTGGCCTCCCAAAGTGCTGGGATTACAGACGTGAGCCACCATGCCCAGCAAGTACTCACTTTTTATCTACTGATTACATCTACATTTTATTAAGTCCACTAATCAAAAAACTTCAAGCCTAGAACTTCATAGGTAGCTCCTGATTTCCTGGGAAAGCAGCCTGCTTGGATTTGTCCATATGACTAAAAACAGTCTCCATGATGTTTTTAAATGATGGCATCGCCAATGCATAGAGCATCTCAATGGATAAACCACATCCAACTCTTTGTTTCTACCCTGATTAAAGTGGAATGTTGGCAATTTCTTGAATCAATTTTCACAGCTATAGGAAGAGAATAAAAGCAAGTGATCCACAGACTCTTCTATCTCCCATTGAAGTCATTGGTCTTTGAGGAAAAATAGTCACTAAATTTAATGCAGTTCTAGTTTGCCTTAAAATCTTCATTGAGAAGGGGGCTGGAGTGCTCCACAAGTTGACTAGCCCATACCTTGTCCCAGATTCGGTGACTTTTAGCTCAGGGATAATGTCACCTTATCATTTCCCTTCATCGTATTGGTCATATCTAACTTCTCTCAGCATGACGGAAGAGTTCTACAATGCTATCTTCTATTGCTCCTCCACTTAGAAATAACCCTAGCTTTGTACTGCACCAAACACTGAGAAAAGCTTGACATTTTTCATCCAATTAGTGCTTTGGATAAGACCAGAAGGTTTTTGTTGTTGTTTTCCAAGAGGAAACTATATAAATTTTCCTGTGGGCATGGTTCACATATTCTTCCCTCTTAATGAAACACCTGCTTGTATGGCCAACCTTTCACTGGTTGCCCCAGTGCTGCACCCATATCCCTTCTCACTTATTTACCTGCCAATATAGAATATCCACAAGTTAAGGGTGTCCGCTTGATGAATCAGAAATAAAAAGTATTCTGGGAGGCTGTGGCAAAGATTATTTTTCTCTCTAGTAGAAGAGAGTGGTCAGAGGAGGGACCCCTCCTCTGGCCTGCCAACATCACTTCCTCCTGTTTTGCGTCTTTGAACATAGTTGTGTGAGGATTTGATGCTCAAAGCTGCTGTAGCCTTTTGGAAACCATGAGAAGAGGCTGGGTGCCGTGGCTCACGCCTGTAATCCCAGCACTTTGGGAGGCCAAGGCGGGCGGATCACAAGGTCAGGAGATCGAGACCATCCTGGCCAACGTGGTGAAACCCCAGCTCTACTAAAAATACAAAAATTAGCTGGACCTGGTGGTGTATGACTGTAATCCTAGCTACTCACGAGGCTGAGGCAGGAGAATCACTTGAACCAGGGAGTCAGAGGTTGCAGTGAGCCAGGATCGCACCACTGCACTCCAGCCTGGCCACAGAGACAGATTCTGTCTCAAAAAAAAAAAAAAAAAAAAACCATGAGAAGAAGAGGCCAGTGTTTGCAAGGATGCACACCCTGAGCCCTGATAGCATGCAGGTACTGAACTAAAACCAGAATCCTCTTCCCACCCAGATAAAATCCCCCGGGCTTAGCCCCTTTCAGCCAGGAATTGTTTCACAGCCCAAAGCATTCCTGTAGGACACACCGTACACCTGGTTCTTCCACTGCCTGGCTCTTGCACCAGGATAAGTCGCTAAGCATCCGACGCTCATCTATGGCCTAAGCATGCTAAGAGAGGCCAATCCTAACAGCTTTATTTAAGCACAGAGCTCCTGAGAGGGCCAATCAGTTGTTACAGAGGGGGAAACCTCAAAACTTCTTTTATGTACCTAACCTTTAAAACACATATGGCTGCCTGTAGCTCACAATCTAAAAAGAAAATCATCAAGCTTTCCCACCTGATTATTTGTTATTGTCCATAACTCTGGGGAAAAATGCCACTGTATTTGAGCTTTTTATTGATTTTTGCACATTTCTTCAACTAGAAAATCTGGAGGAAAATGTGTGTCAATGCTTGAAGGCCTCTTACATATGTGAAGAGAAGAGAACAGGTTTTGTGAGATGTTTTCTATCCAGGATTGATAAAGCCACAGAGGAGGAGTATGAGTCTGAAAGAGGAGGATAGAGGAAGGACAGAGAAGGGAGAGGGGAAAAGAGAAATAATGCTTTTTAGCAAATTTATTTTAAAATAACACTCTTATGTTTATCTGCACTTTATACTTAAGCTGTGTCGAAATGCAAAACCCCGTTGCCCTAAAGAGACTCCCAAGAGGCTGACTTTGAGCTGGCATCCTAAGAGCCAGTTTGGAACCCACTCCACCAAGGCTGCTATGAGTTGAAGATGACAGGCTTGAAATCCTCTTCCGGGGGAAGGAGGGAGGAGCTGCACAGGCCATGTAGCATGCAGGCTAAGTGTGCATTCAGAATACTAGTAATCGGAATAAGAATCACAGTTAAAGGAAAAATGTTCCAGCCCCTACGAACATATATAGAATTTTGTACCCAGAATATGTGGGAAAAAATACTTTCAGCACACATGATATTGTTTTTATTAGTTAACGAAATAAATTATCATTCTGGAATTGCATATGGGAGAGGCAACATGATTTGATGAGTGTTTAGGGACTTTGAGTCTTAATCCAGCCCGTAGAATTGTTGTTTGAATGTGAGTCTCACTGCATATTTACCAGCCTTGTTTATATAAGGCAGGGGTCAGCCACTAACAGATTCTACCTGCAGAGTCTATGTTGCAGGTCATCTTACACAGAACTGGTGTTGAAAACAGAAAGCAAGAGAAACAGCCTCATAAAGGGTGCTGCCTTATCTTGCAACCTATTTTGATGATTTAGACCTCGTGTGTTTTTCCTTATTTTGATCCAGGTGAATAAATCAGCATAAAAAAGTGACAAAAAACACTTCTTATAGCTTCGTGGATTTCTCTTTTATTCTCCTTTCTTCTTACTGCTTCTCTTTCCCACTCATACCACACCACAGCATCCTCCGTGATAGCACCCCTATCTTTGCCAAACAACTTGGTAGACCCTCTTCCCTTACAGTTTTTGATTTGTATAACCCTCTGATGAATTCAGCCAACTGCAAAAATAAAAGCAGCCGAACAAACAACAGAAAAGCCAAAGCAAAACAAAACAAAAAGAACCTTATAAAAGCGCTGCTGTTGAGCACCCTGAGAACAACTTGGAGCTTGACATCGCCACTTGGGGGCGCCCTGGGAGCTCAGAAATGCAAGCTCCGTCCAGCCCCGGGAGCCCAGGCTGACTCAGGGCAAACCCTTCCTTCTGACTACACCGTTTCTGTACTCAACTAATCACACGGGAAATGAGACTGCCTTTTAGAAGACTTTTGTTTCCTATGAAAAGGAAGACTGCTGCGCTATAAATGTTTTAAATGCTCTCCGAAACATTAATATCAAGTCAGTAAATGAACCATAACTCTGTCTTCTCATTTATTGAAGAGTCAGATATTCCAGGAGGAAGGGGAGGGCAGAAAATGAAACTAATTTCCGTTTATCATGGAGGATGGACAGATCAGATAGATGAGTTTGTGTGCAAATAATTCAGTGATTCAGAAGGGATCCGGGATCACCTTTCACTGGGCCATTGGTGGGTGGGACACAACACTGGCTGAGAGATAGTGATGACACTGAGTTAAAAAACAAGCATTACTGGGCCCAGATTGCCTTATTCCACCTATCATGGAACAAAAAAGAAATCTATTTATCTTTATGTCAGAAACACAAAGCAGCCCAACCAAAGGGGTTCTCATGTATCAGCCATCTTCTGTAAGGGTGCCCAGTATGACTTCGGTTGATCCTGCTGCTATTCCGCCTTCATTAACAGACTACTCAGTACCATTCCACCATACGCCAATATCAAGCATGTCATCAGATTTGCCAGGTTTGGATTTTCTTTCCCTTATTCCAGTTGATCCCCAGTACTGTCCTCCTATGTTTTTGGATAGTCTTACCTCACCCTTAACAGCAAGCAGTACGTCTGTCACCACCACCAGCTCCCATGAAAGCAGTACTCATGTTAGTTCATCCAGCATCAGGAGTGAGACAGGGGTCACAACCAGCAGTGGAAGTAACATTCCTGACATCATCTCACTGGACTAAAGGAGGACTCACTTGATTCTGGGAATCATTCATCAGAACTGCTTTTTCTTGGATCTCTAGTCTGTGGAAACTTTTTTTTTTTTAAATAATTTGGTATTTATTGAAAGTCAAGTGGATTCTTTTGCTTTCTGAGAGGTGAACACAGAAGACTGCAACAAGAACCAAATGACATGCAAGGATTTTTCTTAATTATGCTGTACTCTCAGCATCAGATACATTCAGCCATAACTGTATCTTCCTGAGAGATGGATTTCACTTTCATACGTTAATGGATGAAGTCTACAAATCAGTGAAAAAAGTTTTTGTTAAAATAAAGAGCAATAAAATTATGTAAATATTCAAGTAACCTTTTTTCTAATTAAAAAAGCATTGTAATCACTGATTCTAGAATGACAGCAACTTCTGTTTAACCTTACGTGAAGGAAAAAAAATATATGGAAAGAACTTAATGTTTGCTGAATGAGTCCTTTCCATGGAGATTTGCTCTGTTTCACTGAAGTAATGAAGTTTCAGTACATGGCCAAAGCTTGGATTCCACTTTTCGTCCTGCATTTCCACTTTTCTTCATGAGCCCATCAAAGAAAAATGGCATTGGTGTTACTTGGTTTTTTTCCTGCGTATCATTTACACTTTGATGTTGTTTGCTAATGAGTGCTGTGTGAAGTTCCGGAATTTGGCTACTCTTCATTGGTGATTATGTTTAAAAGCACTATGCAGATTCTGCCCTGACATAATGTGTGTTATTATGTCTTTAGTAATTGTACATTTTTCATTCTAGAGTTTTCTATAAATTTGAGGCTTGCCTTCTCAAAAAAGAAACTGTGCAGCCATTGAATGAAATGTCTTTGGGGTACGGTGTGACTGGAATGTTTGTTAGAAATTTGTTCACACTATCAAATATTGGTATCTTGGAGCCAGCAGAAGAGCAGATTTTGGGAGGTGGTAATAACAAAATTTAATTTCTTCCCAAGAACTTAATTTTCTCACTTATTTTACAGAAATAGTAGTGAAATATTTGATGAAACTTTGTATTTTGGTAGCACTACATAGAAAATGTGTTTTAGATTTATGATGATCATATTTCTCACCAATGTAATTTCAGCCTCAGCAGTGATTTTCAAACTTAGGGAAAGGGACAACATTAGATTTTTTTTTTCATTTTTTTAAAATGATATCTTACATGAAACTACAAAAGACAAAAGAGAATTAGAAATGTTTGAATTAAAGTGAAGAAGGGTTGGGGAAGATGGGCCTGAACCCACTTCCTGTCTCAATCTATGCTACCCCACACACTCCAGGGAACCTCTGAGGTTTTATTGGGTGCACTTTGAAAATTTATCTTCTATAGTGTGTTTGTTTGATTTTAAATCACACAGAAAACTGGGTTTTACTCTTAGAGAAACATTTTCATCCGATTTTTTAGTTTGCTTCATTTGACTTCCTAAATCATTTTTGAGTTCACAAGGATTTAGTACTTTTCTGTTTAGCTTTCTCTCTCTAAGCTTTATCTACCTTAAAAACAAAGTCCTTTTTTAATGGCCAGTCCAACCAATTGATTTCTCAAACTGAAGTGCCCAGGTGTGGACTCATCAATTTCAGTTAGAATAGGGATGTGCTACTTAAGAGTTGGTGCAACTCCAAGGAGCTGACTTGTCCTTGCTTGGGTTGTTTTTTTTTTCTTTCACCTTCTCAAGTTTCCATGGCGTTTGTGTGTTCTTTTTATGTTGATTTAATTTCATGTGTTTTTCCATATCATCCCTTATTTGGCTACATCGTCTCCTTATTCAATGGATTATCCCTTTGTGGGGGCTGCTTATTTTAAAGATGTTGGGGGGAAAAAAACCCGAATCTATGAGCAGTAGTTGCACATAGTTGCCAGTTTTACCTTCTTAGTCATTAGATTTCCAAACCATGCTGCAGTTTTTTGGTCCAGATATAGTATTTCTTTCTAATAAAGTTTTATGTTGCTGCTCTAAATACAGATGCAATTTTTATTGACTCTGTAATCAGATAGAAAAAATTTAACTTGGGGGGGTGGAGCCAAGATGGCCGAATAGGAACAGCTCCGGTCGGTCTGCAGCTCCCAGCCTGAGCGACACAGAAGACGGGTGATTTCTGCATTTCTCTTTGAGGTACCGGTTTCCTCTCACTAGGGAGTGCCAAACAGTGGGTGCAGGACAGTTGGTGAAGCGCACTGTGCGCGAGCCGAAGCAGGGCAAGGCATTGCCTCACTCGGGAAGTGCAAAGGGTCAGGGAGTTCCCTTTCCTAGTCAAAGAAAGGGGTAACAGACGGCACCTGGAAAATCGGGTCAGTCCCACCCTAATACTGCGCTTTTCCAACAGGCTTGGAAAACAGCACACTAGGAGATTGTGTCCCGCACCTGGCTCGGAGGGTCCCATGCCCAGGGAGTCTCGCTGATTGCTAGCACAGCAGTCTGAGATCAAGCTGCAAGGTGGCAGCGAGGCCGGGGGAGGGGCGCCCGCCATTGCCCAGGCTTGCTTAGGTAAACAAAGCAGCCAGGAAGCTCGAACTGGGTGGAACCCACCACAGCTCAAGGAGGCCTGCCTACCTCTGTAGGCTCCACCTCTGGGGGCAGGGCACAGACAAACAGTCAGCAGGAACCTCCACAGACTTAAATGTCCCTGTCTGACTGATAGCTTTGAAGAGAGTAGTGGTTCTCCCAGCACACAGCTGGAGATCTGAGAACGGACAGACTGCCTCCTAAAGTGGGTCCCTCACCCCTGAGCAGCCTAACTGGGAGGCACCCCCCCAGTAGGGACAGACTGACACCTCACTCGGCTGGGTACTCCTCTGAGACAAAACTTCCAGAGGAACTATTAGACAGCTGAATTTGTGGTCTCACGAAAATCCACAGTTCTGCAGCCACCGCTGCTGACACCCCGCCAAACAGGGTCTGGAGTGGACCTCTAGTAAACTCCAACAGACCTGCAGCTGAGGTCTGGTAGAAGGAAAACTAACAAACAGAAAGGACATCCACACCAAAAACCCATCTGTACATCACCATCATCAAAGACCAAAAGTAGATAAAACCACAAAGATGGGGAAAAAACAGAGCAGAAAAACTGGAAACTCTAAAAAGCAGAGCACCTCTCCTCCTCCAAAGGAATGCAGTTCCTCACCAGCAACGGAACAAAGCTGGATGGAGGATGACCTTGACGAGTTGAGAGAAGAAGGCTTCAGAGGATCAAACTACTCTGAGCTATGGGAGGAAATTCAAAACAATAGCAAAGAAGTTAAAAACTTTGAAAAAAAATTAGAAGAATGGATAACTGGAATAACCAATGGAGAGAAGGGCTTAAAGGAGCTGATGGAGCTGAAAGCCAGGTTTCGAGAGCTACGTGAAGATTGCAGAAGCCTCAGTAGCAGATGCGTTCAACTGGAAGAAAGGGTATCGTGGATGGAAGATGAAATGAATGAAATGAAGTGAGAAGGGAAGTTTAGAGAAAAAAGAATAAAAACAAATGAACAAAGCCTCCAAGAAATTTGGGACTATGTGAAAAGACCAAACCTACATCTGATTGGTGTACCTGAAAATGACGGGGAGAATGGAACCAAGTTGGAAAACACTCTGCAAGATATTATCCAGGAGAACTTCCCCAACCTAGCAAGGCAGGCCAACATTCAGATTCAGGAAATACAGAGAACGCCACAAAGATACTCCTCGAGAAGAGCAACTCTAAGACACATAATCGTCAGATTCACCAAAGTAGAAATGAAGGAAAAAATGTTAAGGGCAGCCAGAGAGAAAGGTCGGGTTACCCACAAAGGGAAGCCCATCAGACTAACAGCTGATCTCTCAGCAGAAACTCTACAAGCCAGAAGAGAGTGGGGCCGATATTCAACATTCTTAAAGAAAAGAATTTTCAACCCAGAATTTCATATCCAGCCAAACTAAGCTTCATAAGTGAAGGAGAAATAAAATACTTTACAGACAAGCAAACGCTGAGTGATTTTGTCACCACCAGGCCTGCCCTAAAAGAGCTCCTGAAGGAAGCACTAAACGTGGAAAGGAACAACCGGTAGCAGCCACTGCAAAAACATGCCAAATTGTAAAGACCATCGAGGCTAGGAAGAAACTGCATCAACTAACAAGCAAAATAACCAACTAACAGCATAATGACAGGATCAGATTCACACATAACAATATTAACGTTAAATGTAAATGGGCTAAATGCTCCAATCAAAAGACACAGGCTGGCAAACTGGATAAGGAGTCAGGATCCATCACTGTGCTGTATTCAGGAAACCCATCTCATGTGCAGAGACACACATAGACTCAAAATAAAGGGATGGAGGAAGATCTATCAAGCAAATGGAAAACAAAAAAAGGCAGGGGTTGCAATCCTAGTCTCTGATAAAATAGACTTTAAACCAACAAAGATCAAAAGAGACAAAGAAGGCCATTACACGATGGCAAAGGGATCAATTCAACAAGAGGAGCTAACTATCCTAAATATATATGCACCCGACACAGGAGCACCCAGATTCATAAAGCAAGTCCTGAGTGACCTACAAAGGGACTTAAACTCCCACACAATAATAATGGGAGATTTTAACACCCCACTGTCAACATGAGACAGATCAAGGAGACAGAAAGTTAACAAGGATATCCAGGAATTGAACTCAGCTCTGCACAAAGTGGACCTAATAGACATCTACAGAACTCTACACCCCAAATCAACAGAATACACATTTTTTCCAGCACCACACCACACCTATTCCAAAATTGACCACATAGTTGGAAGTAAAGCTCTCCTCAGCAAATGTAAAAGAACAGAAATTATAACAAACTGTCTCTCAGACCACAGTGCAATCAAACTAGAACTCAGGATTAAGAAACTCACTCAAAACCGCTCAACTACATGGAAACTGAACAACCTGCTCCTGAATGACTATTGGGTACATAATGAAATGAAGGCAGAAATAAAGATATTCCTTGAAACCAACGAGAACAAAGACACAACATACCAGAATCTCTGGGACACGTTCAAAGCAGTGTGTAGAGGGAAATTTATAGCACTAAATGCCCACAAGAGAAAGCAGGAAAGATCCAAAATTGACACTCTAACATCACAATTAAAAGAACTAGAAAAGCAAGAGCAAACACATTCAAAAGCTAGCAGAAGGCTAGAAATAACTAAAATCAGAGCAGAACTGAAGGAAATAGAGACACAAAAAACCCTTCAAAAAATTAATGAATCCAGGAGCTGGTTTTTTGAAAAGATCAACAAAATTGTTAGACCGCTAGCAAGACGAATAAAGAAGAAAAGACAGAAGAATCAAATAGATGCAATAAAAAATGAAAAAGAGGATATCACCACCGATCCCACAGAAATACAATCTACCATCAGAGAATACTACAAACACCTCTATGCAAATAAACTAGAAAATCTAGAAGAAATGGATAAATTCCTCGACAAATACACCCTCCCAAGACTAAACCAGGAAGAAGTTGAATCTCTGAATAGACCAATAACAGGTTCTGAAATTGTGGCAATAATCAATAGCTTACCAACCAAAAAGAGTCCAGGACCTGATGGATTCACAGCCGAGTTCTACCAGAGGTACAAGGAGGAACTGGCACCATTCCTTCTGAAACTATTCCATCAATAGAAAAATAGGGAATCCTCCCTAACACATTTTATGAAGCCAGCATTGTCCTGATACCAAAGCCTGGCAGAGACATAACCAAAAAAGAGAATTTCAGACCAATATCCTTGATGAACATTGATGCAAAAATCCTCAATAAAATACTGGCAAACCGAATCCAGCAGCACATCAAAAAGCTTATCCACCATAATCAAGTGGGCTTCATCCCTGGGATGCAAGGCTGGTTCAACATACGCAAATCAATAAATGTAATCCAGCATATAAACAGAACCAAAGACAAAAACCACACGATTATCTCAATAGATGCAGAAAAGGCCTTTGACAAAATTCAACAACCCTTCATGCTAAAAACTCTCAATAAATTAGGTACTGATGGGATGTATCTCAAAATAATAAGAGCTATCTATGACAAACCCACAGCCAATATCATACTGAATGGGCAAAAACTGGAAGCATTCCCTCTGAAAACTGGCACAAGACAGGGATGCCCTCTCTCACCACTCCTATTCAACATAGTGCTGGAAGTTCTGGCCAGAGCAATCAGGCAGGAGAAGGAAATAAAGGGTATTCAATTAGGAAAAGAGGAGGTCAAATTGTCCCTGTTTGCAGATGACATGATTGTATATCTAGAAAACCCCATTGTCTCAGCCCAAAATCTCCTTAAGCTGATTAGCAACTTCAGCAAAGTCTCAGGATACAAAATCAATGTACAAAAATCACAAGCATTCTTGTACACCAATCACAGACAAACAGAGGGCCAAATCATGAGTGAACTCCCATTCACAACTGCTTCAAAGAGAATAAAATACCTAGGAATCCAACTTACAAGGGATGTGAAGGACCTCTTCAAGGAGAACTACAAACCACTGCTCAATGAAATAAAAGAGGATACAAACAAATGGAAGAACATTCCACATTCATGGGTTGGAAAAATCAATATCGTGAAAATGGCCATACTGCCCAAGGTAATTTATAGATTCAATGCCATCCCCATCAAGCTACCAATGACTTTCTTCACAGAATTGGAAAAAACTACTTTAAAATTCATATGGAACCAAAAAAGAGCCCGCATCGCCAAGTCAATCCTAAGCCAAAGGAACAAAGCTGGAGGCATCACGCTACCTGACTTCAAACTATACTACAAGGCTACAGTAACCAAAACAGCATGGTACTGGTACCACAACAGAGACATAGATCAATGGAACAGAACAGAGCCCTCAGAAATGATGCCGCATATCTACAACTATCTGATCTTTGACAAACCTGACAAAAACAAGAAATGGGGAAAGGATTCCCTATTTAATAAATGGTGCTGGGAAAACTGGCTAGCCATATGCAGAAAGCTGAAACTGGATCCCTTCCTTACACCTTATACAAAAATTAATTCGAGATGGATTAAAGACTTAAATGTTAGACCTAAAACCATTAAAATCCTACAAGAAAACCCAGGCAATACCATTCAGGACATAGGCGTGGGCAAGGACTTCATGTCTAAAACACCAAAAGCAATGGCAACAAAAGCCAAAATTGACAAATGGGATCTAATTAAACTAAAGAGCTTCTGCACAGCAAAAGAAACTACCATCAGAGTGAACAGGAAACCTACAGAATGGGAGAAAATTTTTGCAACCTACTCATCTGACAAAGGGCTAATATCCAGAATCTACAATGAACTCAAACAAATTTACAAGAAAAAACAAACAACCCCATCAAAAAGTGGGCAAAGGACATGAACAGACACTTCTCAAAAGAAGACATTTATGCAGCCAAAAAACACATGAAGAAATGCTCATCATCACTGGCCATCAGAGAAATGCAAATCAAAACCACAGTGAGATACCATCTCACACCAGTTAGAATGGCCATCATTAAAAAATCAGGAAACAACAGGTGCTGGAGAGAATGTGGAGAAATAGGAACACTTTTACACTGTTGGTGGGACTGTAAACTAGTTCAACCATTGTGGAAGTCAGTGTGGCGATTCCTCAGGGATCTAGAACTAGAAATACCATTTGACTCAGCCATCCCATTACTGGGTATATACCCAAAGGACTATAAATCATGCTGCTATAAAGACACATGCACACGTATGTTTATTGCGGCACTATTCACAATAGCAAAGACTTGGAACCAACCCAAATGTCCAACAGCGATAGACTGGATTAAGAAAATGTGGCACATATACACCATGGAATACTATGCAGCCATAAAAAATGATGAGTTCATGTCCTTTGTAGGGACATAGATGAAACTGGAAATCATCATTCTCAGTAAACTATCACAAGGACAAAAAACCAAACACTGCATGTTCTCACTCATAGGTGGGAATTGAACAATGAGAACTCATGGACACAGGAAGGGGAACATCACACTCCGGGGACTGTTGTGGGGTTGGGGGAGGGGGGAGGGACAGCATTAGGAGATATACCTAATGCTAAATGACGACTTAATGGGTGCAGGAAATCAACATGGCACATGGATACATGTGTAACAAACCTGCACATTGTGCACATGTACCCTAAAACCTAAAGTATAATAATAATAATAAAAAAAAGAAACAATTTAACTTGATTTGTGTGGTGTGATTAATAAAGAAATGATGTATATTTGTTATTTTGTTACCCTTTGGATTGTCAGAGACTCCCCCAATTTAATCAACAAAGTTTTATAAAGTAAATGAAAATATTAATAGAAATTAGCTTATTTACTTGGTTCATATAACTGAAAAAAAAAAAGAAATCTAGAAAAAAGAACGAGGCTATGCTCTGATGGCTGACAGACTCTGAGGAAAACTGCAAATACACTGAGGACCTTGGAGAGCAGCCTTAGACGGTCACTTCTGCACCTGTCTTCTTGGAGAACAGGAATTTTCTGATCTTTGAAAAACTATAGATTCATCTGTCCAAAAAAACCCAGCTAATTTGTTTTCAATCAGAGTTTTAAAAAGGCATATTTTCCTGTAAACTGGCAATGTATCTGAGAAGCTAGGACATCAAGAGATCCACCGGGTACCTCCAGATGAACTCTGAATTTATTTGTAAACTCTCATCCCATGAAGGGTTTTACTGAAGAATAATAAAAGATTCAACTTTGGGGTAGCTTTATAACCATATGTTTCACATGCATTGTCTTATAAGGGAAAAGTCCTGGGGTAAAAGCAGGAGAGAGTTTGGGTTCAAACCCAGGTCTGAGTGCTGCATCTTGCAGGAAAATTCCCAGTAATCTTTGTCCACTGACTTCTGTCATTTCAATGACTCATTCACTGGAAACACATTCCAGGATATTGTGAAATTAAATTTCCAGATGGCACAACCATAGGCTTACTTTAAAGCCCAGCTCACACACCACCTCATGGCTTTTGAGGTCTTCCATGATTCTTTAAGGAGTTACTACTAGCCTTGCCAAGTCCTCATAACATCTGCGTGTGACTGCCTTATAAAACACACCACTCTTTACCTTGTGCTATTCATCCACCTATTCATACAACACACGTCACTGAACATCCGCCATGACTGGCCGAGTCTTATTTTCCCCATTATATGTTCCCTAAGAAGATCTATGTCTGATTATGGTTCATGCAAAAACCATCATCTACAGGGTAGGAGTTCATTAGAATAAAGTTCACTTAAGACACACTTATCTACAAACAGTCTTCAGAGAAGTGATCAGATGGAAGATATTAATATGATTCTGGAGTCTGCTAGGAACTGCTCTGACTGGTGACCAATGATGGGAAGGTGCTACATTGTTAACAATGGTGCCTTTCAAAAATGATGAACTATAATCTACTGGTAGGTCGTATTTAAAATCTGTTATAAAACCAGCACATGACTTCTTTTAAAAAATTGAAAAATCTGCCATGCTGTGTTTTTCTCCTGCAGGCAGCGTGGGCTCTGCCCAGACAGACAGGCTGTACTGCTGGATACCTCCCTATACCTCCCCAGCAGAGGACAGACTCCTTGAGAGGAGGGACTAATTCCATCTCCTTTGCTGTTCATAACCAGTGTTTGTCACGGTGCCTGGAACACACGAGATGGGCAACAAGTATTTGTCAAACGAATGAATGAGGCTATGATGACGGCAATAACAAAATCATGGTAGGCAAGTCTGGGCTTCTATTCTATGTAAGAACTGCTGAAGTCAGTTCAGAGAATCTTTCTCTGAATGTATCATTATGTGTTTTATATGTGGGGGATTCATCAGCTTCTAACATCTTAGATTCCCAAGGTGAGTGGGAAAAGAGAAATCACTGTCATGTCAATGAAGCAAGACATCTAGATGTTTGTGTTGTCAAGTTAGGTTGTTGCCATAGGACTCCAGTGGTGATTTATTAAGGAAGGGTACTCAGTGCACCAGGGCTGGGTGGCCACAGTGCCCTCCATTACCTCCTAGCAGCTTTCAAGGGTGAAGAGAGCTTCCATCCAGAGGAAGCTTAACAGGGTGAACAGGGAAAGGGCTTTCATCTGGGATTTTTCCTACATTTTAGTGGTACAGCCATTTATATCTAAGAGGCTAATGAAAACACATCCTAGAGAAACTAATACTGGAAAGTGACACTTGGGATAGATGGGAAATCCTCTTAGAGTGGTTTATGTATCAAAAATAGATTAAGACCACTGATGAGAAGCCCACATAATTTTTCCACACTTTGAAATTAATTCATTTCTTATATATACTAGTGGTATTAAATGTTTTGATTATTTACTCATTTATTCATCTATTAAGTAATTTGGATTAAGTGTTCTTTTTAATTACAGCATCAGTAATTTTTTAAAAACAACTCTATAAATATTTGCTCAAAGGGCTAACGGTGAACCCCTGAAAAATACATGTGGCTGCAGGCTGGAGACTGGATAAGGCTGCCATGAGGTCCTGGGAAATGTCTATTAGAGCGCCAGGAGCAGCTATGTTTCAGTGAACCCTTCGGAATACCAATGGGGAAAGTAAATTCATAGAATATAAACCGACTGAATTCTTTCTTTCTCCAATGTGCCTCCCAGGGTCAAATCTGGCTCTCTCCTCTCTGGTTCCTGGGAAGGCCGTCTTCCTACCAAGCTCAAAGCTGCTCTTGTATGGTGTACTTACTGATTATACAAGATGACTTTCACTGAGTCTAGAGATTTTCAAATGTCTGGATCAGAGATTCATGGGCCACAAACCAACCTTGAACTGAAGAAACTAAGAAAGATCCAACAAAACAGTATTATATTTGAATATTATTCACAAATAGATTTCTTAATTTCCTTTTGCCTTGGGATAGAGTTTCTACTGAGGTTGCAGGTGACCAGGCCCACTCGCCCACCATGTGCCTGCTGGGTCTGTAGATGCCAGGGAATATCACCTTCCCCACTGGAACAAGCATTATGGATGAGTGGTGCAGATGTCAGAGTTAGAGTTGGCACGCTATGTCCCCCTTCCCTCTTCCTATACGCGATTGTTCTTCCATGGACACTGAAGTATGGCAAGTGACTACTGAAGCGGCAGTTTTGCTTGGAAATCCCACTTCCTAGAAGAAAAATACCCCTTGCTTGAACGGGTAAAATGCTACACGGTCCATCTGCTGCCCATTTCCAATCATACTTCCAGAAAAAGGGCAAAAATAGTGCCCAGGGTATGATGTGCCTGTGCACCACCATCTGAGCTGGGGCTCCTCCTGTATCTCAGTTGCCCAGGAATGATTAGACCCAGCACCTGGATGGCTTCACAAATGGTACAATAAAAATCTCAGCTCAGAGCCCCAAAATAGCTGTAGGCAAGACATTTGAAGCTCAGTTTCTTCCACTTTCTAACTGGAGAAAGTAGAGGCCAGACGAGGTGGCTCATGCCTGTAATCCCAGCACTTTGGGAGGCTGAGGTGGGCGGATCACCCGAGGTCAGGAGTTTGAGACCAGCCTGGCCAACATGGTGAAATCCCCCCTCTGCTAAAAATATAAATATTAGCCAGGCGTGGTGGCGGGCACCTATAATCCCAGCTACTGGCAAGGCTGAGGCAGGAGAATCACTTGAACCTATGAGGCTGAGGTTGCAGTACACTGAGATCGCACCCACTGTACTCCAGCCTGGGTAACAGAGTGAGACTTGATCTCAAAAAAAAAAAAGTAGAGAAAAGCAGGCAATTTGTGGATTGTTAAAAAGAATAAACACTAATCATAGTTTATTTTCTCTCTCTCTCACACACACACCACACACACACACACACACACACACACACACACATACTCCTGGCCATTCGTCATTCTCTGGTTTCGTGCCATACTCTCCTTTCACTGGGCTTAGTCAGTGAGTTCACATTCGAAGGCAGTCTATTCATGTTTTAAGTACTTTACGTTTGCTAAGGTCTCTAACATCAAGGAGAGCTGCTCTCCTATTTTCATCAATAGAGCTAATAAATATATGGTACAGACTACGCAAAAAGGGCAAACAGCATTACTATGTCCTTGATCTATGGAAATGATCTATGGAAACAATCTTTGTGGATTTCTGTGGATGAGACAAGATTTTAAAGCATTCAGTCTGTGCCTTAGCTGTAACTTTGAGCTTCTTGATGCTTTTACATTTTCCACATAGCTTTTCTAGGGGTGTTTAGATGGATAAATGCCTCTCTAGATAAAAGCATGATGCTGGGCTATCAATAAAAAGAGATGGATTTCCTGCATCAGAAGCTGGATATCTTGATCCCCTGGTTCTACCACTGCCATTACAAGTAATTCCTGCAAGGAAAAAATTGCATTCTGAAGTGAGGCAGGACGGAAATAAAGTAAATCAGTAGCATAAGGGAGACATCACTTCATGTTTGTGTTACTTTTTCATTATCTCTAATGAATAGAATGGTTTATATAACATTGAAAACCAAAGTAATTATTGTATTATTGCATTACTGCTATATACGAAAGATGATGAATTATAGAGTGTAACTTATTCACTTTACTTATTTTCAAGTCTTAAAGTGAACCCATTACATGACCACATCATAATTCTTTACTAATGGAGCCTTCACGCCCTCATTAAGACATGGCATGTAAGGATACCTTGCCCATTGAACACCAATGATCAGCTAGTGAGCAATTTGTCCACAAAGGAAAGTTAAAGGCTTTACCCTCAGAAAGCGGAGCCTAGGGAAGATCCTTAAGGTTGAAAATCTGAGTGCATAAAGACGTTGCTGGGTTCAGGTGCCTCAGGGTTGGGTGGAGAGAATGCTCTATCAGGACACCATGACCTAAGAACAGGTCAGGTCAAGCCATGGGCTTTGTCCATTTTGCATATATTTTAGCTTCAAAAAAGGTCAGTTCTTTCCTTTTGGGTTGAATAGATGGGGTACTTTGAATTCAACCAATGACTAAAGCTGGCCAAACAAATTAGTGGATTGACTTTCTCAATTTTCTGTTGGTTGAGCCTTTATGAAACAAAAGCAAGCTTTGAGTGAGTCAGTGATAGAAGGGAAGAAGATGGAAACACAAATGCCATTGAAATGAACCTCACACACTCCCATGCAGTGAAGGAAGTCTTGCACAGTGCCCAGATATCATCAAGGACAACTTGATAATCACAAAAGAATAATCACAAAATAATAATTAAAATTAAAGGGAGTGTTACACTGCTGAGTCATGCTTGTCGAGCTCCAAAACAAATGTTATCTTAAGTCAAAAGTAGGCAAAAGAGAAATCATTGATCTCAAACATACACACACATACACACACACAAAGGAAGGAAAAGACAGGAGAAGGGAGACCCGTACATTTGCTTCAGGGGACCACAACTCTAGAACAGGAACTCATGACACTATGTGAGGTGTGCAGAGGGGGGATAAAAGCATGGGAAGGATCCACAGCGATGAGTGTTATAGAGGCTACACATCCTCCGTCTGTGTGAACTTGAACAGGCCTCATGCCCTCGCGATGGACTTCCATTCTGTCAGCTATAAATTCAAAGGATTGGAGCAACTGAACATTTGGGCTTCTTTCATGTCCTAAGTCAAGATTCATACTAGCAGTAGTATCTTTCTTGCTATGAAGGATTTGACCAGGTATATCTTTATCTTTAGATTAAATATTAGATTGTACTATTTCCTAGAAGGAACAAATTCATCTTGACAACAGTTGTGTAGAAAAATATGTGTTATTTAGTTGGCCCTATGCTTAATAAGCCATAAATTGATACAGCTGTGAACACTATTACTAGAATAGTGGCATTCACGTCGTTCACAGTAAAATCATCTCAATGAGCCTTCCACCAATATCACCAGGGCAGAGATATTCTGTTAATCTCTATAAACATGTGCTGTGTGATGCCTATCAATGAACTGTAGTTTAGTTCCACTCAAATTGCAAAGAGGTCTAGAAACCATGTGATACTAGAATGAACTGAAAAGTGGTTATTTGTAAGAAAAAACCCTTGTTCTTGTGTGCAGAGGAGCGGGTACCAAGTAAGAAGAGTCTTTTGGTATCAGCACTTTGAATACATGTTAAGGTCCTGTTGGGTTTCCAAACAAGAACTGTGATTGTGAAGGGTCCTCTTCTTTTCTAGAAAACTAATCAACCATGGAATATGGGCAACTGCTGGTCTAGCTTATGGAATCATTCACAATGAGAAATATAATTGCATCACAGACAAAGACGAAGGGACTCTAGATACAAGGTCACCTCTTCATGAGGAAGATGCAGAGCCTTACAGCAAATTCAGTGACACTGCAGTCAATACAAAGAATGAACATTCCTTGACCAGGTTATGAAGGCATCGTAGCCAGGAGTTCCTTCTTACACTGAATTTAAATGCTGGACAGGGACCTGGAAATGATTCAGTTTGACTGTCTTCATTTGGAGACATAGAAACAGCCTCAGAATGCAAGTGTCTTCTCCCCAGAGTTCAATGCCAGTGCAGAGGGGCAAAGAAAGGAAAGGAGAGAGAAAGAAAGAAGGAACATTGTCTTAATCACAGATACGTGTGCATTCTAGGGACAAAGCAGACATAAGCCAAGTATGTATATATTTATGTAGAAGGATATAGTAACCCATCCACAGCACACAACACAGTAAAATCTCAGGCCCTGGAGCCCTGATGGCTGAACCTCTGGACTCAGATTCTATCACTCGTGGGGTATTGGGCAAATGCTTTTATGATTTTATGAAATAATACAGGGAAATCACTTACCACCCAGGAACTCTGTAGACTTAAAGGTTTAGCAGTACTGTTGCTTAGCTTGGAAGGCCCCAGAGCTACAGGTGTATAAAGCCACCTTTAAAGGCAGCCACAGGTGTATAAAGCCACCTGAAGAGGCTGAATTGACCCACACAACAAGGGGGGGGGTGGGGGGGAGGGGGGTACATTTTAAGGAGAGAGGGGATTCAGGCCCTAAAATTTAGAAAAGATTCTAGATCTTTTTTGTTTCTTTAGACAAAAATGAGACAAAAAAAATGAACTCCTAGAACAATCTGGTGATGCCAGCACTTCATTTGTCAGAATCTTCTGCTTAAATATACAGGATAAAATATGTCAGATTGCAAAGAAAATGCATTATTTTGAAACATAGTTATAAGTATACAAAAATAAAATGTATTTATATTGCTTTATTAATGATTCACAATGTACTTAAAACACAGGCAAGTTAGATTTTTTATTTTTAAAGATATCAGTGAAATGGCTGTCTGGGCTTGGATAAACTAGTAACATTTTACTGTGGGATTACCTTGGACAAGGAGGCGTGCTTTAAATAAAATAAAATCAGTGCTCCCAATGGTAGACAAGGTTAAATACGCTTTGCTACCTCGCTAAGCTAATGTCCTTCCCATTCCTTCACTCAGGCCCCAGCCACACAGGCTTCCTTGCTCTTTCTCAACAGCACTTGGTGCTTCAGGCTGTTTATGCCAGCTGACCACCTGCAACGTCCTTGTCCCAGATATCTGCCTAGCTCACTCCCTTGACTTGCCTGTAAAATTGGATATCCAATTTTGAGTTTTTAATTCTGATGCTTATAAGAATAGGACTCCTGCTCATGCCTGTAATCCCAGCACTTTGGGAGGCTGAGGCAGGAGGATCACAAGGTCAGGAGATCGAGACCATCCATCCTGGCTAACACGGTGAAACCCCATCTCTACTAAAAATACAAAAAATTAGCTGGGCATGGTGGCGGGCACCTGTAGTCCCAGCTACTCGGGAGGCTGAGGCAGGAGAATGGCGTGAACCCAGGAGGCGGAGCTTGCAGTGAGCCAAGATCATGCCACTGCACTCCAGCCTGGGTGACAGAACAAGACTCCATCTCAAAAAAAAGAAAAAAGAATGAGACTCCAGTTTAGCAAGGATACCCAATGATAAACAATGCAAATTTGATAATTTACTTTGTAAGGAAAAGACAGCCTGGACTCCAGAAATGCTAGATTCTCCAAAGGCTTTTGAGTTAAACTGCACTCTAAAGCTTGTTCCTTTAGGTCGTGCCCCTGAATGACTCTTGAGAAGGGAATCCCCAGAGACCGACCAGCTCTGTTGCTTGACTGTCTGCCTAGAGTCCCAAAGCTTATCAAATAGGGGTATGCCTAAAACCTACTATGACTTCGAAATAATGGTGACAGTATGTTATATTTCAAGATGTCTTCAATTGCCACTGTGATATGGGAATATCTGTGATTTTTTTTTAGTCGCAGGTAATGCCAAAACTACTGTGTATTTTGCCTACAGACATGCTGAAGGGCAGCTGTTTCTTAGTGAGACATTAGTAAAAATAATTATGACCTTTTTGTTTCTTTTTAAGTTCATAGGCCCCTGGGACCCCACGTTAAGAAACCTTGCTTTAGAGTCTGAGATGAGAGAAGAGGTCTGGGGCTAAGGTGTTAGGGAGGGCCTCTTGGCATGAGGAAGACCCAGAAACCCGAGGAACACAGAAGCCTTGTTTGCAAGATGAGAATTAAAAAATAGTTTATCTAAAACTTCAGCGGGTGAAACTCATTAAACACACATCATCATTGTGTTAGTGGTGGCTCTCAGTGTGAAGAAGAAGGGATTGTATTCGCCCTAGGGGATAATGGACAGTAAGAAATCGTAGCCAGGGAGAGATAATAGCCAGGGAGGATAAGAGACAGCCAGGGAGAGCTTGGGCATGTGAGCTCTTGGTGGGCTGAGCTAGTAACCAGCGTTTAGAGCTAAAAGTAAGCAGATGGATGCTTACTAGGCATTCTCAGACACACTGGGGAGTCCAGAAGAGGGGGCTTACGTTATTTTGTTTGTGTATTAATAGCTCAGAAACATGCAGACACTGAAATATTTCGGGCTGGCACGCTGGAAACAGTGACAGCTGCTTCCAGAAGAGGAAGATGTTGGCAGCAGATCAGGCTGTGTGAGTGGTCACCAGGGACTTCTGGAGGGAAGGTTTTCCTATGGCTGGGAGTGGGGAAGTCCAGATGCTGAATCTCCCAGCAATTCAGGTAAAGGTATGACAAGAGGAGAGCGTCAGATCCAATGGGGAAGCTGGGAAAGGAACGTGGACGCCTTCCCAAGAACTGAGGACCAGGTCTGTCACGTGGAAGGCAAGCAAAGATGCGCTCACTTCAGCCAGGGCTGTTCCCGGACCACACATTCCACAGCTTTGGGGCAGCAGGAAGCACCGTTAGGATGCAGGAGCTCGCGAGGCCTCACCCAGGCCCATGCTCCAGATGGTATAAGCCTGTCTGGAGGCTCAGGAGGGCCTCCTAGTCATCAGCATCACGGCTGTAAGAACAAGGACCAGGTCTCAGGTCCCAACTCACACCCGGCGCCCTCACTACTCCACAGGAGCCTCCTCTGGGACCTTCCACGGCACTGGACAAAGGAACCATGATGAGCGATTTCTGATATTTAGGTGAAGTCAGTTTGGAAGATGTCTATAACATTTCAGAAAAACATGGGTCAGGGCAGAGAAATAGCCAGGGGCCAAAACTGCTACTTGTTTAATTTCTTTTAGACAGGGTCTCGCTCTGTCACTCAGGCTGGAGTGCAGTGGTGCTAACACAGCTCACTTCAGCCTTAACCTCCTGAGCTCCAGTGATCCTCCCGCCGCAATCTCCCGAGTAGTTGGAACTGCAGGTGTGTGCCGCCATGCCTGGCTAATTCTTGTATTTTTAGTAGAGATGGGGTTTTGCCACGTTGCCCAGGCTGGTCTCAAACATCTGGCCTCAAGTGATCTGCCCACCTTGTCTTCCCAAAGTGCTGGGATTACAGGCGTGAGCCACCATGCCTGGCCTAAAATTGGTAATTTTTGACATGAGGCAATTTTTTTCTTTTTTTTTTTTTAGATGGAGTTTCACTGTGTCACCCAGGCTGGAGTGCAGTGGCGTGATCTCAGCTCACTGCAAGCTCTGCCTCCCGGGTTCATGCCATTCTCCTGCCTCAGCCTCCCGAGTAGCTGGGACTACAGGTGCCTGCCACCATGACCAACTAATTTTTTGTATTTTTAGTAGACACGGGGTTCCACCATGTTAGCCAGGATGGCCTCGATCTCCTGACCTCATGATCCGCCTGCCTCAGCCTCCCAAAGTGCTAGAATTACAGGCGTGAGCCACCATGCCCACCCTAAAATTGCTAAATTTTGATATAAGGCAATTTCTTTTTTCCTTTGAGATGGAGTCTCGCTCTGTCACCCAGGCTGGAGTACAGTGGTGTAATCTCAGCTCACTGCAAGCTCAGCCTCCAGGGTTCACACCATTACGCCATTCTCCTGCCTCAGCCTCCCGAGTAGCTGGGATTACAGGTGCCCGCCACCACACCCAGCTAATTTTTTGTATTTTTAGTAGAGACAGGGTTTCAGTGTGTTAGCCAGTATGGTCTTGATCTCCTGACCTCATGATCCGCCTGCCTTGGCCTCCCAAAGTGCTGGGATTACAGGTGTGAGCCACTGTGCCCGGCTGACACAAGGCAATTTCTAATCCACCACTGCACTGTCTCAAGGAAGACACAGACATAGAGCCAGATAGAAATGGTCATGTCTCTCATTTAAATCGGAAACAGGGAACATGGGAGAAACCAAGTATGTGGCAGTGTTTCAGAGACAGGCTCTCTAGGTTAGTATGGGTGTGACAGCACCCCTGTGGACTCCCTGCCGTGCCGGACTCTCAGAGGCACCTGCAGGGCTGTGGGCCTCGAGGGCAGAGGGGAGGTGGCCGTGTGAGGACGGTGTGGTTGGAGCTGCTGAGAGCTCGGAAGAGGAAGGAAAGGGCCTCCCGTGAGTAAGGCCGGAGTTGCGGGCGTCTGAGGTCTGCTGAACTCCAGGATGTGGTTTCCTCTGGCTGCGGGCAGCACATAGTGGCAGGGGTCAGAGGCATCAGGAGTTGGATGTAGACGAGGGAGTTAACAAGGGAAGAGACAGAGAAGGCCATAGCGTGGACTGGGCAGAAGTGAAAGATCGGAGCAGGCAGAGCGGGACCTGCCAGAAGCAGTATCTGCTTCTCTCAACTTCTTCAGGGCAGATATCCAAAGGAGACGGGAAAGGATGAACGCAGCTTTGCGAAGGAGGGAAGAGGCCTTGCCACAGGGATCCTTTCTATCAAGATGAGAAAATGCGGGCAAGACCCTGCGCGTCAGCTCCACCAAGGAGGATGCAGGGGGAGCGCGTGCATAGGCACCAGTGTGCACATCGATGACAGTCCCAGGAAAGGAGGGACCCACAGGCATGTCACAAAGGAGGAGAAAATGGGGCTACCTGGGAAAGAAAGAGTTACTTGGAAAAAAGCTGGGAAGTCCAGTGGGGCCGGGCTGGGATCCCAGGGAGCAGGCCAAGAGTAAACGGGGCCCCATCTACTCAGGGATATGGTGGCTAATGCAAACGCTGTTGTGGCCTTGTCCAGACAAGGAAACTGATGCATACAGTCTCCAGAAATGAAACAAACACATTAGGGTGTATTCGGGGGGGACTGTGTTTAAAATTAAATTCTGTCAGAGAGGATGAGTCTAACAACAACATATTAGGAGCGTCTCCCATTTTTAAGAACCCCACACAAATGTCATAGCTGTCCCGGCTCCACGGCCATGCGAGGGTGGGGACCCAGGACGCCTGGGTACCTGGGCAGCCCACAGGAGCACTGGCTGGTGGTGAGGAGGCTCCATGCAGCGTCTGTGGACTGCATGGCTCTGTCCTCTTTTCTAAAATTAAAGCTTACAAACCAGTAAGACTGGGAAATAAACTGAGGCAGGCAGGCAGCCATGTTTCCGGGATCTAGGATGAACTGTGGAAAAACATTTGGGCTCATGTTGTCAATGTGACAGGTGCAAACAGATTTCCTGAGCTCCTAAGAGGAGGAGGTGAAGGAAGATACTGGAAGAGGAAAGGAGAGGAGGGAGAGGATTTATCATTTGGATAAGGGGAAGAAGGGACAAGCCACCTGCCCAGATGAGCGACAACGAGCAGGAAGAACAAATAAGATAGCAAATCAACTCCAGAAGTCTCTGTTCATCTAAAAACCACAACGGAGGAAAAGAAAGCATGGGGAGTGGCATCGACTATTTAATGCCGCCCCCCCCCGCCCGCCAAATTCATACTTTGAAATTTTTCCCCTGGAGCGATGGTGTTAGGAGGTGGGGACTTTGGGAGTGATTAGGTGGTGAGAATAAAGCCCACAAGAATGGGACTAGTGCCCTTAGCAAAGAGACTTCAGAGAGACCCCTCACCCCTTCCACCACGTGAGGACACAGTGAGAAGCCATCCTCTGTGGGTCAGGAAGCCGCGTATTCCCAGAATGCAGAAGACGGGCAAGTGCTCTTCAAACTATGTACTGTTAGAAAGTGATAGCTGTAATAAACAAACTCTGAAGAATCAAGTAAGTTAACACGACAAAAAAAGTTTGGAAGCAGTGAAGGTGTCAGAGAAATTCAGAGATTATTATTAGTTAAGAGTCCTCAAAAATTCTTTTCTATTTCCTGGTGGGAAGTGAGCTAGCCATGTGGGATGAATTATTTGATAAGATGCTATATTAAATTCACATTTTTTAAAAGTACTCATGCTATGTTTAATTTCCTTTAGAACTCCCTGAGCATAATTAAATTTCAAAGCTTTTACAACGAATCTCTTTTGCATTATTTTCCCAAACAAAACAAGAAAACACAAGGACAAAGCATACTGTGAAGCAGTGGAGACTGGAGTCCTGCATTTGCTGAACTTTCTTTTTATGTGTTGGATTCTGATTTTATATCATTTCCATTCATGTGGACTCTGAAGAGGTATCTCATTTGTTTATATCATAATTAAAATAATTTTAAAAATAGAATATCACCGAATTCATTAATCAACAGAACGATAAGCTCACATGAAAGATTACAGAAAGGCCAGAACCACTTTTGGAGACAAAGTTTATAATAAGCTTTGTTATTCTATAGCAGTTTTATGCTATTGATGTCCTTGATGGGGGACTGAAACAGGAATAAAATATTTCATTTCTTTCGCTTTTACCCAGTTAAACTCACCAAGGACACTTGAAGAAGTCATGTCCAGGGATCACTGTCATCACAAGTGGAGAAAAGGCCAACGTCTTTCCATGCCGCCTCACCAAAAAAGGACTTAGTTGGTCCAGACCCTTCATTCCAGCGTAATATCCATGACCTAGTCACACTCCAGGCCCAGGTTTGAGCTACATGTTCTAGCAAGCCCTTAACTTCTCTAGGTCTCAAGTCTAATCTCTGCATCTGTGCCAGGTTCCCTGAGACTACTCTAAAGCTTGATGATTCACTAGGATTCACAGGACTCAGAAAAGCTTACTTTTCTGAATTAGATGTACTGTTCTGATGCATCATAGCAAAAGGATATGAGTTAAAATCAGAATAAAATAAAAGGTACATGGGGCAGAGTCCAGGAGAAACCAGGTGAAAGCTTCCAGGTGTTCTTTGCTAGTGGAGTCTCATGGTCTTTATTAATTTTCCCAGAAACCATGTTACCAACCATGGAAGCTCACCCATGCCTTGGTGTCCAGAGCTTTTACTGGGGGTTAGTCATGCAGGCATATAGCATCTGCACACCTGACCTCAGATACTCACACCATCCCAAAGCGAAAGCAGGCATTCACCATCCATAAATTACATTGTTAGGATAAAGTAATCAAACTGGTTTCATGTGGGCTGAGGCCTAAGGCATCCAAAAAAATTCTTATTGGGCGCACTATTCCAAAGGTTGGTGGCTAATTTCCCAGGACCATCCAAGGGCCAGTCCCAAAGCAGGTCTTTCGGAGAATGTGCAGGCTTTGAGCAACACAGGCCTGCTGAGTTAACCCTTTCCTGTACAGAATCCCTTTTCCTTTCTGTGGTCAAAGGGGATTCAAAGGCTTTCAAACTTTTGTGACTGCAATCTACTATAAGAAATATGTTTTATATAGCAACACAGTAAACACATACCACATACATAGATAATGGACAAAGTTTCATATTAGTTCATTCTACTAGTTATTATGCACTAGGTATATTTCTATTGCATTTTATTTTCTTAAGCCGATCATGGCCCACTAAATTAATTCCCTAACCTTCTATTGTGTTACAACCTACATTATGAAAAACCAAATATGCAAAAGAGTTGAAATGTTTAAAGTGCTACAGAGCTCGAGGACATTATTTTAAGAAAGGTCAGCCACATTCATAACTGTGCTAGACTTGGGATTGTTAATTGTGATAGTTGACAGGAAGAGTATTGCATAAATAAACAAAAACACAGCACTACAGGATGAAGAGAGATTCTGACTAAGCTACATAAACACAGTCTACACTGGTGAAATTTTAACCAAAGGCAGCATTTTCTCTATCACCCTTCAGATTCTTCCTCTCAGTACTCCCCCTACCCTATTTCTCTTCATCTCCCTTCTCCTCTTTCCAATTCAACATACAAACCCACTCATCATGGCCTTTTCCCCCAAGATAGTGTCTTCTGAGCTGAAGTGACTCCACATCTCAAGACTCTCATTGGTTTATATCCCTCTAGAAAGCACAAAGGAGGGAAATAATCAGGTGATGTAATTAGCCCAAAGTGTTAAATACTGATGATGCCAATAGTTAGTCCTCCTGGGACATTTAAAAAGGAGTTCTAGAATTGACACTATTCTAGAGCTGCCTCCTCCCCGCAAAATCATGCCTTTTGGACACTGGCAAGCCTGTGGGGATGGAGTTTTGGAGAATATAAGACATGCAAGGTCTTTCAAGTTCTCCCATGTGGCTGAATCCATAAAGAGCTCCTGGTTGACTATTTGACCCTGGCAGATTCCAGCTCATGCCACATAAATGAAAGGTGAAGACCTTGATTTTAGAAAATATCAGCCTGGTGCATCTTACCCAGACTTTGGTACCTGGCGAGAAAAGTAGGAGGAGAAAGGTGGCAGCATGCAGATCTTACACTCATGGGGAGACAAGCCGCACTACTCGGACTCCATTTATGACAGTACAGTTACTTAGCGAAGAGTCACACGATAAACCCTAAACAAGAATTACATTATGCAATCATAACATACGCACGTTAAGGGGATTTTAGAGATTATCTCGATCAGGGAGTGCCAAGAAAGGAATTAAGTGTTAATTTAATTAACATTTAATTAATTAATTAAATTAACACTTAATTCAAGTGATAATTAAGTCCGCAAACGGACATCTGACTTCCAATTCAACGTTCTCCCTGATACCACACCACCTTTCAAAGGCATCCCTGGAAACCTCTGCTTGTTTTTCTAGATCTAGTTAGCTTGCTTTTCCTACATTTGAAAAGAAGTGTTCCAATGAGCATTGACATAACGGGAAAAAAAAAACCGATCATCTAATAAATCTGTTGTGTCTCCAACAAGCCCAGTCTTTAAGTACACACAGCAATTTATTCAATTACTATCAATCTTTGCAACATGATTTGTGGGTGACAAGAAAAATAATACACATAAAAGTGGCTTTGATGCTTATGATGCTCACATATAAATATATCTACTGATCAGATTATCTGAATCAGGCTGCTAACCACAGGCACTATCTGTGGATTGATAGCTGGACTATTTGCCAGGTTTAGTCGCTTAATTCAAGTGATAAATACTGTATTTGCTCCCATAATTCCTTCTCGCACACACTTCTTATAAAGAGATATTTTACAGCTGAGAAGGAAATTATGCAGCCTGTAGTATAAATTCCTCTCCTGGCAGATTGAGTGGATGTAGCACCAGAAGCTCCCAGAATAATCAGAACTTCAAAGGTCATAGGTAAGCATTTGAAGGTAGTAGAGCTCAACCTAATCTTGCTGCCCATAAGCTGTTGGACACCCCTATATTCTAATAATTGAATTTATTTTTAACAGAGACAGATGCATCTTTCATAACTATTTTCTCAATTTTTGCATAATTAAAACATTCTGAAATATTTTTGGAGGCGTGTAGGTCTTTGTAATACAATCTGTTACGTAAAATATCTAAAGGCAGGCCAGAGGCCACGGTGGTTCACACCTGTAATCCCAGCACTTTGGGAGGCCAAGGGGAGTGAATCACCTGAGATCAGGAGTTCGAGATCAGCCTGGCCAACATGGTGAAACCCTGTCTGTACTAAAATACAAAAAATTAGCTGAGCATGGTGGTAGGTACCTGTAATTCCAGCTACTTGGGAGGCTAAGGCAGAAGAATCGCTTGAACCCAGGAGGCGGAGGTTGCAATGAGCTGAGATTGCACCATTGCACTCCAGCCTGGGCAACAAGAGTGAAACTGAGTCAAAAAAAAAATTCCCAAGGCAATATTTCAAATGTACCAATTTCATTAAACCGAATGGCACAATCCCGTAGGCTTTTGTGATGCTGATGGTTGTAGAGCAACATGCCCCTTATTATTATTTGGGGAATGCAGACTTAAGAAGTGTGTCTGTGTGTGTGCGTGCACACCAAGAAACAGTTCCAGAGCCTGCTGTAGGAGGTATTATTCACCTTGTATTAGGCTACATGAGCTGGGGTCACAACTCCCTGTGAACTCTGTGGTTAAAGGCACAAAAGATGCCAAGGGTAATTCTGCACCTTTGTCACTTCCCAGGCAGGGTTCGTGCAATCTTCACAAGGTATCCTGGACTCACTAAAGGTCCATTCATGGAGTCCTGAGTCTTAGGTGAAACACTGAGACTAGATATAGCATGAGGATCCAGAGGTCATCCTAGCTTACACTCAGGACAAGTACTGAGTACCTCAGGCTGTAGAAGGTTCTTCCTCTTGGAGCAGAAGAGGAATTGGCTTTGTAATGACCCTTGGGTTAGAAGTTAAGAAAGAGTCAGCTGTCAAACCACAAGCCACATGCAAACCAGATGGCAGTTGGGTTCTCCCTGCTCTTTGAGGTCTGAGGAAGAGAAGCTCCAACCTCTGTCTCATCCTAGTGCAAGACCACAATCCGCACTAAGATTTCTTTCAATTGCCAGGAAAGATTTCTTCTTCTGGCCACCTCTGCTGATGAGTTTTTGTTTATACCTGTCCTTTTTCCAGCCTATGCAATGAGATACAAAGTCATGATGAACTGGACATGCAATTCAGCTGCATCCTCAACTTCATGCTCCACACATACACACAAGACAACACTTGCACAAAGCAACTGTTAGTCTATAAAATTTGCCTTAAAATTTCAGGGGGAGCATTCATGGCAGGAAGGGGGACATACACCTTTCAATCACACATTAGGCACTGCCTAACTCTTTTCTTCTACCTTTATCACTAGGATGTTTTTCCTGGCCTCTACTTTCCCATGATGCTTCACATCTTTCCCATTCTACGGTTTCTTCTCCTTTTTTTCTATTTCTTCCTCTCTCCTTCCCTCCCAAAGGCAAATGCAAGTGTCCCCTACTCTCCACTCAGCATGACATAAACCATCTATCTGTTGCTTGGGTCCTCAATGTCTCGCTTGCCATGGTCAAACAGCTTTTCAAAATATTTTTCCAAAGAAAGAGCATTCTCTTGTTAAGAAAGAGTCTGGTGAAAACTCATAATAATTTATTACTTTTTCCATCACAAAATAATTATAAATGAAATTAGCATCTTTGTAGAGTCTCTTGCTCTACCTCTTCCATCACCTTCTGTAGCCAAGTGTAAAGTTTATTGTTGTTTTATTTTACTTGGTAAGAATGTTGGTTGGCAGGAAACTCTAACAGCTCTAGGATTCCTCCCATTGAGAGGGGGAGTTGAATTCTCCTCCCCTTAGATCTGAGTTGGCCTTAACAGCTGAGATAGCTAATTCTGGATATCGACCTGACCAGCCAATGGGATGCCCAGATAGCTGGTAGGACATTATTTCTGGATTGTGTCCATGAGGGTGTTTCTAGAAAAGATGAGCATTTGAATTGGTAGATGAAGAAGATCCATTCTCACCAACATGGGTGGGTGTCATCCAATCTCTTGATAAATGAAACAGGGAGGCTTAGAGTCCAGGACCTGGGACAGCAGAGGAGACTGAGGCAGAATATACACAGCACTTCACATATCCACGTGCCAAGCTCACTTGTCTCTACTGAAGGATGAGTGAGCTGATGGAACTGGAACACCCAGATGTCTTCTCAATACACTGGAAGGAGGGAAATGGTGGTCCTTCACTGCATCACGAGCCTTCAGCCCCACATACACAGGGGATAACTGGCCCTGGTTTGGGATATATGGTTTCCTCTGCCTCCATTTTCCCCATTTTTATGTGAAAATGTTTGTAGGCTGGAAAGGATTCTGGAAGCGCCAGTTCTCTTACCTGACTTCTGGAGGTGCTGCTGTAAAAAGCATGGCACAAAGGCCTCTTCTGGGCTACAGCACTCTGGAAGGAGCAGACGCTGAAGTAGCACAGCACCCCCGAGTACCGGCATCGGGGAAACTTACATATGGCTGCAGGACTCGCCAAACTCTAAGATCTTAGGCCCATTTTGTGACTTCCTGTCCTCGTCCACTAAATGGAGAAAATGGTGGCCACCCAATCAGTCTCGCACGGCTGTTGTGAGGTGCATGGGTGATCAATGAATAACAGCAGCAAACGTTCGCGGAGTGCTGAAGCCTTACTCTGAGTGGTAAGGTGCTGCAACATGAGCATCGGCACCGCTGATGATGGGATGGGTCCTCGTCTTACCCTCTGTATGTGGGTGTTACACCAAGCCCTGTGGTCCTCCGTTGGTGGAATGATGCTCTGCCCTGGTAGCTCTCTTCCTCTCTGCCTGGCGTTTCCCACATCTCCCCGTCATCGTCCATGTGGACCACAGCTTCTTGGGAGAGGTCCAAGGCTCTTTCCACATTGTGTCTCCCACAGTGGGGGCAGTGATTTGTCACATGTCTACCCATTTGGTCACCAAGGAGTCTTGCCCTTTTCCCAGCTCTGCCTTTCCCCTTCCACCAAGTGCACCCCTTTCTTAATGCCTCGTGTTTCTCCTGCCGCTTTGCCCCAGACCTTTCTAGATCCCCAAATCCTCCTCCTTTCACTCTTGCACTTGCCCCATGTGTTATGTAGCAGGTCTCTGATCTGTTTTGGGGCTAGAGGTCATCTCCACAGTGAGAATTTGAGCTCACTGAGGTCAGAGGCTATTAAAATTCACTTGCAATTTGCAGAGCTTGAACACCATGCTAGAGACAAGTCAGCACCGCAAGAATGCTTGCTGAACTGCTTAAAACACGACACGAATGGCATGGGAATGACCGCTAAGTAGGAGAAAAAGCTCTGGATCAGAACCAGAAGACCTGGTCCCAACTCTGACTCTTGAACTGCCTGAGACTCCAGGCTAAGCTTTTAATGTTCTCTAACACTTCCTGCACAATGAGAGGTTTGGACCCACTGATCTACAAAAGCGCAAAGTCATCAGGCAGCTTCTCCATCCATTTATTCTTCCCCTTCTTTCTACCTCCCTCTCCCTGAGCTTTCTCCTTCCTTTTCTCATCTGCATCTTCACCCTGCACCACATCCCACAGTGGGACTTCTTCACAGCAGTTCCCCACAGAGATGCTCTACCACGCTTTTATCTAGAGGAAAATTTAAAACGCATGGACACAGAATTCAGAATGTAAACCAATAAAACCCAAAACTACATCTTGACATCTTAGACAGCAGAGCTGCTGTATGACTGTGTGTGTGTGTGTGTGTGTGTGTGTGTGTGTAAAATTTTGGAAAGTTTTATTTGAAACCTGGGCTGTCAGCTCTGCTGTACACCCAGAGTCTGGTCAGCAAGAGACACCTAGATGGACAGTTCTGTGGGCAGCCTGGGGTGAGATTGCACGTGATCACTCAGACTCCACAGGAAAAGAGTTTCCTGCAGACATCAAAGTGAATGAAGGTTGCATGGACTCTTATATGAGCTCCAAGAAAAAGACTTTATATGACCCATGGAAAAACTGCACTTAATAGAGCATTATCTGTTATGGTTACTGGCCATGGTTGCTCAATAAAGATTTTACAAAGGTTGGGGCATAAGTGCAGAAGAACTAATTTTGGGTCATGATTTGTAAGCTATTACTAAATCAATAATAACACCATCTTTAGAATTTGGAGACAGCCACATTATAAAAATGTTTCTTCTTGATACAATTCTTTAATGACTATGTTCACTGAAGAGGGAATTTGAAAAGCAATACAACTGCTTGGTATGTGCTCCTTGCTTTGTAATAAGACATCTCTGGAGACAGAATGATCAGCTATTGAATCTAGTTACACTGTGTATATTAAATATGGAGCCTGGTGTTGAAAACTAAGAAAAGAAAGAAAGGGAGAGGGATAGAGAGATAGGGAGGGAGGGAGGGAAGGAACAGAGAGAGGAAGAAATAGAGAGATAAAGAAAAAAAGGGAAGGAAGGGAGAAAGACAGAGGGAGAAAAAAAGAATAAAGAAAAAGAAAGAAAGAGCAGAGAAGAGAGAAAAGAGAAAAGAAAAGAAAAAGGAAGAAGGTAGAGGCAGATAAATATTTGACAGAGGTGGGAGGGAGTAAGGAGAGGCTGGCTTTAGACAGGATATTTGTTTTCCTCTTATAAACATTTCATTATTCACAAAATTAAATTTAAAGAAGATAACAGACTCTTAATAAGCAGGGCCCTGTTAGGAATAGCCAGTCATCTAAGGTTTGTAGCCAGAATAGACTAGGCTTGTTAAAAAAGGTGACAGTCATTTTTCTTCACAAGTTATTAATATTAAATAGATGCATCACAGATAACAAACATGATGGAGATTTACATTATTCATTTGTGTGTAGAATCATTTTAAATTGTTTTCTCTGTTTATTGTATTTGTTTTGCATTTTTCCATATTTCCCCTACAAACTTGCACTAAGGGCTATACTTAAAACTTTGAAGATACGGGGGAAGGAGATATTTGAGAAGTTGTACATTGTGGTAGAAATGCCATTACAAACTCACTCTCATCCCAAAAGGATCTCTCTTAATTAAGAACAAACAGGCTCAGGAGGCCCTGGGTCTCTTCTTCTGCAAGAGAGAAGCTCATCTGCAAGAAGCCTCCTGTATTTACATTCTGCTCATGCAAATGTGCTCAGCCTTGCTTTTAATGAGTTTAAGTTCACCTTGATTTCCTCTGAGGATAAAGAGCAACAAATGCTTCTTTTAATATCACAGTCACCCTTTGCCCTTAGCAATGGGAACTGCCTGGAAGGCTCTCCCATGTAATGTCATGGCAACCACGCTATTGAAAAGCCCAGACAAGCTGGGTTGTGAGCTTAGAACGCTTGTGAACTGTTCCTTCCTTTCCATATACAGGGACAGCTGCCTGTTCCTCGACTCCACAAAGAGTTGTCTTCAACTCAGACACGGAAAAATAAAGGCATGACTTGAAGACTAGTTGTAGAGTGCATGAAATACTAACAAATGGGCAAAAAAATGGTCGCTGGTGTTCACTCTCATCCCCTTTCAGTGCCTTTCTCCTGCTTTTTACACCAGCAGCCATTTTTCAGCCCCTTATTGATCTCATGATCATTGAGCAATTAGTATGTGCCAGGCACTGTGTTGGCCTCTGTGGGTTCTGCAATAAACCAAACAGATGTTCATGATCAGTGCCAAAGAAAGCAACCTCTAAGGGGACAGCATATTTCAGGTCATCTACAGCTGGATAGGGGGCCTCGTGGTGGCATTGTCTTGATGGATATAGGAGTGGGGGTTGCAAATCACCCTGCTCTGGCTACTACATATAACCCTGAGTGCCCAGCTGGTTCCATGGGTATGCATAATAATGACAGGGCCATAAAGATCAGGTGTTCCTCATTCACTTGAATTTCATCTGGCCCTGCACTCTGCCAGAGAAAGTTTTTCAGGTGGACGTTTCAATATAAAATAAACTTAACATTTATGTGATGCTTTATGACTCCCTTTGTATTTATGAATTCCTTATTTCATCTTATCTTCTCACTTATGAAGAAGAGAAGGAAGATATTAGGCATATATATGGATTAGCAAATGGAAGCACAGGATCATCCTGAGTAAGGATAAGGTTTTGGCTAGGTTTCAAGTGTGCTAATTCCTTCTTTTTTTTTTAGGTCAAGGGCTCACTCTATCACCCAGGCTGGAGTGCAGTGGTGCCATCATAGCTCACTGCAACCTTGAAATTCCGGGCTCAAGCAATCTTTGTGCCTCAGCCTCCTGAGTAGCTGGGACTACAGGCACGTACCACCATGCCCAACTAAGTTTTTGAATTTTTTTTTTTTTTTGTAGAGACAGGCCCATACTATGTTGTCCAGGCTGGTCTCAAACTCCTGGCCTCAAACAATCCTCAGCCTTCCAAAGTGCTGGGATTATAAGTGTGAGCCACCATGCCCAGCCTCCTCTAGATATTTTGAAATATACAATAAATTATTGTTGACTGGGCACGGTGGCTTCCCAGCACTTTGGGAGGTCGAGGAGGGACAACCACTTAGAGCCCAGGAGTTCAAGCTCAGCCAGGGCAACATAGTGAAACCCCATCTCTACAAAAACTCAAAATATTAGCTGGGCTTGGTGGCACATGCTGTGATCCCAGTTAGGAGGCTGAGGCAGGAGAACACTTGTGTTTAGGAGGTTGAGGCTGCAGTGAGACATGATTGCACCACTTCACTCCCACCTACGTGACGGAGTGAGACCCTGTCTCAAAATATATATATTGTTAACTATAGTCACCCTACTGTGCTGTGGAACATTATTACTTATTCCTTCTCTCTAACTGCACGTTTGTACCCACTAACCAGCCTCTTGATGGTTCCTTCTCTCCTCTGATGCTCTTGGCTTCACATCCTCCAGGTATTTGCCTTGGTATTATCTTTCTTTCATTGCTCCTTGCCCACCTACTTCTTGAAAACAATCCACTTTCTCCCTCCATACTGCTGTCTTCTATCAGTTCACTAATGGCTCAAAATGAAGTGGCCTTTATTGGAGAGGATGTGTAGAAAGGGAAACACTTGTGCACTGTTGGTGGGAATTAAATTAGTACAGCCACTGTGGAAAACAGTATGAAAGTTCCCCCAAAATCTAAAACTACCAAATGATCAATCTCTCAGCTGGTATATATCCAAAATAGAGGAAATCAGTATGCTGAAGAGATATCTGCATACCCGGCTAATTTTTTTCCAAAAACTTTTGTAGACTGGGCTCTTGCTATGTTTCCCAAGCTGGTCTCGAATTCCTGGGCTCAAGCAATCCTCCCACCTCAGCGTCACAGAGTGCTGGGATCACAGGTGTGAGCCACCATGCCCAGATCCTCAAGTCTTCTAATTCTTTATTGAGATGTTTTATTACTATGCATACCAGTTACTTGGCTTCTCAGAAAAAAAACAAAAAAACCTACTTTAAAAACTGAACATTTCCATTTTTAAAATTGTTATATAATGACTTCCTAACTACCAGGCACACTGCAGATATAGCAAAAAACAATAGACAATGTCCTTCGCTAAGGGGGAAACTGAAATGATAATCTGTCAGTATTTCCTTGTTCAATGTCTTGATAGTGATACGTGTTGAGAAGAAGATAAAACAAGACAAGGAGATTGTGTGGCAGAGGCGGAGAGAGATTTTAGGTAGAGTGGTCAAAGAACACCTCACTGCGGAGGTATCATGGGGCTGACTTGAATGGCCGGCAGATCTATGAGAGAGCTTTCGGGGCAGAGGAGCAGAGGAGCAAAGGCACTAATGCAGAAGGAATGTGATACATTTGAGGAACAGAATGTGGGCCGATATGGCCAGAGCATGGAGTGTGCAGGGAAAAGGGGTCTTATAAGGGCCGAGGAACAGGGCGTGCACACCATTAGAGGTCAGTAAGGAGCTTCGGTCTGAGATGTGCAAAGGAGGCCAGGTACTCCGGGGGTGATGGATCTGACTCATGTTTTAACAGGATCCCTCTGGCTGTCTTAGGGAGAATGGGTGTAGGAGGGGGAGTGGAAGCAGGGACCTCTTGGGAGTGACTTCAGAGATTCCAGTGAGAGACAACAGTGGCTGGGGCTGGATTGGTGCAGCCCCAGTGGGGAGGTGGGTGTACTGCATGGATTAGGGGTATATTTTGGAGATGGGGTTGATGAGGCTTGCTGAATGGTTAGATGAGGTGAAAGGGAAAGTGAATGAATGACAACTCCAGGGCTTTTGGCTTGAGCACCTGGGTTGGTGGTGGTGCCATTTACTGAGATGGAACACTGGTGGAGGAGCGATGGCCGTGGGGATGAGGAGCTCTCTTCTGGCCACATGTGAGCGAGGACATATTAGACATCAGAGTGGAGTGGTCAGATGGGCACTTTGAAAACTGAGTTTGCAGTTCACTAATGGAGACAAGGCTTGACATGTAAAATCAGGAATCCTCATCATATGGCCAGTATATGAGACCAGGGCATTGAGAAGCTCATCCAGGAATACAATGCATCCAGAAGAGGGCAGGCAGATGAGACTTCAATGCTGAGAGGTCACGCGGGAAGACAGAACTGGTCGAGGAAATGGAAAAGGAGTGGATAGTGCAATCGAAGGGAAAATCAGAAGAGAGTGTTTCGAGATGGAGGTCAGCTACATCAAAAGTGGCTGAAAAGTAAAATTAGATAAAGGCCATAAAAGTGGTGAGGAGAGAGGAGATTCTGGATTTCCTTGGGTTTGAGAACAACAACCAATATTCAGGCACTTCTTTCTCATTTCATTAAAGCAAGTATGTCAATGGGAAAACAGTTTCTCCAGCATTCATTTAATGAACTTCAAGTGCCTGAATGAAAAATTGGATCATTTTAAAGGGTATTGTGAGACCCAGAAGGAATGAGTTTAATAAGTATCCATCATTATCAGGCAGGTGCCGTGAGATTAAGAATTAGATGGTTTGACCTTTAATGGGATCCTTAGTGACTGCTTTACCCCAATTCTTCAGAACCAGAATTGCTGCCTCATTATCCATAGCAGACACACTCAAAATGTGAAGGGAGGCTTTGTTTTTAGAACATGGAGGGTTATCAAGGAAGAGGATGGAAGGAAACAAAAAATATAAGCAGAGTAGCTAGCCCATGATTTTTTTTCTTTTCTTTTTTTTTTTTGACACAGAGTCTCACTCTGTCACCCAGGCTGGAGTGCAGTGGCAAAATCTCAGCTCACTACAACCTCCGTCTCCCAGGATCAAGCAATAAGTGATTCTCGTGCCTCAACCTCCCAAGTAGCTGGGACTACAGGTGTGTGCCACCACACATGGCTAATTTTTGTATTTTTAGTAGAGCTGGGGTTTCACCATGTTGGGCAGGTTGGTCTTGAACTCCTGACCTCAAATGATCCACCTGCCTCAGCCTCCCAAAGTGCTGGGATTACAGGCATGAGCCCAGCCCCATGCATTATTTTGACCAGAACAATGACGTAGTGAAATAGCTTATTCATGGTCATAGATAAGGTTGGCCTTATGCTAGTATAAATTTGAAAGCTTCTATAAATGGGGGTGGAGGTGGGGAGGCATTTACTAGAGAGAGAAGTATTCTTGCCTCTAATAACTTTTGGGCTCAGTCAGAAATTCCCACAGTTCTCATCACTTTGGTAGAATTTATCAAGGCCTCTGCTGCATTAGGGTCTTTTTATTTTAGCCCTGCTTTCTCAAACACATTAAGTCAGCTTCAGTCAAAAGGACCCTATTGGAATTAGGTATTAGGTACTGGTTCTAGAACCTAAGGAAGAGCTGCACTGGCCAGGGCAATCCTGGGCTGGGAAGAGCATGATGAGAGCCTGGGAAGTTGAGGGCACCTCAAGCGCAAAGGGGAGCGAGGAAAGAACAGCGGGAGGTGGCCCTTGGTCACTGGTCACTCCTCCCTTGCAATGTGACCGGGATCTGATGGAGACTCAGACTTCCTAAGGCAAAGGATAGTGGGGTTATTTGAAAAGGACTTGGATGACAGCTGACAATCTGTCCCTTGTACAGTCCTAGTGAATTTCCTAAACAAATAGAAGCATGAGGAGCAGAGCAAGTTCCATGCCAATCGAGACAGGAAGCTGAGAACATAGAAGATAAGGACAAGAAAGGAGGCTCAAAATTATTTCCCTGTGCAATCCTTCTACAGAGAGGCCAGCCTCTAAAGGTTTGTCCACATAAAGTAAGAATTTTACAGTATTTTTCTAAACATTATCATCTGACCCAACAGAATGATGTGAAGTAAACACAAATAGATTTTCCTGTTTTAACTATATTTGGCTGTATGTTTTATTTTTAACTTCTAGAACAAAGACCTGAATCTGTTAAAAAAAAAAAAAAAAAAGAAACCTGAGGTTTCTCTGAGGAATACACACTGGACTAAAATTTTGTTAATTTTATTATTTACCTTGGACTTCTCCCCATAAAAATTTAAACATTGCAAAGTGGTTAAATACATCTAACATCGAATGATTAAAAATGTACTAGGAGAGATTTGTGGTTCTTCTCATAATAGAGTCATGAGTAACCAGGCTTCCTCTCTCACTATAAACAATTACACAACTAGGGAAAATATATAAAGCAAGTGTTTTTAGGAAGGCGATTATATACGCTACAGGACTATGACCCTGGAGGTGAAGGGGGAAGCATGAGGGGGCTCCTTACTTGCAAGAGCTCTCTGCTTAGGGCTGCTTTCCAACCTGGGAGAGGCAGAGACTATCAGAGAGCAGTGGCCTTAATGGTGGGAGAAATAGAAATCAGTGAGTGGGCCTGTGGAAGAGGCTGGAATACGCAGGGTTGATGACCAGATGTCTGATCCAGACCCACCCTAACAAAGCCACAGCCTGTTGTGAAACAGCCTCAACAGGACTGAGCTCACAGCCAGTAAGTAAACTGCCTCCAGAAGAAAGCACAAACTCTTCAAAGGAATTTTAAATCTTCAGATTCTCAAAAATATAAGATCCATAATGTGCTACATTCAAATAAAAGTTGTTAGATACATAAAAAAATGAAGAAACTGCCAATAACTAGGAAAAAAATAACTCCATAGAAATAGACCAAGAGATGATGGTTGCAGTAACAAGGCAAAAACTTTGCAACAGCCATTGTGAACTGTTCAATGATTTAAATGAAAAGGTATACTTGGTACTTCCCATTTTCAACTGGGTTACTTGTCAGTTTGTTGTTGAATTATATAGTATTCTTTATAGATTCCAGATACAAGTCTCTTGTCAGATATTCAATTTGCAAAAGTGTTCTCCCATTCTATGAATTGTCTTTTCATTTCCTTAATGGTGTTTGATGCATAAAAGTTTTTAATTTCAAAAATGCCCAATTTATCTTGTTTTCCCTTTGTTGTTTGTGCATTTGGTGTCATATCTAAGAAAGAAACTGCCTAATCCAAGCTAAGTATTGTCTTCCTTTTCAGATATTGTACTTTTCAGAATTTTCTAGAATTTCCATCTGGTTCTGTTATACATTAGATGTAGGGCTATGATTTCCTCTAGAAATTTAATAGTTTTAGTTTTTACATTTAGATCTTTGATCATTAGTATCTTTAAAGAAAGATACTAAAAAATGAAAGACAGCTCAAAGGAATTCTCATGCAATGGGAAGGAAATAAACAAAGAAATTGAATATATGGACTAAACCTAGCTCTAATCGTGTCTTCTTTGTGACCCCAGGATAGTTGCTTAATGTTTCTGAGCCCCAGTTGTACCATTTGTGAAATGGAGATAACACCTACTTTGCCTTTTTGTTATAATAAAAAAAAGATAATATATATGAAAGTGCTTAGTGACAGGTGTTTTTGACATTGTTATTGTTCTATCATTTTGTACAGTTTCATCATAAAAACATTCACATGAGAATCACTATTACAGGTCTTAATGTCTGTTCTCCAGCTTACTAGTTCTGTGATAGTAGGAATGTTAGCATCTCTGAAACTCATTTCCTCATCTGTGAAATGAAGAATGGATTCAATAATCATTCAGGCCCTTTCTAGAACTAAGCTTCCTGTTATTCATCTCAAGAACACATTTGGCAATTTTTTAAGATTCACCCTTAGGGAATAAGATTTTCTTTAAAAACTCGCTTTTTTTGTTGGACAGGCTTGGCTACCAGCACCAACCACTGCTTCCAAACAAATATTTCTTTTAAGTGAGATGGAATACTTTAGGTAGAAATAATAATATGCAAAATTGATCTCTCTTGTCTTCAATGTTATGTTCTTAGTGAACAAATAAAATTTTTAACATTTCTGAGTTTTTCAAGTTTATGAACTGAGATTTATTTTTTAGATCTGACAGCCCACTTAAAAATGATGAATTTTTTATACTCCCTATTGAGAAAAGCATAGATTTCAACTGCCTATTGTGCAATGGAACGGCCCAAAGACAGGGTTCGCTCAGAGTGTTAGTGCAAAACATTACAAATCAAGCAGTGGCATCTCCTGATGCAAACGCCAGCTGAAAGGACAGATTCTCATTAGCATCAGGAATGTGAGGCTCCATGCAATCATTTTTCATTGCTAGAAAGTAGGACAGTCATCTGTCCCAACATTACTCTCCATCCCAGGAGGAAGTTCTGTGATGCAATATGCAAGCCTTCAGGAACAGAGTTGGGTCAAGGGAGTAATTTGTCAGGACTTTCTTCCTTGGGAGAGTGGAGAGGGAGAGCTATTTGTGACCCAGGGCAGATGATCAACCAGCAAGGAAACAGGAGGGGGATAGGGGTATTATGTTAAAGGTTATCCTGCACTCAACAACATTCTCAATGGCATATTGGAGACCTACGCTAGGTGCTACCATGCCCAGATGAATCCACTCTGCTGCCACTCAAGTTCCCACTTCCACTTCTGACTATTTCTGATCAGGATGGGGGCCAGATAAACCAGTATTTGAAATGCCAAATAAACAAAACCAAATACCATTCTTCAAGGGTTTTCTGCCAGGAACCAAATGGAATTGGGCACAAGTCTGGCATGAAAGCCTGTTCTTAGCACAATTTCAATCCACTTGCACAGTTGGGTTTTATAAAAATTTCCAAACTCTAGGCCACTTCAACGATCTCAGTCTAAATTTCCCCAAGTCAAGCTCTCTTCATTCATCACTAATAAAAGCAAAAGCCCATTTCTATAAATAAATTAAAAAGGGAACCATTCTGTGATTTAATCTTTAGTTGCTATCTGCATCAATGCCACAGAAAGGTAGACACTGAGAACAAAACCTAATCCTGTGTTTTATTTTGTAGTTTAAAGCAAAATATTGACATGCACATAGATGAGCTCATTAATTCACGAGAAGGCATTTGAAGCAGCAGGCAGTAGAGATCATGATACATAAATAATTCCAGTTTAATTGATGAGTTTGACTCTGACTTCCATTATTTCAGATGAGACCTGAATAGTGGTCTGGGGTGGAGAGTTTTCTGGACTGTTTGATTTTGCAACATGCCAGAGCCCTCTGGGCTTCCATTGTATGTGTCTATAAAATGCCTTCCTGATAGCCCAGATGAAAGTTGTATGCACATGTTTGCTGAGGCAGATTTGCTGCATTCTGTTTCTGAAAGGTGTATAAAGCTTTGCCAGACCTTGGAGAAGTTAAGCTGATTTGTATTCTTTATTTAGAGGCTTTTGACTAAAGACAAGAATCCGGGTTGTTCAAGCTAAGTTGAATGGGCCTCCTCAGAGGCACGTCAGTCTCAGGGCAGGAAAAGTCAAATACTTACAAACCTTCAAAGGAAAATGGATGATACCTCTTCCACCAACTCCCTCCTAGCTGGGCATGATAGCAACTAGTCTCAGCTGTGACTACTTTTAATTACCTATGCGACTTCAGGCAAATAAATTTTGCTAAGATGTCAATTTCCCTATGTAAGATACATAAGTTGGATGAAATGCCTAATTATAAAGTTCTCATTGCCTACAAGTGTCTGAGAGCATGGTTTCATACACTTCAGGTGTTTTCATGCTTGGGTTATATGATTTAGCTCCATCCTTACATCTTTTCATGGTTGAGGGGCTGACTCAGGTGAGAAAGTGGCAGCTGCCTCTGGAGTGAGGCAGAATCAGCTACTTCATGCTGTGAGGGTTCAGGGCCCTGCAGAGCAGAACAAACAGCACCATACTTTTCCTTCTGAAAGGATAGCAGGAATTAATGAGCTGGTATCTAATTACTGAATGTGAGCCATGGCAGGGACACAAGAGAGGAGATCATCATGAATCTCATGGTGTGGCCAGGACCCCTGCTTTCCATCTCATTAGCAGGAGACCAGCCAGGCAGGGCTCTGGGTTCCTTCCCATGGAGCCAGGATGAAGGATCAGGGATGGCTCACATGGGGTCTGGAAACCCGTTGCATTCTCCTGCAACCTCCATCTTCAAAGGTCACCAGGTCAAGGTGAGCGTTGGCTAAGCCCTGTTTGTCTTACAAGGAGGGTGAGCTCACAGTTGGAAATCCTGGGCTGGCTGGTCAGGCTAGAGCAGCAGAGATGCCTTCAGACCATATGCTGTGGACAGGTGGTGGCTCTCTGGGTGTGCTACAGGCTTTTGACTCCCAGAGAAACTGGCTGAAACTGGGCTCAACTTGAACAGACATTACCATTAGGGAGAGCCAGCTAAAGTGAGAAGAAACACAATCTATTAAGACTAACTCTTGCCAGGCCAGCAGCTTCCAAAAAAAAATGTCCCCATCAACTTATAGTGGAGGAAAACTTGCTTGGAAACATACCTGGGATATGCAGAAAAGAGAACAGCAATGGAGACTGTTTTCTCTGGGGGTGGCTAACACGCAGGACTCTTGTGAGTTAGAAATAATATTCCTAATTACTGTACTTACTGCAGCTGCCAAGCGGGAGCGATGGACTCTGCTGTGAGCTTTTCAGAGAGAAGGTTCTCAGGATAGGTGAGTAGAAATGTCTTCTACTTCTACATAGAAATGTGTTACTATGTGGTAATGGGAAAAGCTTTAAGCAAATTTTACTACATGTTTTTCTCCTTCAGTCACTGAAGACTTGCTTAAACCTATGTCACTAGTCCCTGTGGTAATACAGCATGCTCAGAACAGTAAGAAATATCTTGTAGTGGAAAAAGTACACTGAAATGGCAGTCAAGAAATCTGAGTTTTGATATCAGCTTTGTTCCACCTCCAAGGTCAATGGGTATGTTCCAACCACACAGCCCTGGCGCCAGAGCTGAGAGCTGCCCACGGGTTCTCTGGCTCTCTTGTTTCTCAGGGGTGTGGACTTTTGCAAGTCACTTAAATTCTCTGAATCTCTTTTATCATTCTTAAACAACAGGGAGATACATACATCCCTGGATTGTTGCAACAATACAATGTCAATAAAAGCATAGGTTTCATGCAAAGAAGATTTTCATTATTCAGATTCATTGCCTTATGGTCGTTAATAGTGGTGGAAACTACTGCATGTGTTCAGCAGGATTCTTTTCTTCTGAACATCCGGGAGGACATTGCCCACACTCCGTTGCATCTCGCTGAGCCTCACAGCATGGTATGCCTCAGTTCAGGCCAACAGAATACGGGCTAAAGTGATGAATGTCAATGCCAGGCTATCTGTAGCATGACCACACTCTCTCCTCTGCCCACACACCTGGCTGTGAAGGATCCCGAGGTGTGTGACCACAGAAGAACTACCTCACTATCTATGGAGAATTGGCTCCAGAACCCCCTGTGGATCCCCAAATCTGCAGGTGCTCAATTCCTGCAGCAGGCCCTGCAGAGCCCAGAGATGCAAAAAGATGGCCCTCTGACACATTCTTTGGTGAAGCTATTGAGATGTAGGGAGGATTGGCTAAAAAAGAAATCTGTGATTATCTGGAATAATATGTTAACTAATTATGTGACCTCAAATTTTCACTCTAAGTACTTGCAGCCTCATCTAAAATGGGGACAGGAATATCTGTCCAATTTTCTCTTACAGGTTGTTGGGAGAACTAAAACAAGAGAAGCAATTAGAGGTGATTTTGCCTGGCAGCTCATCTGAGAATTTTTTAAAAATGTAGATACCTGAGTTTTCCTGAATGACCGAGCAGAGCAGCTTCTCAGGGGTGAGACCCCAGTGTGTGCATTTTTAATGCTTCATGGGTGATTTTTCAAGAACGACAAACTTTGAAAACCACTATTGTAAAACTTAATTCACTTTAAAAAGTGAAAGGAACAAATAACATGTCTATACTCATAGACATTGAGTGAGTATGGGATTCTTTTATAAGAAGCCCAAAGATACATCGACATTCATGTGAGAGTAAAGTGCTTGCTGAATAGACAAATATTAATGGTGTTTCCTCTGCAGTCATCTGGTCCCTCTCCCAACACTGGGGCACCACTCACAGTCCTCCCTATGGAAGTCACACAGAAGGGTGCTGTCCAGGTGGGTGCAAGCAGTGGCCCTGTGTCTCTGTGACCCATAGCATGACCAGGCTCTGTACACAGCCACCTTCTAAACATCCAGTAGTTTGGGAAGAGCTGAATATCTTCTCAGGGGAGCAGCTGGAGGAGACAAAAACTCAGTCCCCTTTCAGGGGGAGGCAGCTTCTCATCTAAAAAAAACCAAGCTGCTATACCACTCTTACCTGAGCCAAATACCCAGCAGCGCCAACCAGGGCAATTCAAGATTTCCTCACCTATATGTGGGGTGAGCATTAATAATTACAGCAAACAATTAGTTATTGAGGGCTTCCTGCGAGCAGGTATTCTTTTAAGTGCTCCCTGTAGATTAGCTTATTGCATTTTCTTGGTAACCTTACGATGCAAATACAACCATAGCCTCGGTTTTCTGGTGAGGAACCAGAGCACAGATAGGTAAAATAACTTAGGCAGAGACCCACCAGCCATCCGTGGCAGAGCTCAGCTTTCAACTCAGGCCATACGGCCTCAGAGCCTACCCTAGTGATTGAATTACACAATCCTTCGCTTTGCTGGTGGAAGAGACCGCCACTTGTTGAGCCCTTTTTGTGATTTCAAAGGCAGCTGAATTTAGCAGTTGAGCACACCTGTGGACATTCAGAAAGAATCTACAAAGAACCGTGGATAAGAGAACCCAGAGTGAAATCTATTTCTGCCTCTGGACACTTAATTTCACCTCTTGCTTGAACAAAGGCCATCTCAATGCCTGCAGATAGGACTGATTCTGGCCCTCCCTAGACATAATAAAAACCTTGAACCCCAACATCTTGGGGCCCACCAAGCACCAAGGGAAAACACCTGTGGTGTGAGCCCACTGCTGGCTACTGTTTATCTGTTCTCAACAATGCCACGGATTATTATAGTGCCAAGGTCGGGGCAGATGCTGCTACCCCCTATGTGCCAGCTCCCCATGACTGTTCCTGTCAGCAGCCCTTGGCACTAACCTATCAGTAAGGTCTTCAACGAACAGGCTCCACTGAGGCTTGGGTTCCTCCAGCCCTGCAGCTGCTCATATTCCATCCAGCAACAGCCTCACCAAGACTCCAGAACCTTCAGCCTGCCTGACCCCATTGAGATAAGGCGAGCAGGAAGAAAGTCCTTCACGGAGCTCAGTGCCTAGGAAGTGCTGGCCGAGTGGCCATGGGGAATATGGTGACAGTGAGGCCCGCAGGATCTCTGTAGCTGCCAGCACTCTGGGATGCAAAGCTTAGAAGCTCATGCTTGCAGCTCGTCCAACCCGAAGGTGAAGTGGGAGTCCAAGAAAACCCCACCCGCTTCTCTCCCCTCATTCCCTGGGGTGGGTCACACCTCCCTGCTCCAGCACCCCCAGCCCCCAAAGCCCCCCAGCCCCCACCAGCAACCATCCTTTCTTGACAGAACCACAATCCCCTAGGTCCAGCCTCCTGGGCGATGGCACCTGCCTCTGAGCCAGCTCCCTGCTGTGGTCCCTCCAGCTCTCCTTCCTGAGCTCCTTTCTTCAGGCCTGCCTACTTTCTTCCAGCCTGAAAGCCTAATTTCTCGATAAGCTATTAATTAATGTTAATGACTTCACATACATCCTTCCCAGGAAATCCATTTTCATTTTCAGAGTTTTCTCAAAAGTCAAATCCTGGGGTCTGACCACAAGGACAAACCACCAAGTGTTCGACCTTTCTCTGTGGAGCTCCCAACAGCACTAGTGGAACCTGCTAAAGTTCAGCCCCCGGCCCCTGAGCAAAGCCAGGCCAACCGGGGAAGCCCTGGATAGGACTGGCCAACTTCTCAGATGGCCCAGGCAGCCATTCCAGGCTATTCCATAGGGCTAGAGCAAATTAGTTATTTTCTTGGGGTAGGAACTGTGATTGAAGGTCTCCAAGATGAAATCTGAAAAATAGGCCTTTTCAGATACTCTTGGCTTCTTTCAATTGTTTGACAGTGTATATACCCTTGGAGAATAAGAATATGCATCTTGCTTACCATTACTTTTTGCAGGTCATGAAACAAAGTCATATGCTTTTTTTTTCAGGTCTGATTGTACCTTCATTTTCAAAACCAGGAACGCACAGAAAAAGACAGAAGGCAATGGCATCTTTTGACATAACGGACTATCATGACCCTCTTTAAAACCATTAACAACTATTATAGGCGACAAAGGTACAGACAGCATATATTAGGAGAAATGAACCTTATTAGTGCATTAGTTCCATATGCATATCTATGAGAAAGCAAAATTATAACATTTGGAACAAATGAAAAGTTAAACAAAATTCTCCATATAAACTACAGTCACTGACATATAAACTACATATAAACTACAGTCCAAAGCTGACAGACAACATTCCACATAATGTTACAGAGACGTGGAGAAATGACTCCTCCCTCTCGAAGGCAATCTTTGTACCTTCAAACTGTGCACAGTGACATTCTTTTTAAAAAAGTTCAGAGTTAAAAGAACAAAGATTTATCATTGTTTACTATATATCAAAAATACAGCCATTACCAAAGCCACAGAAAACCTTCACTTACACATTTTTATTTTCTGCATTCTAGCCCAGACCTTGGAAACTGAATCCCTTTCCTTCAACATTGAGAGTTTCCAAAGACTTTACACTTTGGATATATGCCGATCTAACAATAAAAGAATGCATAGATATCTCCCCACCAAAATGTCTATCTCAATGAATCTGGAGTTTACGAGGTTCTTGGCACAGTTCCTGACACGAAGTGATTACTCAGTAAATGTGATCCTCCTCACCCCTATGTCTCCATGAACCCAGGAAGTAGCAGGTGCTGCTCCTCCAGTAGATGTGCAGTAAATGTTGATTGATTTACCAACTGATGACAGAAAACGATTTCAAAAATTATACTTCTTTACCATTCAGCAATCTTAACCTCAACAATGTATGGAAAGAAAAACATTGACAGTGAAGGTAAAAGCAGGTCATGACAATCCACTCGTGCTTCTACTACAGCTACCATCCTAAAGGCTTGCTGGACATTTTCAGGGTCCAGAGAGATCACTAATAGCAATAAGAGCAATCTAAGCATGTTAAATTGCACTAACAGCCTCAATTCTTCATGGTTCCCTTTACTTACAGTCTGTGTACATTGCAGTTACTTCTGCAAAAGGGATAGAGCCTATTTCCCCATTCTTTGGCCATGTGGCTTGCTTGGAGCCACAGAAATGAGGGGGAAGTTCCAAGGCCTGTTCTGAGCTTAGGTCTCAGGAGAGCTTGCATGGGTTTCTGTCATGGCCATGCAAGGACCATGCCTCCTAGTCCCAGGAGGCAGAGAAGGAGAGATGCATGGAGCAGCCCTGCTCAGAAAAGATGCCCCTGGCAAGGCTGCTGCCTAGGCAGAAGCAAGCAAGCCAGTGAGCTGACACACAGTGAGGCACACCCCAGATCAGCCAATATTCAGGAGGAATAGTCAGTATTCCTTCTTTTATTCCAAACCCTTCTTATTAAAGATGAAAATGCATGATTTTCATAACATCATGCTGTCTTAAGCCCACTAAGTCTTGGGGTGCTTGCATAGCAATAGCTATGTGATACACCAGCAAAGACATCCCCAAAGAATCACAGGACTCTGTTAGGAGAGTGTCACACATGCTCAGCTTTTATCAAATGACTATTGATTGTGAGCCTGGCTAAACGGATATAATACTGATTTCTCTCTTAAAGCTTTCCTCACTGTTCCAAACTAACATACTCAGTGTCTACACAGGTTTCATTTTTTTTTTCTTTCCATCCTGTTATCTGGGACACACACATTAGTGAAGAGTCATCAGCTCTAAGCAGTCACTTTGGATGCTACCCTGCAGCCACTAGACTGCTTTGTGAGGAGTTCTGCGGGTCACCCACGTTGATGAGAACCAAGTAGAACTGAGCAAAGCACTTCTTGTAAAACCAGCATCAACCTCACCTTTCCCTTGACATGTAGCCTAACCTTTTGGAGGTCTCAAAATTAAGCAAGGCCCTTTTCTCCTTTCTTGAAAACCTGTTTAAGAAATCACACTTCATTCTTTTGCCCTCTTTCCTTTTTTTCTCCTCCCTTTGAAAGGCCCTGTTTTAGCCTGAACTCAAGGCTCCAAAATGCATGAGGGAAGCGACACTGACATTTCCAGGAAAGGAGACGGTGACAGACTCAAGCAGAGCTGGGCCACGGGCAGAGGCAGGATGTTCCTGTCATCTGTATTTCTCTCTTAGAAAGTGTGTTACCAACTCTCTCAGTCAAATCCACCCTCCTATGCTCTGTCTTCTGGGCTTGGGCCTACCTTCTCAAGCAGTCACTCCAGCTCTAAGCAGAGATGGCAAATTGAGACACATATGACATGGCCCCTCCCTCATGTGCCTGTCATAGACATCATGGACTGACCTCATCATCCTCAGGATCCTCCCCAACATGGTTCCCACCAAGTAATGGTTTTCACTTTGTGATCCAACTCTATCCATCTAGATCCATCCATATTCCATCTCCCATTTGCACTCACTGAAAAATCAGCCACCAAATGACTCCAGGTTTCTCAACAGTTTAGAGATACCTACTATAGCGTAGGTATTGTGCCAGCGACTGATGTACAGTAATGAATGAGACATAGCCAAATTCTGCAGGAATTCTTGTGGTTGAGAAAGCTTTTATCCTTGAGGGGTGTAAGGTTGAGCAGTGAAGACCTTTCTGGCAATGTAGCAGGTCCATAAAAGAGATATGTGGGATCAGGCCTTGCTTTTAGTCATCTACAAATTATATTATGTAGGAAGCTACTTACTACACTTCAGAGGAGGAAGCTGGTAAGAGGCCTAAAAAAGCAGTCAAGGCTCATTGTCCATAGGATACAAAAATACACATGACATGAAGAGGCTGAAAGCCTGCACTGTGCTAAATGTGATTGTTCACTCAAGCTACATGTGATCCATCTTCCTGTTTCCTCCTCTTAAACTGCATGTTTTTATTTGTTTACTTAAAGTGCTTTTTGAACTCAGGAATATACAAAAAGGGTTGGTAGAGTGACAACTTGGAAAACACACACCTGTGAAACAATACACAGTTCAAATACGTAAATGGTAAGTACCAAAAAGTGGCACAGACAATGAAACCTGTAGGAGTTCAGAAAAGCCTCTGTGCTCCGTGGTAACATCTGCACAGCTTGGATGTTACCAAACCATCTCAAGATGCCACCAGGAATGAGGAAACAATCGTCAGTATCTGCTTTCACTCCACTAGGGGAACACAAGGAAATCATGTGGATTGCCTTCCCTCATTGCATCTTACAAATTCAAATACAGGGATTTTGCCCATTAATGGTCTACAATAGCATTTCAAGCAAAGCCAATCTGTAGGAATTTCCAACTGTATTTCCATGACCAGAAGAGAAGAGAATAAAGCACTGTTTAGAAGAAGTAAAGGCCTTGGAGGTTACCTAGGTCCATGATGGCCTAATATGCCTTAACATTTTGACAACCCTCAATGAAAACATTGGAAAGATTTATAAACTGCCAGCAGTGGAGCTGTCAGGAGCAACAAGCATGCCCGAGGGCGGGGAGGCAGAGTGAGGACAGCGCTCCAGATGTCTGACTGACTCCACTCCGCCAGAGCCAACCCGCTGCCATGGTTTTATGTACTGAACTTCCTTTAAGACTTTGAAGAAAGAGCTCAATAGTTGAACATCACCAAGTCCTATCCTCTCCACAGGATGGTAACAGGGTTTACAAATATAATTACATACATAATTGATGGGCTGTTGCTTAGGGCATGAAAAGACATTGAGATTCACACCACCATCCAAGTCTTCCTCCCAGGCATGTTAGGAAAACATCCTCTGAGAAAGGTCACAGTGTTCCCAGAATCTTGACAGAGAGGAGCCTCTAAGATGAAGAATGGATTGCTTCTGAGCTTCCATGATGATCTATGGGACATCCAATCCTAGGCTGTGCCTCACTGCTGGGCTGATCTGCAGGGGATGTGGAAAGGGGTGAGGAGGACAGGGATGGAAGGAGCTGGGCAGCATCCTCAGGCATCCTGGGAAGAAATCAGTGTCCAAGAAGGAAACCCTTCACGAGAACTGCCCCCACATTGTCGACTGCCTGTCCTCTGTCTCCTTATCCTCTCCCTTAGGGTGGATCTCTGGGTCTGGGCCCGTGTGGCAGATACCCTGAGTACAGTGTAGTGATGTGACTTGAAGCCTGGGGTCCGTCAGTGCCCAGCCTGCCAGCTGTGACCCTGGGTCAGGGACTCAGGTTTATGCCTAGAAAAGGGAGGTCACAGTGGCCTCTAGTCATAGAGTGCTGTTTGGATTGCACAGATGAATATGCGGAGAAGAGCGGCTGGCACCCATAAGTACCCAGGAAACGTCAGCTATTGTCAGTATTTCTTCTTTTATTCCAAACCCTTCTTATTAAAGATGAAAACTTGGAAGCCAAAATAACTTCTCTAGGTCAGGAAACTTGGCTCTTCTGATGTGGAGACTGGAACCTCTGTACTCAGCCTGGCTGGTGCCAACTTGCCAGCTGGATCCTTGGCTTCCACATACATAAGCAGGGTGCATTCTCTTGCCTACTTGGGCCCTCTATAAGCATCCCTCAGTGTGGGCTGTCACCAGAACCTCTGCATCAGTGACCCTATATCAGGCACTTAGGAGACATCAGTCAGTCATTGATTTCATCCTGCTCTCAGCAGACAGGGAGCTAAAGCCATCCTCAGTGCAGCTGGCCCCCAATCTGCACGGAGCTAGCAAGGACACACAACCCCATCTATTGCTGGGATCTGTGCTGAGTTTTACAGGTTTTGGGGGAAACCTTATTCCAGCATCTTGATTTGAAATGAAAATGTCAAAATATTTTGCATCTGTGAAAGAATGTTTAGTTTCTTTAGTAATTTTCCACACTGGTTCTGACAACCATAAAATATATTTGTGCTCAAAGAAAATATTATCATGCCCAGAACCTATTCATTCTTCATCCACTCAAGTTATAGACATGACTAATACATAATGTATTGTAAACATTACAAAGCAAAGTTACTTAGTCTTATTTTCCCAGCTATCTTACATAACTATTTACCACCTTTGAAGAGCTTGGGCTTTTTTTTCTTTCTTTTTTTGAGATGGGGGTCTCATTTTGTCACCCAGGCTGGAGTGCAGTAGTGCAATCTTGGCTCACTGTAACCTCTCCCTCCCTGGGCTCAAGCAATCCTACCACCTCACCCTCCCAATTAGCTGGGACAACAGGCACATGCCACCATGCCCAGCTAATTTTCGTATTTTTTTAGTAGAGACAGTATCTCACCATGTTGCCCAGGCTAGTCTCAATCCCTTGAGCTCAGGCAATCCACCTGCCTTGGTCTCCCAAAGTGCTGGGATTATAGGCGTGAGCCATCCCACCTTGCTAAGTTTTTTTTTTTTATGTGTCTTATTTCTCCAGCCAAACTGAAGTTAAAGATAGATACCAAACTATAAAAATAGCCCCTGCCTTAAGGAGTTATCCTTCACAGGACTCTACCTCCATTCAGAGGAACACAGTGAGCACTCGGCAAGTACTCACTAAAGAAGCCATAGATTTCAACAGTAAATGCCAAATGCATTCAGAAAAGGAAAAGTTACTCAGTGCCCATAAGGTCAAACAAGGCCTTGCAGATGTGATGGGGAAAGACATTGTGAAGAAATAAGATATGAGAAACAAGTTTCACAGAATGGTCAACAATTCTAGATACCAGGTTTCCATACTGCTTGCAGGGTGAGTCACTTACCACTCCTTCACCATGCTGCAGATGACCTCAGGAAATTAATTCTGCATCTGGAAGCTGTGCAAACTCAGAAAGTTGCAGCCCCAGGGAAATAACTCTCTTTTGACCCTTGTGACTCAGAAGCATTGACATTGCTCGAGAAGATTGTCCCGCATCACAAAACAATACAGCTCAGGTCCTGGACAAGCTCGACTCACGTGGTGCCCAGTGCTCCTCCCAGAGGAGGGCTGGGCTGCCCACATGGAACTCTGCCACAGCTGGACAGGGGCATGATGGGGCTTAGCGCTTCACCTGGAAGGAATCAGTCATCGGCCAGCCACACTAAGTCACTTGAGAGTCTCACAGAAGCTCTTTGGCTCTCAGGCTGCCAGCTCACTCTAGTTTCTGAGTTAATGAACAAAAGATGATGTATGTTAATGCAAAGGCATAATTGACTCTCTGTGAATAGGATTCCATTTATTCAAAAGATAACTACTTAGCACTTTAGTCTGGGGTGTAATGAAAATCGGGGTACATTCTTCATAGACTCATGTCTTCACGGTGCTAACAAAGAGTAGCCAATTCTATAAACACCATCTGTTACAAAAGCTTTAATAGGAGGATAAAGGGCAGTGGGTACTAGTCACTTACAGGGAGATGTTCCTTAAAACTATAAATAACATGAAGAAAAATAGTGTAATCACTTCCCATCTCATTACAGGTGAGTGAGTATTTAGTTGGTTTCCTCTGATGTGCATTCCACTGCTTTCCTCAGACCCATGACCACGATGTTGCTGTCATTCTCCCTGCATACTAAGGTCTAGCATAAGGTAGTGGAGGCAGATGTCCTGAAGATTCTGAGTCTTGGTACCAGGGGATTAACTACATTTAAGGGTTTGGGATGACAGCTCCCCTAGCATCCTTTTCTACAACCTAAAGATAGGATGTGGATCAACTTTATAAAACAATGTCAGTGGTTGCTGAGAAGAGCAAGGATTTATTCGATTACTGCATTCTTACACCATGAAATTAAATATAGACTATTTGATTGAATATTCAGGAACTTATTTTTCAGCTAGTTCTGGCACATTTTGTTGAATATTTTTGGCAGTTTCTAAGCATAGTCAACTTTTAACATTTTATTGCTCTCCTTTTTTTTCCCTATCTAGAGATACGTCTTTGTGAAGCTGAACTTGGACTGTAACCTCTTTTTGGTCTTATTTTCCTAACTGTTAAATGAAGGATGCTGACGTTCCTTCCAATTCTCACAGTCGGTGACTCGGTGGCAAGGCAGACCTAGACGAGACACTGTCACCTTCGTGGAGACATCCTGATGGTGCTGGACCTTTCTTCACTAGGTTCTCTTTCGTATGTCCCTTCAACAGGGCGACCTTCCATGATCTCACTTCTGAAATCAACACTCCTCATCACTCCTTGTTTCTCCCTTGATTTCTCTCCTTAGCACTCCTCAGCAGCTGCCCAGTGCTTCTCTATTCTTTTCTCCTCTTCTCTTATTAAAATGTAGGTGGCATGAACGCAGACCTGCCTCTCTATATGTAGCCTGCTATATCCCCAGCACCCGAACAGCAGTGCTGCGTGTAGTAGACGTCTAGGAGCTATTTGTTGTTGGATGTTTGATAAATGCATTTGCCTTATCTGATTGTCAGATGTCTTAATTTGTGTGTGCTTAAGAGGAGAGCTGTGTATAAATGAGCATTCTTAGTTTGAATACAAAACAGATGTGTTTGTGTGTGTGTGTGTGTGTGTGTCTGTGTGTGATGTGCTGTGCACCCCCATACTCAAAGAGAATTAAAAATCCTCTATTATAGGGAAGCAAGCTGGAAGCAAGGAGATAGGCCTTAAGTGATCACCAGGTGAATGCCTGGCTTATAGCAGGTGCTCAATAAAACATGGGATGAATGAAACTGACATAGAAACTGTGTGTTATTTACTCGTTCACCAGATAAACAAGACGTGACTTAAGACTCAGACATAATGGGAAGTGAATATTTAAAAATAAAATAGAGTAACAAGGTTCCCAGCTTGACCTCAGCTCAGAAGAGTTTGAGCTCTTCTGAGCTTCACCCAGAAGGGAGCTCAGTCCCGAAGCCAGAAGCAGCACTGGTGAGTGGGGAGTGGAGTGGAGATCTACCATCTAGCCACTGCATTCCATGGTGGGGTTTCCCTCCAATTTAACCTTGGAGGACCACGCCATGATTTCCACTATAGGACCTGTCATGTTTCATTGCCATGGTGGTTGCAATGAACATATATAAGCAAGTACAATATTCAGACATCCTGAAGTAGTTATTGGTGTCATTGAATGGACAGAGAGAGAGAGGCATAAAGATTTTCCATTTTTTTAATTCAGAGAGAATATTACCTGCCAAAAAATTGCCTTGTCATTTATTTTACTGACACTGCTATGGTTGAGGGCACCTTCATGATGCAGGTAACTCCAAACAGAGCTCAACATTCATAAAACATACATAGACATGATTGGTTTCCTTTTAGAACAACCATTTTTTTGAAACCAAACCTCATCTCACCATATCAACCACTTTGAATATCTATTTTATTAATTGTTCTTGACATTGAATTACCTTTTGTTGTTTGTAGACTGTAAAAATTATCACTGTTGGAGATGATTTAAACATTCGACAACATAAAAGTTATTCAAAAGGCTTGGAAGGACATTATTCAAGAGGGCTACAAAGGTAAATAAGTTTGAAGGGAAAATACACACCCTACATTCTGGTGTGTACTTTTCCAGTCTCTTTTCTAAACAAATCGTTTATAATAGGCTATAGCTATAAAATATTTACACAGAAGAAGATTGCTTATTCCAGGTGAGCCTTAGGTCATGTTTTGGGGGAATTGGACAGACATGGAAGTGCCATGTCTGTCTGCTGGGATGGCCAGAGGAGGTTTTCCTGAGGAAGAAACTGTGAGATTGAACCTTGAAGGACAGGCCAGAATTTTTAGAACTTCTCCATCCCTACATCTTTCTAAGACAGGAGGAACTGGTTGCCTAATAAAAACCTCTAAGAAATAATAATTTTTTAAACAAAGTTCAAATACAGAACACTTTTATTTCATCCTAAGTGAATTTGTATTTTTTGAAGCCAATACTAAGTGAAATAAAAATAGACATTTGCTACTTCTCAAAGGGCATTAGTTTCCCCATCTTCAGGATGTGTCATCACAGTGGAGTGTCTCTTGAAACATCATCTGATGGCTGCAGTCTCCAGTGCCACTAAGAGTCAGCACCATCTGTTGACTCATCCATGGCAACAAACCTGAGGGCCCACTGGGTGACCGGAAATGAATGAGACATTGGATTTACTACAATAAATGACACAATCCTAGCTCCTGGGGAATGTTGCCCAGATACCGAAACCTCCACGTTTTTGTCAATACTTCCTTATAGTGTAACACAAATAGCATGGTCAACAAATGCTATAGATGTTTGGAAGCAGCAATGCTCACTGTGGCCTAAGTCTGTCAACGACTCCTTGGAGGAAGTGACGTTTCATCCAGGTCTTGAAGGTAGGTAGGCCTTAAGTAAGAGTGGATGCTGTATCTCCCATCTGGTGCTTTTATTCCCTCTCAGAATTACCTTTTCTCAATTACACTTAATTACTGTGTGCCAATATATGCCGATAGCACATTCTAAGAGAAGCTAATTTTTTTTCTAGTTGAAGGATATTATCGAGCACATCATCTATTAAATCTTTGTCACATTGCATCTGCCTTCTTCATTCCTTTTTTTTTTTTTTTGAGACGGAGTCTCGCTCTTTCGCCTGGGCCAGACTGCAGTGGCGCTATCTCCGCTCACTGCAAGCTCCGCCTCCCGGGTTCACTCCATTCTCCTGCCTCAGCCTCTGGAGTAGCTGAGACTACAGGCATCTGCCACCGCCCCTGGCTAATTTTTTGTATTTTTAGTAGAGACGGGGTTTCACCTTGTTAGCCAGGATGGTCTCAATCTCCTGACCTTGTGATCCGCCCGCCTCGGCCTCCCAAAGTGCTGGGATTACAGGCATGAGCCACCGCGCCCGGCCTCTTCATTCTTTCTTAAAAGAACTCACGGGATAAACTGTCCTTATGTTTCACTAGCAGGAAATGGCTAATGAATGGCTGCTTTGTTTTTATCAATGGCTACAGTGAATAGCACCTCAATGGCTTTCCCTCCTTGCCATGGCTATTAGGAAGCTCAGAGCTCAGTCTGTGGTTTACTTCTAGCAACTGCACTGAAGCACAGACTCCATGTCACCGGTCACTCTGAGATTTGTTGTTTTCTGATTCCTTTGCTCCAATCAGGCTGGTTCCTCAATTATTTACTTATAAATGTAAAAGACATTGTACTTTTGAAGTTTCTAAAAATCACATATTGGGAAGACAAACTCAAAGTAAATAAAGCAGTCTAATGCTGGAGCACATTTCACCTAAGGGAGTCCAAATGTCTGCTTAGGGCAAATAAAAAGGCCCAAAAGCATCTTCTAAAACGAGTTAAGTGAAACTTATCTGTAGGAACATTTTATGATCAGCATAATTTTAGTCTTTCATAGGCACTACAAGAGTAAAACTTAATTTATACCTTAAGTCAATATTAGTTTTGACTTGTATTATAACTAAAAAATATTACTTCCCAACTAATCAGAATTTCTCATGAAATTAAAATTTTAGGAGAAGCTTTTAATAGAAAGAAACAAAACGGAAAAATAAGTTTAAATCACTGACTTACTTGAAATGAGCAACTTCTGGCAGATGTTCAGGAATCATTAAAGATACAGCCAAATCACTCAAGCTGTATGTTTCCTGCAAGTCTAAATCCACTGTTGTTGAGATGGATGGCTCTTTCTAGACCCTGCTAACCAGGGTACAAAGGCTATCACAGACATACAGAAAAGAACTAACAAACAATTTAATATTGGATATGAAAAATGATTTTTAAAAAATTAGCCCTTGGGTAACTTTAAATCTAGTGCATTATCACATACTCCACTACTCCTTGAATATTACAGCTGAAGTTTTATTGAAAATTGGTGGGGTTGGCACCATGGCTAGATAGAGAAATTGCTATTACATGGTATGGTTTGAGAGAACTGCCTTCTTAAAATTGTGAATTCTACTTTTTTATTCCCTCATTGTAACTCTGTTCTTTGGACACTCTAGAGGAAAGGCAGAATGGTATGGTGAAATACACATGAACTGGGAGTTAGTGGCACAACCTGGACTAGATCTTATATCACTCAACCAGAGAGGTTACTTAATTCACTTATAAAAGGAGTTAGAATATGTACCTATACGGTTGCTTCCAGATCTAACATTGGATAGTATAATTCTATAATATTAGCTTCTTGATCCAATAGCTTCTTCATAACTCCCTCATTGTAAGGAAGTATCCCTGATCAGGCAACACACTTAACCAACAGCTTCTAGAATCGTTAGAGTTGGCACCTTAGCCAAGATTGGCTAGAATTGGGGCATACAGGTGCTTCCCTGGCTATGGACAGGAGATGTACTGGGTGGCTGGGAAAGAGGGAGTATTAACTGTGGTCTACTTTTCAACTTGGTTTAGAACCCCAAAGAGATCTGGGGAAGATGAGAAAATGATTAGCTTTACTCAAGCAAGGGTAGAGGAATGCAATGAATGAGATCACTGAGGTGATGTAACTCTGGAACCAGAACTCACACCCATTATGATTTCCAGCCTTGGTTGACCTGTAATCTACACATGCATGAGGATGAAGTAGGTTGTGTGGGGTGGGGTGGGGTGGGGAGAAATGCACACACACTCTTTGAGTTTACAACCTTGGGTTCAAACAGTAACCAGCTGTGGTTTGTTGTCATTTGCTGCTGAGGTTGATACATCACAAAGAATACAAATTTCATCAAGAATATAATTTTAAGTATCTTTGAGGCAGAGTTTTTTAAGGAGAGCTGGGCTCTCAGCAGATCATTCTCACACTATATTTTTTTTTTATTCAGGTGAAATAAAATTTAAATGAATATCAGTGTCAACTTTGAAGAAGACACAGGGGGCAGCCTAAAGATGTGTTTGTAAGAAGACAGGATCAATCTTGGTGCTAGATCTATTGCTTCACAAGAGTTCATTCATCTGTTCATTGCATCAGCACTCTTGAAACCCCTGCTAGCTTACAGGCCCTGATATAGACACTGATTTAGATACAACCTTGACAAAAACAAAGCTTACATTTTAGTGAAGTCTAAACTCTGTGGTTATGTAGGAGACTGCTGCCGTGAAGCAGGAGTGGCTTCTGCTTATGATATTTCATATTTAGTAGAAGGATAAGAAAAATGTTTGTGTGTGTGTGTGTGAATAATGTGAATATAGAATTACCAAGTATACTGGGGAAGGAGGAGGTAGGGGGAGAGGGCTATCACTTCAAGTTAAGAAAATTGGAAAATCTTGTGAAAAAGAAGGTATGGGACCTGTAGTTTAAATAATGGACAGTATTTCAAGAGATAAATATGAGGGATGAGAATTTCAGGGACAGAATGGGCCCCTTATAGGCTGAGGAACTGCCTTACAGAAGCAAGGAGACAAAAGTGGTTAGAGCTTTTTTGGAGGAAGAGCAAGTACCCCATTTGGTCGTAGTGTCAATTGCACATAGAAGAGGGTGAGGATGATGGAACAATTAGAGCATAAAGGACTTTAGCCAATTCTGTGATTAAACTGACAATGAACATGTGATAGGCTGGAATTGACATGAGTAGGCCTGGGCTTTCCATAGGGATCTGATGGCAGTGGGTAGGACGGATTAGATGCTGGGGAGGAGAACAGCAGGTGTGGGGCACACCAGGGGACTGTTCCAATCACGGAGGATCCAAGTGATGGCTACAGGAAGAAAAGGGCGTTAGGTATAGGACACCACACTTACATTGGAGAAAGAATGGTCAAAATGTGGTCACTTTACTATATGTAGTAAATAAAAGAGATATTATAAGTGTCAAAGATGGATAACTAGGAGAACAGGGATATTAATAAAAATCAGAAGTCAGGAATAGGAACTAGTGTGTGTAAGGAAGCCCAGTGAAGTAAGTTATTGTTGATAAAATGTGACAGGACATTTAAGTGGGATTTAAAAGACAATTGCAAATGAAAAGATAGAGCTGACATCAAAGTAGAGGTGGCCTTATAGACTTGGGAGGTACTATGGTCTGAATGTGCCCCCCATGCTGGAAACTTAATCCCCAATGCAACAGTGTTTGGGGGGTGGGGCCTTTTGGGAGGTGTTCAAATCATAAGGCTCCACCCTTACAAATGCATTTAATGTATTTAAAAAAATGGGGTTGCAGGAGAAGGTTCGTTCTCTTCCACCTTCTGCCGTGGAGGACACAGCAAGATGGCCCTTGCCAGATGCCAGCATTTTGACCTCAGACTTTTCAGACCCCAGGAGTGAGAGAAAACAAATTTCTGTGCTTTATAAATTGTGCAGACTCAGGTATTTTATTATAGCAACACAAAGGGACTAAGACAGGAAGTGTAATAAGTTAAAGATGGAGAGTAGTTGTGGGGAAGGACTGAGAGTAAGATGCTGGAGAGGCAGCTGCAAGGTGAGGAAGTTGCAAGAACCTCCTGGAACATCAGTGTGTGGACTCAGCACATCCCCCACAGACCGCTGTCTAATGGACTGTGAATTACTCAGGATGGCTGCGTGCTCCAAACTGGTCCTTTGGGCCCTAAATTAACACATATAGGATTGGACAAATTAATGATGCAAAGGCGGGTGCAGCCAGAGCCCACTGGATTTAAGCAAATGCACATTAGTGTAACCAGGGGAAAGAAGACTCTAAATATCCCTGCTGTAGAAAACCAATGCTCCGTTTTTAAAACATGCTTAACACTTCATTTTTTAGCTACAAATACATTTCTGTTAGAATAGTTACTAAAAACCTACAAAGGAATTTGTATAGCTTTGCATGAATATTTATTTTCTTCTATGGATGTAAACTATTTAATTCAGGAAATATAAGTAGAAACTTGAAGGTTTCTTCCCTATTTTTCTTTTTTATATACTAAAAATTACCAAAGAAGATCACTCTAAAAGAGATATAAGTATTTTTTAAAATATTTAGTTTCCCAATGAGAGAGGCAGGCCAGAGTCATGGCAATGCCCTCTTCAAGGGCTGTGAGCTATCTGCTTCCAAAAGCCGGTGTGTGCTCTTTACTTCCCCCTTTACCATCCATCTACTCAGCCTGACGACCACAATCTCCTGGCCTTTACGGCAGAAGGGAGCATTTCTTCTTGGTATTTGCTTCCAAACACCTTGCCCTTATTACTCCATCATTCTAGGGACCCCTTTAGCCTCCAACCACGAGGACTATGGGTACCACTGCACATCCCAAGGGGACTTTGTATCCTCACCTTTTTGTGGGGATCCAGGAACAATCTTGACCGTTTAATAACCCAGAAGAGACATATGATTTGAACAGACTTCCAGCAAATAAGAGAAAATCTCAAAATGAAATCTGGCCCTTCTCTTCCTAAAGCTTAATAAACTTGGACGTCACTCCTTCGTCCTCCTTTCTTCAATGAGCTTTACAATTATGTTAAATGTGGACAGGTCACCTACTCTTCCCTGAGGCCCCCACACTGTAATACCATAGGCAATACCTGGGGACAGTCATGGAGGGAGCGGTCCCACTGCCGTGAAGGCCACCATTATTAAAACAAGAGCAATGCACCTGCCTGTGAGGCATGGCGGCCCTTGGGCAGGGGGCTCCAGGGCAGGCGAGGGCCAAGGCTTGTTCTCGGAAGCCACCTCCTGTTTTCCAAACAATAGGAACTGGTACTAAAAGGCAAAAACAAGCTTGAGCCCTCTCCCTTGACGCCCGCATCTGCACTGAATGCCTCTCATTTTATTAACTGTGTATTGAAACTGATTGCAATTCCGTGGTCAAAGCAAAAACAGTAAGAAAGAGTTGTCTTTTTGAACATTTAAATTGTTTTCTCTGCTCTCCTGGCTGTTCTAGGGCAGAAGGATGTCTCGGAGGTATTGGGGTCACCCTGGAAGTCAGGGGCAAGACCCAGGAACCCATGTGGGTGGCAGGGGCGGGACTGCTCAGCAAGGCTGGAAGCAGGTGGGGCTGCCTGAGGGTGGGGCTGCCTGAGGGTGGGGCTGGCACAGGGCAAAACTGTCTGAGGGCGGGGATGATCGGGGTGGGGCTGGCAGGGGGCAGGACTGCCTGAGGGTGGGGCTTAGAAGGGCCAGAGCCAGCAGGGGGCGGGGCTTGCTGGGGGACTGGCTCTGGCTGGCAGAGGCAAGGCCGGCAGGGGGGTGGGCTGTTGGGGGTGTGGCTCTTAGGGATGGGGCTTGCTGGGGGCGGGGCTGGCCACTGCGAGGCTGGCAGGTGGCAGGACTGTCAGGTCAGGGGACATCGGAGACAGGGCCTCCCCCAGCATCTTGCGGGTGGGCAGAGCCTTACGTAATTGGACGTGCTGTCCCTGGCCTGGCCTAATACAGTGGTCCACGCTCTCCCGTCCAGGGATAACACGTGGCAAACCTCCCACCAGCACCCCACAGGCACCCACATTCTCCTACCTCTGCACCACACCAAGCATCCCCAGTGTTCTCCATCCCCAGACTCTCTCAAGCTCATTCTGGGGCAAGTCACTGCCTGTGGGCTCCTGGGACTCGCCCCAGCTGTGAGCACCCCCCTTTCCTTCCCTGGACTGCAGCTAGGGTCCTGCTTCCCGCACACGTTGGCAAGGAAGCTGGAGTCCTGTTTCTGGCATACCTTGGCAAGGTGAAAACTCGCAGGGTGCCCTGGTGCCCTGCTCCCAGGACAGCGGCCAGCCCAGGAGGACCTCCGAGCCCCTCCTCAAATGCCAAGCGCGGCCCTGTGTGCACACGTGTACGGACACACAATCACACAACTCTCACTCCTCCGCACACTCACTCCCCCACACTCTCACACACTTGCACACTCACAATCACACTCACACAACTTATTTCCCACACTCACACACACATTCACCCACTTTCTCACTCGCCCACTCACAGTGAAGCATACTGTGACACGCTCACACTTTGTCCCATTTTCACACCCACCCACCTACTCACACACCCTCTCCCGCACACGCTCACCCACACTCACACCCGGTGCTGCACACCAGAGCGCCGCCCTCCTCTGCCCACAAGCGCGGCCACCCGAGCAGCACCCCGCGGGCGCTGTCCCTGGAGCTGGGCTCTCTAGGAAAGGGCAGGGGAAGGGCAGGCCAGGGAAAAGCTCATGAAATCCCCACCAGGTGAAAACGCTGATCCCTTTTTCTGCGCGGAGAAATCCCCGTGTAATGACCCGCGGGGCCCCTCTCGCACCACTCCCGGCGCGCCGGCCGGCCTCACTTCCCTACATCACGGCTCTCCCAGCTTTCGCTGACTCCTCGTGTTTTAAGTCTTGGGAAAGCAATGCAATCTCCATAGTAATTTGGAGTTCACAGAAACTGCATTTCCGGGATTCATTTATTCCTCCGACTGACTGCTGGAGGCTAGATCATTCCTCACTTCCATGACTTCCTATCCACGCTGAGAAGCTCTTCAACTCCAGCCTGCCCACTCCGACGTGCCAGCGACCAGGAAGCACCGCTTAGAGCACCCCTTTCTCCGGGCTCCGCTCTGAGCTTCCTCACTGGGAGCATCCCCCGATGCCCTCCTTGACTCATGGGGCTGGGAACGGCCTCCTTCCTGGCCCCTCTCCCTCAAAAAAGGGTGGGTGAGGCCAGAACTTGGAAGACAAACAAACGTGCAAGCCTCCATAATTCTAATTCCAAATGAATAACAGTAACACTGTCCATCTCTTTGCCCTTTGCACACACACAGGCACACACACGTCACCACACCTTACCAGCACAGCAGGCAAACCAGAGGACACAGTGGTATCCACTTTCTGATGGGTCGCAACCAGGAGGGACAACGTGGCCATTGCCATCCACACACCCTTGGAGCATTCAGACCCCCGGAGCTCTGCGGACTGGTCCACTCCAGCACTGTCAGCCCTCCTGGCTGGGAAGTGGAGTAAAAGGTGCCAGCTTCTTGTCACCCTCGGTTTGATGCATCACCCTTGACGCCCTCCCTCCCTCCCTCCTCCATCAAGGGAAAAAAAGAAGGAGGAGAGCCACCCATCTAAGATGAAGTTCACTGAGGCAATCCCATCCCCTCTGGAATTCTCCAGGGACAAAGGGTAATTAGAGAGCAGTTGCTGAGCAGCTCTGCATGTTTAGGGACTGGCTTCCAGGGTTCAGGTCCTGGTGCCCCCATTTAGCTCCTCCTGGCATGCTGTCTTCCCCGACTCTGTTCCCCCTCCTCCAAGCTGACCAATTTCATACTGGCCGGTGACAAAGCACCCCACGTATTTATGCTGCTGCCTCGCTCTCATAAATTATATCAGTTTCCCAGACGAAGGCCCCTTGGCTCTGAAGGAGATGCCATTTTATTTATGCTGCACTTACACACCTGCATACTGAACTCTATATTTAAATCAGACAACAAATCAATGGTACCAAGGGGAAACAGATGAAGAAAGTCCTGTATGTCCTCCCCAGCTGCAGCACCCCACAGCTCTCTGCTAGGTCCTCCGATGGTGACTGACCCTAGTTATGGTCAGCATGCCACTCTACCTCATGCTGCTCCTGCGTCAATTTCCCCATCCAACGGAAATGGAATAAGACTGACATTTAGTTTTCTGAGGGCAAAAAAAAAAAAAAAAAAAAAAGGTTTGACTTCATTCCTTCCCACTTCTGTAAATTGTATGTGTGAATTACCTAGAAGGCACTCATCTGTAGAGCAGATTGAGAATCTCCCACTAACTCCTTCCCTGGTGAAGGGGAATAAGCTTCCAAGAGAAGTTTTGTTCTACACAAAACATGCATTCTTTAAGATGATTTTCTAAGCCTGTTCAGTTCACAAGAGGAGTCTGGGAGCCAGTGATTCAATGTAAGCAAATTGCACTGAAGCCCCAGGCATGGTACTAGAAGCTGTCTTAGTGGAGCAGTATATATGCCTAGTGGAGCACATTTGCAAACAATGACACCAATTTATATCGCAATCTACTTCTCCTCATTGAGAGTTCTTTGGTTTAATCATGAATAAATTAGCAAGGGTGATGCCATAAAACTCAGGGGTGTAAAATTTTACATCTTGGTGCATTGCAACTTTTACCAAATAATAAATAACATCTCGACAAATTTTTAAATGCTTACTTTCTAAACAGTCTGTGCCTGGCTAAAAATGAAACAATTCAAACCAAACCGAACAAACCTTACTCTAGATAATGTGACCGTAATATAAATTTATTTTATAAGTAGCCTGTTTTTTTTTCCTTTTATCTCACAGCTTCATTCAAATTAAATGATTCAACTAGAAGTTTCTCATTATCCACTTCTGGGGCCATCTCGGTGCAAGGTGCTCTACAGGATAAGGAGATGGAGAAGACATCAACGTTTCTTGCTTCAAGAGCTTACAAATCACTTGACTGGTTTTCCTCATAAGAAGTCAACAGTATTTCTTGCTGAAATTTAAATTATACACGTAATTTTTAGTATACATTTGTCTATGCCTGTAACAAGAAGCACTTGCGGAATTCCAAAGGAAAAGTTCACCAACGATTCCTGCTAAAACTTTCAGCATTCAATGTTGTGGCATCTCAGTGATCCCAACAGAAATCATGCTCAATCCAGCAGGATTTTCATGGTCCTCTGGTCCCTACTTGCGTGCATGCGGGCATCCTCTACTGAGTCCTTCAAGTTTGGACTGAGACAAGGAGATTGTATTATTTCTATTTGCCTAGTCTTTTCTTAAGGGCATTTTTTCCAGATCTGTAAGATCGAAGCAAATGCCTCACTGGATCACATCTTAATTAAAAATTGTGTATCCAATTTGGGGCCTGAAGATGTGAGATGAACAGGCCTCGGTAGGAGTTCAGAAGAAGCCATTAAAAAAAATAGAAAGAGAGCTTCTTTACTTAGACAAATAGAAAAAAAGGCACTGAAAATTTCTGAGGAAGACATGATTGCATGAAATGTGTTAAAAAGCAATTTTTTCATGAAGATTTCTTTAAAGTGTGACAAATGAAAATCTATTTTCTGTTTCCAATGGGGACTGGGAAAGAAAAGGGTTTGGTTTGAATTTCATCAGAAGGGATGTAGGTCAGACATCAGAATGTGCAACCAGTGGAACAAAAGACATTTCTCTGTCTACAGCCATACCGCCCTGAACACACCCGATCTTATCAAAGACATTTTTTTCTTCCTTTCTCTCTCTGGAGGGTTTTAAAAAAATGTGTGGGTGTTTGTGATTACTCAGATGCCTAGAAGTCAGAGAGGGCTACAGATCTACCTCTGTGATTACTCAGATGCCTAGAAGTCAGAGAGGGCTACAGAGTACCTGTTAAGGTCTTTTATTCCCCCTGGCCCCAAACTGTTTCCCAATTATGGACTTGAAATAAAGAGTTTTCTTTTTCATAGTTAGATTTTTGTTCCAGACTGTCAATTTCACCCATTTCAGAGAGATACGGAAAGTTCATTTCTCCATCCATCCCAAATTGCCAAATCCCATGTCTAAGAAATGTAGCTTATTTCCTAAAATGTTATTTAGTCATTTTCCTTTTTCTCTCTGTTATTCTGCTCAAATTATTCAATGTCTACTAGAGTATGGAGAGTTCATTTTTCCACTGCATTTACTCAATGCCTGTCAACATAATCTACTGAGTACAAAGTAAATAAATAATATGACAAACCCCAACTGTTTCTTTCCTTAGTCCCATATACCACACCACGATAAAAAAGTAGATCATTTTCTCTCTGACCTGGAAGAATGGAAGTCTGGCTGGTCACATGATCAGCGGGGGATGCCTTGGGCCACCCGGGGAGTGATGACATTAGTCCTCGACAGAATTTCTTCCTACTATGACAGAACTGGTCCCACTATGAGTAAAGCTACAGAGAGCGTCATGCTAGAGCTGTGAGCTAGTGCTGTCACTCTTAGGGGACTGGTGAGTCAGGGGACCAGAAGGATTGAGACACAACTTTGTCTAGTCCCTCATGATTCCTCTCCCAACCAGATTATTTCTGCACCCCTTCAAAGTGTCTCACCTCTCTCTCTAGCCCAAAGATCTAATCCCAATCCTTAGTCAGTGGGAGGCAAAATGGACTTGAAACATGGACCTCCACTCTCATCGGAAAATAGAAAGACACATCACATGGGCAAATAGGTACGGTACTCAGTCAGCACTGTGAGCAGGGGCCTGCCTGGATCTTAATCTCTATCTTTCCCTCATACAGTGACTGGCAGGACCTGTGTGTTCAGCCAAGGCTGGCCAATAAATGAAGGACCATGCTATCTTGGGGAATGAAGAGATATTGGCCACTTTATCCCTAGTGCACTGAATGTGCATAATGCAAAGGTTCTTTCCTCCTAGACACTGGAACAAATGGCAGAGATGAGACCGGAAGATGCACCACTCAAACTTCTTTGCCACAGATCACAGCTTTGCTTTTAAGGGAAAAGTGTCATAGAAGTAAAAAATGAGATCAGAGCACTCCACATATAAAAAGTTTTAAAAGAGCTTGAATTTTAAAAATTAAATTGAATTAAATGATGACATCCTTATGGGGGAATTCATGGAAGAAAGAACAAGTGGGGATATTGCAAATGGTATCAGTACACCATACTGTCCGTATCTCCCTCTCCTAATTCAGCTATGCAAATGCAAAACTCAGCAGAACAGGAGTCTGTATTTCCATAGGATTCACTTTTTATGCAATAAAAGTAAGAGAATTCCCCCTGAAGTTGCGCCTGCTCCAAGGCAGTTTCATGCACAAATCATTCAGACTGCTTCTTAGGATACCAGAATTTGCAAGGGAATAAACAAAGTTTGTCAATTCTCTTCTTTGTGCCCCCAGATGCCTTCATTTTGGGGTGGATTTCTGGTAATACTGTCTTGTTGACATATTTCTATGAAGAGTTTTTCTTTAGCCTATTTCTTGAACTTTTAAATTACTGCATAATTTATGAAATTCTTATATTAATATACACATAAGATAGAAATCACAGACATAAGGAGAAATAGCTCCGGCCTAAGAATTGAGATAAATTGTTTCTAATCCTGGGATACCCACAAATTTGCTGTGTGAGTGATACTCAGAGAGATCTAATGACTTTCCCAAAACTTCACCTGTGATGTGTGTGTCTGTGTGTGTGTGTGTGTGTGTGTGTGTTGTGGACAGAAGGGTTGTTAGAATAAACAGCATCTGTAAGGAGGATTCCCGGGCAAGATGGCTAAATAGGAACAGCTCCAGTCTGCAGCTCCCAGCAAGACCGATGCAGAAGGTAGGTGATTTCTGCATTTCCAACTGAGGTACACAGTCCATCTCACTCGGACTGGTTAGACAGTGGGTACAGCCCATGGAGGGTGAGCAGAAGCAGGGTGGGGCATCACCTAACTCAGGAAGCACAAGGGATCACGGAACTCCCTCCCCTAGCCAAGGGAAGCTGTGAGGGACTGTGCCACGAGGGACAATGCTATCCAGCCCAGATACTATGCTTTTCCCATGGTCTTTACAACCTGCAGACCAGGAGATTCCCTTGGGTGCCTATATCACCAGGGCCCTGGCTTTCAAGCACAAAATTGGGTGGACATTTGGGCAGACACCGAGCTAGCTGGAGGAGTTTTTTATCACACCCCAGTGCTGCCCGGAACACCAGCGAGACAGAACCATTCACTCCCATGGAAAGGAGGCTGAGGCCAGGGAGCCCAGTGGTCTTGCTCAGCGGAGCCCATCTCCATGGAGCCCAACAAACTAAGATCTACTGGCTTAAAGTTTTTGCTGCCAGCACAGCTGTCTGAAGTCGACCTGGGATGCTCAAACTTGGTGTGGGGAGGGGTGATCGTCATTACTGTGGCTTGAGTATGTGGTTTTCCCCTCACAGTGTAAACAAAGCCACAGGGAAGTTCAGACTGGGTGAAGCCCACGGCAGCACAGCCAAGCCACTGTAGCCAGATTGCCTCTCTAGATTCCTTCTCTCTGGGCAGGGCATCTCTGAAAGAAAGGCAGCAGCCCCAGTCAGGGGCATATTAGATAAAACTCCCATCTCCCTGAGACACAGCACCTTTGGGAAGGGGCAGCTGTGGGCGCAGCTTCAGCAGAATTAAACATTCCTGCCTGCCGGCTCTGAAGAGAGCAGTGGATCTCCCAGCACAGCGCTCGCGCTCTGCTAAGGGACAGACTGCCTCCTCAAGTGGGTCCCTGACCCCCGTACCTCCTGATGGGGAGACACCTCCTATCAGAGGTCGATAGACACCTCATATAGGAGAGCTCTGACTGGCATCTGGTGGGTGCCCCTCTGGGACCAAACTTCCAGAAAAAGGAGCAGGCAGCAATATTTGCTGTTCTGCAGCCTCCGCTGGTGATATCCAGGCAAACAGGTTCTGGAGTGGACCTCTAGCAAACTCCAGCAGACCTGCAGAAGAGGGGACTGACTGTTAGAAGAAAAACTAACAAACAGAAAGGAATAGCATCAACATAAACAAAAAGGACAGCCACGCAAAAACCCCATCTGACGGTCACCAACATCAAAGACCAAAGATAGAGAAATCCACGAAGAGGAGGAAAAACCAGCGCAAAAAGGCTGAAAATGCCAAAAACCAGAATTCCTCTTCTCCTCCAAAGGATCACAACTCCTCGCCAGCAAGGGAACAAAACTGGATGGAGAATGAGTTTGACAAATTGACAGTAGGCTTCAGAAGGTGGGTAATAACAAAATCCTCTGAGCTAAAGGAGCATGTTCTAACCCAATGCAAGGAAGCTAAGAACTTTGATAAAAGGTTATAGGAACTGCTAACTAGAATAACCAGTTTAGAGAAGAACATAAATGACCTGATGGAGCTGAAAAACACAGCATGAGAACTTTGTGAAGCATATACAAGTATCGATAGCTGAATCAATCAAGCAAAAGAAGGGATATCAGAGATTGAAGATCAACTTAATGAAATAAAGCATGAAGACAAGATTAGAGAAAAAAGAATGAAAAGAAACGAACAAAGCCTCCAAGAAATATAGGACTATGTGGAAAAACCAAACCTACATTTAATTGGTGTACCTGAAAGTGACAGGGAGAATGGAACCAAGTTGGAAAACACACTTCAGGATATTATCCAGAAGAACTTCTCCAACCCAGCAAGACAGGCCAACATTCAAATTCAGGACATACAGAGACCACCACAAAGATACTCCTCAAGAAGGGCAACCCCAAGACACATGATCGTCAGATTCACCAAGGTTGAAATGAAGGAAAAAATGTTAAGGGCAGCCAGAGAGAAAGGTCAGGTTACCTACAAAGGGAAGCCCATCAGACTAACAGTGGATCTCTCTGCAGAAACCCTACAAGCCAGAAGAGAGTGGGGGCCAATATTCAACATTCTTAAAAAAAAAATTTTCAACCCAGAATTTCATATCCTGCCAAACTAAGCTTTGTAAGTGAAGGAGAAATAAAATCCTTTACAGACAAGCAAATGCTGAGAGATTTTGTCACCACCAGGCCTGCCCTACAAGAGCTCCTCAAGGAAGCACTAAATATGGAAAGGAAAAACCAGTACCAGCTACTGCAAAAACATACCAAAATGTAAAGACCATTGACACTATGAAGAAACTGCATCAACTAATGGGCAAAATAACCAGCTACCATCCTAATGACAGGATCAAATTCACACATAACAGTATTAACCTTAAATGTAAATGTGCTAAATGCCCCAATTAAAAGATACAAACTGGCAATTGGATAGAGTCAAGTCCCATTGGTATGCTGTATTCAGGAGACCCACCTCACATGCAAAGACACACATAGGCTTAAAATAAAGGGATGGAGGAAAATTTACCAAGCAAATGGAAAGCAAAAAAAGCAGGGCTTGCAGTAGTCTCTGATAAAACAGACTTTAAACCAACAAAAGTCAAAAAAGACAAGGAAGGGCATTACATAATGGTAAAGGGATCAATGCAACAAGAAGAGCTAACTATCCTAAATATATATGCACCCAATACAGGAGCAGTCAGATTCATAAAGCAAGTTCTTGGAGACCTACAAAGAGACTTAGACTCACACACAATAATAGTGGGATTCTTCAACATCCCACTGTCAATATTAGACAGATCAAGGAGACAGAAAATTAACAAGGATATTCATGACTTGAACTCAGCCCTGGACCAAGTGGACCTAATAGGCATCTACAGAACTCTCCACCCCAAATCAACAGAATATACATTCTTCTCAGCACTACAGAGCACTTATTCTAAAATTGACCACATAATTGGAAGTAAAACACTCCTCAGCAAATGCAAAAGAATGGAAATTAAAACGAACAGTCTCTCAGACCACAGTGCAATCAAATTAGAAGTCAGGATTAAGACACTCACTCAAAACTGCACAACTACATGGAAACTGAACAACCTACTCCTGAATGACTACTGGGTAAATAATGAAATTAAGGCAGAAATAAGTAAGTTCTTTGAAACCAATGAGAACAAAGACACAATGTACCAGAATCTCTGGGACAAAGCTAAAGCAGTGTTTAGAGGGACATTTATGGCACTAAGTGCCCACATGAGAAAGCAAGAAAGGTCTAAGGTTGACACCCTAACTTCACAATCAAAGGAACTAGAGAAGCAGGAACAAACATTCAAAAGCTAGCAGAAGGCAATAAATAACTAAGATCAGAGCAGAACTGAAGGAGATAGACACACAAACAACCCTTCAAAAATAAATGAATCTAGGAGCTGGTTTTTTTGAAAAGATTAACAAAATACATAGACCACTAACCAGACTAATAGAGAAGAAAAAAGAATCAAATAGACACAATAAAATAAGATAAAGGGGATATCAACACTGATCCCACACAAAATACACACTACCATCAGAGAATATTATAAACACCTCTATGCAAATAAACTAGAAAATCTGGAAGAAATTGATAAATTCCTGGACACATACACCCTCCCAAGACTAAACCATGAAGAAGTCAAATCCCTGAATAGACTAATAACAAGTTCTGAAATTGAGACAGTAATTAATAGCCTACCAACCAAAAAAAGCGGACCAGACAGATTCACAGCCAAATTCTACCAGAGGTACAAAGAGGAGCTGGTACCATTCCTTCTAAAACTATTCCAAACAATAGAAAAAGAGGGAATCCTCCCTAACTCATTTTTGAGGCCAGCATCATCCTGATACCAAAACCTGGCAGAGACACAACTAAAAAAGAAAATTTCAGGCCAATATCCCTGGTGAACATTGATGCGAAAATCCTCAATAAAATACTGGCAAACTGAATACAGAAGCATATCAAAAAGCTTATCTACCATGATCAACTTGGCTTCATCTCTGGGATGTGAGGGTGGTTCAACATATGCAAATCAATAAACATAATCCATCACATAAACAGAATCAGTGACAAAAACCACATGATTATCTCAATAGATGCAGAGAAGGCCTTTGATAAAATTCAACACCCCCTCATGCTAAAAACACTCAATAGACTAGGTATTGATGGGATGTATCTCAAAATAATAAGAGCTATTTATGACAAACCCACAGCCAATATCACAGTGAATGGGCAAAAGCTGGAATCATTCCCTTTGAAAACTGGCACAAGACAAGGATGCCCTCTCTCACCACTCCTATTCAACATAGTATTGGGAGTTCTCGCCAGGGCAATCAGGCAAGAGAAAGAAATAAAGCGTATTCAATTAGGAAGAGAGGAAGTCAAATTATCTGTTTGCAGGTGACATGATTGTATATTTAGAAAACCTCATTGTCTCAGCCCAAAAACTCCTTAAGCTGATAAAGCAACTTCAGCAAAGTCTCAGGATACAAAAATCAATGTGCAAAAATCCACAAGCATTCCTATACACCAATAATAGCCAAATCATGAAGAACTTCTCCAACCTAGCAAGACAGGCCAACATTCAAATTCAGGAAATACAGAGACCACCACAAAGATACTCCTCAAGAAGGGCAACCCCAAGACACATAATTGTCAGATTCACCAAGGTTGAAATGAAGGAAAAAATTGCTACAAAGAGAATAAAATACCTAGGAATCCAACTCACAAGGGGTATGAAGGACCTCTTCAAGGAGAACTACAAACCACTGCTCAAGGAAATAAGAGAGGACACAAAAAAATGGAAAAATATTCCATAATCATGGATAGGAAGAATCAATATTGTGAAAATGGCCATACTGCCCAAAGTAATTTATAGATTCAATGCCATCCCCATCAAGCTACCACTGACTTTCTTCACAGAATTAGAAAAAACTACTTTAAATTTCATATGGAACCGAAAAAAGAGCCCATATAGCCAAGACAATCCTAAGCAAAAAGAATAAAGCTGGAGGCATCATGCTACCTGACTTCAAACTATACTATAAGGCTACAGTAACCAAAACAGCATGGTACTGGTACCAAAACAGATACATCAACCAATGAAGCAGAAGAGAGGCCTCACAAGTAACACAACTACAACCATCTGATCTTTGACAAACCTAACAAAAACAAGCAATGGGGAAAGGATTCCCTATTTAATAAATGGTGTTGAGAAAACTGTCTAGCCATATGCAGAAAACTGAAACTGGACCTTTTCCTTACACCTTACACAAAAATGAACTCAAGATGGATTAAAGATTTAAATGTAAGACCTAAAACCATAAAAACCCTAGAAGAAAACCTAGGCAATACCATTCAGGACATAGGCATGGGCAAAGTCTTTATGACTAAAATGCCAAAAGCAATTGCAACGAAAGCCAAAATTGACAAATGGGATCTAATTAAAGAGCTTCTGCACAGCAAAAACAAAACAAAACAAAACAAAAAACAACTATCATCAGAGTGAACAGGGAGAAAATTTTTGCAATCTATCCATCTGACAAAGGAATAATATCCAGAATCTACAAGGAACCTAAACAAATTTATAAGAAAAAAAAACCCCATCGAAAAGTGGGCGAAGGATATGAACAGACACTTTTCAAAAGAAGACATTTATGCAGCCAACAAACATATGAAAAAAATCTTACCATCACTGGTCATTAGAGAAATAGAAATCAAAACCACAATGAGATACCATCTCACACCAGTTAGAATGGCAATCATTAAAAGGTCAGGAAACAACAGATGCTGGAGAGGATGTGGAGAGATAAGAATGCTTTTACACTGTTGGTGTGAGTATAAATTAGTTCAACCATTATGGAAGACAGTGTGGCGGTTTCTTAAGGATCTAGAACTAGAAATATCACTTGACCCAGCCATCCCATTACTGGGTATACACCCAAAGGATTATAAATCATTCTATTATAAAGACACATGCACACTATGTTTATTGTGGCACTATTCACAATAGCAAAGACTTGGAACCAACCCAAATGCCCCTCAATGATAGACTGGATAAAGAAAATGTGGCACATATACACCATGGAATACTATTCAGCCATAAAAAGAATAAGTTCATGTCCTTTTCAAGGACATGGATGAAGCTGGAAACCATCATTCTCAGCAAACAAACACAGGAAGACAAAAACCAAACACCATGTGTTCTCACTTATAGGTGGGAGTTGAACAATGAGAACATATGGGCACAGGGAGGGGAACATCACACACTGGGGTCTGTCGGGGGTGGGGGACAAGGGGAGGGATAGCCTTAGGAGAAATACCTAATGTAGATGACGGATTGATGGGTGCAGCAAACCACCATGGCACATGTATACCTACATAACAAACCTGTACATTCTGCACATGTATCCCAGAACTTAAAGTATAATAAAAAAAAAAAAAGTAAAATCAGGACAAAACAAAAGAATGAGGCTGGGGCCTGGAGAAACAAAGATAAACAGCTCAGGTACTTCTCATAAGGAGCTGGTGACCTAGAGACAGATGCACATAAAGCTGTTAGAATAAATGTGATATAATAGAGGGAGAAAGACCACTGAAGCCTAGTACTGACTGTGGCAAAGGCCGCTGCTGTCAGCCACAACTATGCACCTCCTCTTCCCTAGTGTAAGTTTGCTGCTAAGTAGCAGCTTCCCAGCCTGGGACTATACTTCCAGTGGCATCTCTTGCACACAAACATAGTCATGGTCAAATTTTGTAATAAAAGTTGATCAAAGCAAAGATCAACACACACACACACACACACACACACACACCCCTATTGGTACCTACTTAATGCAAGTGCCACCTACCATGTTAACTTTCGGGCCATGAGGAGTCTAGGGACTCCTAGAGAGGAAAGAAAGAAAGAAAACATGAAGATTTCTGTATTTAAGGCTCTTTGGTGACATGAAAAAGAGCCAGAAGCTCCTGCAGCTTAGGAGAAGAGTACAGAATGAAAAGTGGGGCTACCGTCACGGCAGAGCAGAGGATGCTATCCCCTGAGCAGGACCATGGCTCACCCTGACCCTGAGGTCCCAGGCCACGGAGCCGCGTGGCAAGGCTGAGCTCTCCTGGTGGAGCATGAGGTGTGAGGGAGCGGCCCAGTGGCAGCCCCGATGTCCCTTCCATCTCTTCAGCATGCTTAGGATCATGCCTCCCCTGACTTAGAAATAAAGTCCAGCAACCAAGTCCCCATGGGCATCCTCTTGATGAATTACCTTCTCTCCTTTTATGTCAGATTTCCTTAATGCTTCATTGTAACTTCCAGGCAGCTGAGCTTTTGAAAATATTCATTTTTTCCTTCTTCATGAATATCATTTCTTGCCCTCTCAACCTGATTAAACATCAGATCTTTTACTTTCACTATAAAACTGTTTCTCAGTTTGTTTCAATAGAAGTTGCAGTTCTTACCGTTTTTAGCAAAATATATTTTACCATTATCAGTGTTTAAACGTGTGAGTGCAGTTTTAGTGAAATATCTTCATGATGACTTCTGGATCCCTGGAGGGATAATAAGACTGAAACACCACAGGAACCTTTACTTTAAACCAGGGTTGGCTCTTGATGGAGTGGTATGCAATTGGTTCTTCGTGTTTCTGTTGTTCGCTGGATCAGATTTCCACACTGTTGTCTGTTAGAGAAATGCGCCCAAGAAGATGTATAAAGCTGTCTCAGACGTTTCAATGTTTAAGACTCACTGGTTCCCTCACATTCTACACTCTCCCCTGTATCTCTGGGGATCTTGGCTTCTTTTTCTTTCAATACAGACTTCTTTTATTCCAGGTTTGCAGTACACCCTCTCCTTCACCCTTATTCAGGTTTGCACTTCACCCTCCCCTTCACCTTTCCCAGTTCATGTCCAAGCATAGCCTAAGACCTCACACACTGCAGGTAATAATAACAGTAGCGACAAGAATGATAGTAAATGAAATTTACTGAGCATTTTCTACATGCCGGGCACTTGTTAAAGAGCTTTTCAATTAACCACTCATTTAGTTGTAATAATAACCATGTGAAATAGATATTATCGTCCCCATCTTACGCATGGAAAGAATGAGGCTAAGGGAGGTTTCATAAGTTGCCTCCGACCTCACATTGAGTGATGGCTAGAGCCATTATTTGATTTCAAGCTTTTTGACTTCAAAGTCTGTATTCAATGTCTATGCTATATTGCTTTTATCATATTTTCCTTTTTCTTGAAGGATTTGCAATTAAGATGTAAAGAAAATTATTGTCTTGACTTCCAGTTCATGTTTTACCATTTTGATATTAAGCCAAAGTAATAACATTCTTATTTTGACCAAGGTCTTACAGGGAAATTTTAGGTATGACTTACTCTACCAAGCAAAAAAAAAAAATAGAACTCTCATTGCGGTTTTTTTTTTTTTTTTTTTTTTAGAAAATATGCCATAGTTTTCTTAGTTCAACCTGCCTTAATTCCCTGTAGACCCATAACAAGGAGATTTGCTGTGAAACTTGCAAGGCCTCTGGGTAAAATGATCCCCACTTTCCTGAAACATAACTGTTTTGGTAAAATTTCTCTAATAGAGAGTCTAGAAAATCTTTGTAGGCTTAAGTTCCCAAGTACTCTGAGGGGCTCTGTGGCAGGGTGGGGGTGGGGTCCTATTTCTAATGATCTATCCCAAGGGCTTACACCTAGGGGTGGTTTCACAGAAGACTCCTTTCATAAGTGAAATAATTTTTTTTTTGTAAAACTAAGGATTCTTGCTTTTTTTGCATTTGATATTTCTTCCACTACATTTTCTTTATTTGGCTATACACCCAAATTCTCCAGTTCTAGCAAATTTAAGATTCCCACTATGTACCTAGATTTATGTCTCATGGGTACTCCAGTGCCTACTGTTCTGGCTGGCACGTAGTAGGTGTTTAGTATTTGCTAAGAGGAACATTGAATTAATTGAATTGGATTCCCTGAAACAGGATTCGAAGCCTTAGCCAAATGTAAGCCCTCGCTTGGACATGGTTGAAGAAGCCAGTGCATTGGAAGGATTAGCTTCATTTCCAGCCAGAAAAATACTCCAGAGTGACAACTTAGTTGAGTCCTGCTGCAGGCTTGGTTCTGGTTTGCTGTGTGCAGGGCTGCTCTCTCTGGCCGAACTGGGCACAGAGATTGTGCAGCAAAGTAAACAGCTGACTGCCTTACACGTGTCTCTCTGATGACAGAGAGCTTGACTTCAAGTGTCAACAAATGGACCCTGAAATGAGACTAGATGTGAAACAAAGGACAGAATGTTCGAACACTTTGCAGCCGCCCCTCAGGGCCCCGTGCGGGAGTCAGTGAGCCTTGGAGACAACAGGAGAGAGTCCAAAAGAAAGAGGAATTGTGGAAGATTTTCTCGCTTAAGTTAACTGGAATACTCTTGTGTTTGTATCTGACTTTTTCTGTTCTCTTCTTTCTCTTGCACATTTACACATTCCCATACATTTATGATTCCGAATCAGGAAAGGGATTGCAGGCTCTGAAAGCTGAAAGAGATCATCTAACCCAAATCCTTCTTTTTTGGGGTCACAAATAAATAAGTACATTTAAAATACTTTATTTGTTAGGAACTAAATCTCTGAAAATACGAAGCTCCATGGTCACAATTCCATATGGGAAACGAGAGAGTTGCCGCTGCAGAGCAAGATGAAGCACGCTTGCCGGGCATCCGCCACACACTGAATGTGCCCACTGTCTGTAAGAGAGTTACTACAAAAGGTGCAAGTGGCTTACCTGAAACACCCCATCAAGGATGTAGTCCTGCACTGCCTTTAATAGGCCCAACAAGCGCTTTGTGCTTTGCCTTGGACAGAAAAAGCCCACGGATTCTCATAAAGAAAGGCTTTTTTAAGACAGGTCAGGCTCCAATGTGCCCAATCCTTTGCAGATGATTGGACCTGCATAGGTAAGTCCCCTTTTTGAGCACCTCGCCTGTGGTATGTTCATGGTTGTCTGCAGGACTAACAAGGATGGCTAAGGGTTCATCGAGTAAAACTTTTAAAATTGCAAAAATGAAGCTATACCAGCCTTTCTCTAAGAACTCCTGCCTTCTAAAACCAGATGTAGATTAAGACAAGAGTTACAGCTTCTACATTAAAAATGAACAGTGCAAAATATTACAGGTACTCTTTCCTAAACAGATTACACATTAAAGGTTCTGTAGTCCACACTCTGTTCTGAACCACCAGGAACAATCCTCAGAGGACTTGTGGGACCACAGTGCTCCCTCTGGAGCAATGAGAAGAGACTGAAACATCCTACCATCACACACACACACACACACGAGCGATGGTGAACATGTTACTCTAAGTGCCGGATTCCCCACCAGACTCCCACCCCTATTGCTTGACCCAGGACTAGAGATGGATTCATGGATTGACTTAAGCTTTGAGTTAGCTTAACATAATGGGAAAAAGAAAATGGATGAAGACCGCCCAGGAATTTCTCCCCAGTCTTGCCCACGGGACCTCCACATAGTCTATTTTAGATTATGCCTACTTGGCTGCACTTTACTGAATGTTTGAAGAGGATTGCTTGATTCAGGTTGGAGCAATGGCTTAACCTTTCTAGACTTCCATCAGCTCTGAGTGTCTCACATCACACCACAAAATTCTGCAGCAGTGTTAATTCTGCATGTGACTAATGTCTGGTTATTTCAGAAAGGAAGAAAAGCCACAGAGACTGAGCCTTATATAAAGAATGAATGCTTAAATAAAATGCCAATAACTATAAGGCAGAAAAACATATCCGTTTTATTGTACTTTTTTTTCTTTCCACACTTTTCACTAAAAACTTTTTGTGACTTGTATTAATATGTTTTCAATTATTTATTAAAGTAAACCTACTTTCCTCTATGAACTAATTCAAACCAAAACAATGCCTATTTACACAAGACCTAATTTCTAAAGGCACCGTTACATCTAACCCACTTTTAGACTAAATTACATTATTAAGACATAAAACATACTAAGTAGATTTATAGTCCTCCCTCTTTTTAAATAAATTCCTACATGTCTTCATGTGGTCTATTTTATGTGGGCTTCACAAAATCTTGGAAGATAACAGAAGTCAACTATTTTACACATGGCAATACTAATACAATACTGAGGCTCAGAGATAACAAATTACCTGATCAAATTCATACCAAAAAAAAAAAAAAAAAAAACAGTTGCAATGTACAATGTTGCTACCGTGTGTCTTGACTGGCAGTTCCCAATATTAGTACCTGGAGTGACTGTCCACAATTCTGACAATTCTGAACATAGTCAGCACATGTCCACTGGCACGTCCCAAATGCCACTGTACTACCAAGTGAGATCAAACCCTCCTGCCCCTCAGCTCCTTAGAAGAACTGCAACCTGTCTGAAGATATTGGGAGTACTAGAGCATGCTGCCTAAGTTGCTTCAGTTTGCAAATACTTCAATCTTGGTAGGCATCTCAGAGCCACCTCAGTGACCTCACATAAGACAGGTCAGAATCAGCTTAGAGGAGCTAGCCCCATGCTTCACACAAATAGGTTCACATTAGTTTCCCCAGCGTAGCTTTAGCAGAACACTTGTGCCTGGTATTTTGACTTACTGTGTGTGAGGCAAAACAGCATCAGTGTTTTCCTAGACACTCCCCAGGTCAACCTAACGTGTGATGGAGAAACACGAACCCCAGAATGGTGGTCCCAGCCTCATGCTCTACCCAGGGCTTGCTCTACCCAGGGCTTGCCGTTTCTGACCTTCACTCCTCCTAGGGCACATCTGCCGCTGGGAGTTTCTCTCGTGCACGCTTCTTTCATGAAATCAGAGACACAAGATCAGTGTGACAGTAAACCTATAGATTTCTGCTTCTCGGCATAAAGGAATAACAGGGACTAGATTTACTCTCCTTTCTACAATGAGAACATTGGAAAAATACGTGAATGATGTGTTTTAGACTTTGGACAACAGGCAGCACATGAGAGTCATCTGTAAGAGACAGGAAGCAAACAGTTGAGCTTACAAGGGCCTCAGCTCACTGCCCAGAGAAAGCTTCCAGACCACAGCCTAAGAAAGGAGATTGAGATAAGACCTGGTGGCCTAATGAACTGAGGACACAAAGCCTAGAGTTCCAGGAGTTCAGTAAAGCTAGAAGTTATGGAGCAGGGTGTTGGAGAGAGGTGCTTCACAGAAGACCTGAGCTCTGGAGACCTGCAGCAGAGTCCTATGGGACCTTTAGCTGAATACTTGTCTGTGTAAAAATGTGAGTGTGAAAGGAACAAAAATTAAATAATCACATATCAAAATTCATAGAATGCATGCAAGGAAGTGCTAAGAGGAAATTTATGGCATTTTCCAGAACCCAGGAACTCTCATAACCTGCCAAAAGATATCTGCCAAATGATATCTATGAGAAACCGACAAGTAACATACTGAATGGTTGAATACTGAACACTTCTCCCCTTAGATCAAGAACCAGGCAGAGATTTAATCTCTCACACTTCTAGTCATCATTGTCCTGGCAGTCCTAGCCAGTGTAATAAGGTAGGAAAAGGAAATAAAAGCAATAAAAATCAGAAATTAGTAAGTAAAACTGGCTTGATTTGCAGATAAAATGAACAGTTATGTAGAAAATCCTAAGAAATGTATGGAAAAACTACAAAATCAATAAAACAGTTCAGCAAATTTGTAGGATAAAAAGTTAATTTACAAAAATACATAATATTTCTGTATACTAACAATTGGAAATAGTAAGTTAAAAATTCACAACACATTTTGAATAGTCTCAAAAATATAATCTAAGTGATAAACTTTAAAAAAATGTGTGATATTGGTAAAACTTTAAAATACCTAAATAAAGAGATCTACATGCAAATACACTTGACATTACTTACATGCCAATTCTCCCAAAATTGACATATAGAGTTAATGCAATCTTAATATTCCAGGTGGATTTTCTGCAGAAATTGGCAAGCTTATTCTAAAATTTATATTGAAATGTGAGTAATCTAGAATAGCCAAAACAATTTTAAAGAGGAAGAAAATCTGAAGACGTAAACGACCTGATTTGAAGTCTTTTTAAAAGTTACAGTAATCAAGACAGTGTAATAATGTTACAAAGGTAGTCAAATAGATCAATGGAACAGAATAGAGTCCAGAAACAGACCCATCTATCAGTAGCAAATTCATTTTCAATAAAAGTGCAAGTAAAAGCAACTCCATGGAGATAATCATCATTTCAACATAACGTACTGAACAAACTGGACATCCACATACCAGCAAATATGATCCTTGATCTTTACTTTATACCATCTACAAAATTTAACATGAACTGCATTACAGAGCTAAATGTGCAAATTAAAACTATAAAATTTCTAGAAACAAACAAAATAAAGCTTAATGACCTTGGCTGAGACAAAACTTTCTTAAATAGAGTGTGACAGTCAAAATCACAAAAGAAAAAAGTTGATAAATTAGACTTGGTGAAAATTAAAAGACTTGGCTCTTCAAAAGACACTATTAAGGCTGTTAAAGAAATGACAGCAGTGGAGCCAAGATGGCCGAATAGGAACAGCTCTGGTCTACAGCTCCCAGCCTGAGCGACACAGAAGACGGGTGATTTCTGCATTTCTGTTTGAGGTAGCGGTTTCCTCTCACTAGGGAGTGCCAAACAGTGGGTGCAGGACAGTCGGTGAAGCGCACTGGGTGCGAGCCGAAGCAGGGTGAGGCATTGCCTCACTCGGGAAGTGCAAGGGGTCAGGGAGTTCCCTTTCCTAGTCAAAGAAAGGGGTAACAGACGGCACCTAGAAAATCGGGTCACTCCCACCCTAATACTGCACTTTTCCAACGGGCCTGGAAAACGGCACACCAGGAGATTGTGTCCCGCACCTGGCTTGGAGGGTCCTATGCCCACAGAGTCTCGCTGACTGCTAGCACAGCAGTCTGAGATCAAACTGCAAGGCGGCAGCGAGGCTGGGGGAGGGGCGCCCGCCATTGCCCAGGCTTGTTTAGGTAAACAAAGCAGCCAGGAAGCTCGAACTGGGTGGAGCCCACCACAGCTCAAGGAGGCCTGCCTGCCTCTGTAGGCTCACCTCTGGGGGCAGGGCACAGACAAACAAAAATTCAGCAGGAACCTCTGCAGACTTAAATGTCCCTGTCTGACTGACAGCTTTAAAGAGAGTAGTGGTGCTCCCAGCACACAGCTGGAGATCTGAGAATGGACAGACTGCCTCCTAAAGTGGGTCCCTCACCCCTGAGCAGCCTAACTGGGAGGCACCTCCCAGTAGGGACAGACTGACACCTCACTCTGCCAGGTACTTCTCTGAGACAAAACTTCCAGAGGAACTATCAGACAGCTGAATTTGTGGTCTCATGAAAATCTGCTGTTCTGCAGCCACTGCTGCTGACACCCAGCCAAACAGGGTCTGGAGTGGACCTCTAGTAAACTCCAACAGACCTGCAGCTCAGGGTCCTGTCTGGTAGAAGGAAAACTAACAAACAGAAAGGACATCCACACCAAAAACCCATCTGTACATCACCATCATCAAAGACAAAAAGTAGATAAAACCACAAAGATGGGGAAAAAACAGAGCAGAAAAACTGGAAACTCTAAAAAGCACCTCTCCTCCTCCAAAGGAACGCAGTTCCTCACCAGCAACGGAACAAAGCTGGATGGAGGATGACTTTGACGAGTTGAGAGAAGAAGGCTTCAGACGATCAAACTACTCTGAGCTATGGGAGGAAATTCAAAACAATAGCAAAGAAGTTAAAAACTTTGAAAAAAAATTAGATGAATGGATAACTAGAATAACCAATGGAGAGAAGGGCGTAAAGGAGCTGATGGAGCTGAAAGCCAACTATCAAGAACTACGCGAAGATTGCAGAAGCCTCGGTAGCAGATGTGATCAACCGGAAGAAAGGGTAACAGCAATGGAAGATGAAATGAATGAAATGAAGCGAGAAGGGAAGTTTAGAGAAAAAAGAATAAAAACAAATGAACAAAGCCCCCAAGAAATTTGGGACTATGTGAAAAGACCAAACCTACATCTGATTGGTGTACCTGAAAATGATGGGGAGAATGGAACCAAGTTGGAAAACACTCTGCAAGATATTACCCAAGAGAACTTCCCCAATCTAGCAAGGCAGGCCAACATTCAGATTCAGGAAATACAGAGAACGCCACAAAGATACTCCTCGAGAAGAGCAACTCCAAGACACATAATTGTCAGATTCACCAAAGTTGAAATGAAGGAAAAAATGTTAAGGGCAGCCAGAGAGAAAGGTCAGGTTACCCACAAAGGGAAGCCCATCAGACTAACAGCTGATCTCTCGGCAGAAACTCTACAAGCCAGAAGAGAGTGGGGGCCGATATTCAACATTCTTAAGGAAAAGAATTTTCAACCCAGAATTTCCTATCCAGCCAAACTAAGCTTCATAAGTGAAGGAGAAATAAAATACTTTACAGACAAGCAAACGCTGAGTGATTTTGTCACCACCAGGCCTGCCCTAAAAGAGCTCCTGAAGGAAGCACTAAACATGGAAAGGAACAACCGGTACCAGCCCCTGCAAAAACATGCCAAATTGTAAAGACCATCGAAGCTAGGAAGAAACTGCATCAACTAACGAGCAAAATAACCAACTAACATCATAATGACAGGATCAGATTCACACATAACAATATTAACTTTAAATGTAAATGGGCTAAATGCTCCAATTAAAAGACACAGACTGGCAAACTGGATAAGGAGTCAGGATCCATCAGTGTGCTGTATTCAGGAAACCCATCTCATGTGCAGAGACACACATAGACTCAAAATAAAGGGATGGGGGGAGATCTATCAAGCAAATGGAAAACAAAAAAAGGCAGGGGTTGCAATCCTAGTCTCTGATAAAATAGACTTTAAACCAACAAAGATCAAAAGAGACAAAGAAGGCCATTACATAATGGTAAAGGGATCAATTCAACAAGAAGAGCTAACTATCCTAAATATATATGCACCCAACACAGGAGCACCCAGATTCATAAAGCAAGTCCTGAGTGACCTACAAAGGGACTTAAACTCCCACACAATAATAATGGGAGATTTTAACACCCCACTGTCAACATTAGACAGATCAATGAGACAGAAAGTTAACAAGGATATCCAGGAATTGAACTCAGCTCTGCACAAAGTGGACCTAATAGACATCTACAGAACTCTCCACCCCAAATCAACAGAATATACATTTTTTCCAGCACCACACCACACCTATTCCAAAATTGACCACATAGTTGGAAGTAAAGCTCTCTTCGGCAAATGTAAAAGAACACGAATTATAACAAACTGTCTCTCAGACCACAGTGCAATCAAACTAGAACTCAGGATTAAGAAACTCACTCAAAACCACTCAGCTACATGGAAACTGAACAACCTGCTCCTGAATGACTATTGGGTACATAATGAAATGAAGGAGAAATAAAGATGTTCTTTGAAACCAACGAGAACAAAGACACAACATACCAGAATCTCTGGGACACATTCAAAGCAGTGTGCAGAGGGAAATTTACAGCACTAAATGCCCACAAGAGAAAGCAGGAAAGATCCAAAACTGACACCCTAACATCACAATTAAAAGAACTAGAAAAGCAAGAGCAAACACATTCAAAAGCTAGCAGAAGGCTAGAAATAACTAAAATCAGAGCAGAACTGAAGGAAATAGAGACACAAAAAACCCTTCAAAAAATTAATGAATCCAGGAGCTGGTTTTTTGAAAAGATCAACAAAATTGAACCACTAGCAAGACTAATAAAGAAGAAAAGACAGAAGAATCAAATAGATGCAATAAAAAATGAAAAAGGGGATATCACCACCAATCCCACAGAAATACAAACTACCATGAGAGAATAGTACAAACATCTCTATGCAAATAAACTAGAAAATCTAGAAGAAATGGATAAATTCCTCGACAAATACACCCTCCCAAGACTAAACCAGGAAGAAGTTGAATCTCTGAATAGACCAATAATGGGTTCTGAAATTGTGGCAATAATCAATAGCTTACCAACCAACAAGAGTCCAGGACCTGATGGATTCACAGCCGAGTTCTACCAGAGGTACAAGGAGGAGCTGGTACCATTCCTTCTGAAACTATTCCAATCAATAGAAAAAGAGGGAATCTCCCTAACACATTTTATGAAGCCAGCATCATCCTGATACCAAAGCCTGGCAGAGACATAACCAAAATGAGTATTTCAGACCAATATCCTTGATGAACATTGATGCAAAAATCCTCAATAAAATACTGGCAAACTGAATCCAGCAGCACATCAAAAAGCTTATCCACCATGATCAAGTGGGCTTCATCCCTGGGATGCAAGCCTGGTTCAACATAGGCAAATCAATAAATCTAATCCAGCATATAAACCGAACCAAAGACAAAAACCACATGATTATCTCAATAGATGCAGAAAAGGCCTTTGACAAAATTCAACAACCCTTCATGCTAAAAACTCTCAATAAATTAGGTATTGATGGGACGTATCTCAAAATCATAAGAGCTATCTACAACAAACCCACAGCCAATATCATACTGAATGGGCAAAAACTGGAAGCATTCCCTTTGAAAACTGGCACAAGACAGGGATGCACTCTCTCATCACTCCTATTCAACATAGTGCTGGAAGTTCTGGCCAGAGCAATCAGGCAGGAGAAGGAAATAAAGGGTATTCAATTAGGAAAAGAGGAAATCAAATTGTCCCTGTTTGAAGATGACATGATTGTATATCTAGAAAACCCCATCGTCTCAGCCCAAAATCTCCTTAAGCTGATTAGCAACTTCAGCAAAGTCTCAGGATACAAAATCAATGTACAAAAATCACAAGCATTCTTGTACACCAATCACAGACAAACAGAGAGCCAAATCATGAGTGAACTCCCATTCACAATTGCTTCAAAGAGAATAAAATACCTAGGAATCCAACTTACAAGGGATGTGAAGGACCTCTTCCAGGAGAACTACAAACCACTGCTCAATGAAATAAAAGAGGATACAAACAAATGGAAGAACATTCCATGCTCATGGGTTGGAAGAATCAATATCGTGAAAATGGCCACACTGCCCAATGTAATTTATAGATTCAAGGCCATCCCCATCAAGCTACCAATGACTTTCTTCACAGAATTGGAAAAAACTACTTTAAAGTTCATATGGAACCAAAAAAGAGCCCACATCACCAAGTCAATCCTGAGCCAAAAGAACAAAGCTGGAGGCATCATGCTACCTGACTTCAAACTATACTACAAGGCTACAGTAACCAAAACAGCATGGTACTGGTACCACAAAAGAGACATAGATCAATAGAACAGAACAGAGTCCTCAGAAATGATGCTGCATATCTACAACTATCTGATCTTTGACAAACCTGACAAAAACAAGAAATGGGGAAAGGATTCCCTATTTAATAAATGATGCTGGGAAAACTGGCTAGCCATATGTAGAAAGCTGAAACTGGATCCCTTCCTTACACCTTATACAAAAATTAATTCAAGATGGATTAAAGATTAAATGTTAGACCTAAAACCATTAAAATCCTACAAGAAAACCCAAGCAATACCATTCAGGACATAGGCGTGGGCAAGGACTTCATGTCTAAAACACCAAAAGCAATGGCAACAAAAGCCAAAATTGACAAATGGGATCTAATTAAACTAAAGAGCTTCTGCACAGCAAAAGAAACTACCATCAGAGTGAACAAGCAACCTACAGAATGGGAGAAAATTTTTGCAACCTACTCATCTGACAAAGGGCTAATATCCAGAATCTACAATGAACTCAAACAAATTTACAAGAAAAAAAGAAACAACCCCATCAAAAAGTGGGCAAAGGACATGAACAGACACTTCTCAAAAGAAGACATTTATGCAGCCAAAAAACACATGAAAAAATGCTCATCATCACTGGCCATCAGAGAAATGCAAATCAAAACCACAGTGAGACACCATCTCACACCAGTTAGAATGGCCATCATTAAAAAGTCAGGAAACAACAGGTACTGGAGAGGATGTGGAGAAATAGGAACACTTTTACACTGTTGGTGGGACTGTAAACTAGTTCAACCATTGTGGAAGTCAGTGTGGTGATTCCTCAGGGATCTAGAACTAGAAATACCATTTGACCCAGCCATCCCATTACTGGGTATATACCCAAAGGACTATAAATCATGCTACTATAAAGACATGCACACGTATGTTTATTGCGGCACTATTCACAATAGCAAAGACTTGGAACCAAACCAAATGTCCAACAACGATAGACTGGATTAAGAAAATGTGGCACATATACACCATGGAATACTATGCATCCATAAAAAATGATGAGTTCATGTCCTTTGTAGGGACATGGATGAAACTGGAAAACATAATTCTCAGTAAACTATCGCAAGGACAAAAAACCAAACACCACATGTTCTCACTCATAGGTGGGAATTGACCAATGAGAACTCATGGACACAGGAAGGGGAACATCACACTCCGGGGACTGTTGTGGGGTGCGGGGAGGGAGGAGGGATAGCATTAGGAGATATACCTAATGCTAAATGACGAGTTAATGGGTGCAGCAAACCAACATGGCACGTGGATACATATGTAACAACCCTGCACATTGTGCACATGTACCCTAAAACCTAAAGTATAATAATAAAAAATAGTAATAAAAAAATAAAAAAAAGAAATGACAGCAAGCACATTCTGGATTAAGCTATCTGCAAAACATTTATTTGACAGTATATATTTAGAGATCTTACAATTCAATAATATGAAGGCAATGTCCACTAATAAATTGGTCAAGGAGTTGCATGATCCTTTTGTCAGTGAAGTTACAGGTGGCAAATAAATACACAAAAAGATACTCATCATTTGTCACAATCTGCCAGTTTCTAACAACGTTAAACATAAACTTATCATACGACCAGTAATTCTACTAAATATTTTGCTAAAAGAATAAAAATTTTCACAGAATTGCCTATGCATGAGTGTTCATAGCTTTATTCAAATTAGCTAAGAACAGGAAACAACCCAAATGTCCATCAACTGTTGAATGGATCAATACACTGAGTTATGTCCATATAACAAAATTGTACATAATAATAACAAAGAATTGAACTACTGATAAGCATGCAACGACACGGATGAATCTTGAAGGTACTATAAAGGAAGCCAGACCCAAATGATATGTACTCTGTGATTCCATTTATATGAAATTCTAGAAAAGGACTTAACCACGGTGTTAGAAAGCAGACCACTGATTTCCGAGGGCTGGGGTGTAAAGGAAGGGATTGACTGTAAAAAGATAGAGGGAAACTGTTTTTAAGGATGAAATTGTTTTGTATCATAATCGTGCTTACATGACTACACATTTTTTCAAAGCTCATTAAAATGTACTCTTAAATTAGAGAATGTGAATGAATGCATACTATATCTCAACAAAGATGATGCAAAAATGAATAGAAAAATTTAAGAAAGAGAGGGGGAGCAGTAGAATATGAACTTACTGTGCAATGAAGGAAAACGATCTCAGGGGAAAGCCCAGTCACCAAGGTATCCTGACTTAGGTGCCTTTCTGTCAAAGTTTTTGGGGAATATGATGTAATTTAATGAGTTTATCTCTGAAATATGACGCATCTGTTAGAAGCAAAGTTCAAGTAACACTATTAAAGCTTAAAAGCAAAGAAAGTAATTTTAAAAATAAGCAATAGGATGAGAAATTTATCCCAAAAAGCTGCTGTTCTGTTAAAGCAGCTAGAACAAAACTGTCAAAATCACCTCCTCAGAACTCTGCAAAATAACCAAAGGCTTACAAGAATCTGAGGAGTATTTATTCAAGAAAAAAAATGGCTGAATCTTAGCCAGGACAGGAGCTACACCACTTGGGAATTATACTCACTACCTGGGAGAGATCTGTGTCATTCTAACATGGCAAAGTACCAACCTTCTCCCTCCAGTTCATCAGGTTAAACACGGAGTTACCACATGACCCAGGAAATCTACTCTTAGGTATCTACCCAGGAGAAACAAAAACATGTCCACACAAAAGCATGTACACAAATATTCACAGTAGCACTACTCATAATAGCCACAAAGTGGAAAGAACCCCAATGTCCACCATTGATGAATAGATAAATAAAATGTGGTATATACACCCAATGGGATGGCTCGGTCATAAAAAGCAATGAAGTACTGACATGCTACTACATGAATGAACCTTGAAAACATCACGCTGTGTGAAAGAAGCCAGCCATGAAAGATGACACCATGTATGATTCCACTTATATGGAATGATAGTTGCGGGGAATGACAGTTGTTTTTGGTTATGCTACAGCAATGGCTATTGAGCAATACACAGAGGCATGAGGGTCAGGCATTGAAGTTTTAGGGACTGTCCTAGTGGGCTTAGTAATGGAAGTGGCATTAGTTTGGTGGGTGGCAGAGTATGATGGAGTGGTGGTAGGAAATTCATAGAAACGAAAACAATAGTGGTTTTCAGGGGCTAGGGGACAGGGTAGATGGGGAATAACTGCTAATAGGTTTGAAGTTTCTCTTTTGAGGTGATAAAAATATTCTAAGCTTAGGTCATGATATAGGTTGCATAACTCTCTGAATATACTAAAAACCAAAATATTGTATGCTTTAAAAATGTCAATTTTTCACAAAAGTTCTGATATCCAGAATCTATAAGGAATTTAAAATAAACAAGCAAAAAGCAAATAACCACGTTAAAAAGTGGACAAAGAATATGAACAGATATGTCTCAAAAGAAGACATACAAGCAGCCAACAAACATATGAAAAAATGCTGAACATCACTCATCATCAGAGAAATGCAAATCAAAACCACAATGAGATACCGTCTCATGCACAATGAGATACCATCTCATACCAATAGGATGGTTTTTTTAAAAAGTCAAATAATAACAAATGCTGTCAAGGCTACAGAGCAAAGCTCATACACTGTCAGTGGGAATGTACGATAATCCCAGCCACTGTGAAGAGCAGGTTGGAGATTTCTCAAAGAACTAAGAGTTGAAATACCATTCGACCCAGCAATCCCACTACTGGGTATATATCCAAAGGAAAATAAATAATTCTACCAAAAGATACGTGTATGCATATGTTCCTTGCAGCACTACTCACAATAGCAAAAACATGGAATCAACTCAGGTGCCCACCAATGGTGAACTGGATAAAGCAAATGTGTACACAGACGCCATGGAATACTACATAGCCATAAAAAAGAATGAAATCATACCCTTTACAGAAAGGACTCACTAACTCAGCTGTTTTTCTCAGAGTCCTCTATCTACATCTTTAAATTAATTATTCCTCATCTGATTCCTGTTCCTAAACTCTAGCAACCCTATACGTGAGCTCATTAATAGTCTGTGAAAGAGAATTAAAACTATCTCACATGTGCACAGGACAAGTTCCATGAAGCACCACCAACAGTGTATCACAGGCAGCTCTCATGCTCGCAACAGGAAATCAGAGAGAGACACTAACGTTCGGTTGGACACGAGCTTTGTAACAGCTGAAGAACAGCCCTGTGTTCGATGAGCCAGAGAAACACTCCAGAGGTCAGCTAATGGACTAGTCACAGCAACGATGTGACAAGGAACCAACTCTCCCCTCCTCAGTCACTCCAAGGAAGGCTGGGTGATTCTATGGAGCTGTCGTAACTACTGCACTGCAAGCTGCTGTCCTGTCAAGCTGAAGTTAGACGCTCCTTGTTCATGCTCCGGCCTCTCTTCCACGGTGGCTCCTAGGAGATCCTGGAGTTCAAACTGCAAGGCCATCTCCTTCAGAGAAACTGAGAGCTAAGTCACACATCATGCTGAGCTTATCAGGGATGGGAAAATGCACTGGCCCTGGAATGTGAACCCAACTGCAAATCTCAATACGAGCCCAAAGCCACCAGCATCCCCAGCACAGGACGAGCAGTGTCAGGCAGACAGGATGAACCCTGACCACACTCTAGCATTTCCCCTCACCTTTGAATACTGGATCTCTTTAGCATCTGCTTCTGACCTAGAGATTTTTTTTTTTTTTTTTTATCTTTTATCTTTTGTGTTTGTTCGTTTGTTTGTGAGACAGGGTCTTGCTGTGTCACTCAGGCTGGAGTGCTGTGGCACCATCAGGGTTCAAAGCAGCCTTGACGTCTACTGGCTCAGTGATCTTCCCACCTCAGCCTCCCAAGTAGCTGGGACTACAGGCACACAACACTAAGCTCAGCTAATTTTTCTATTTTTGGTAGAGATGGGGCTTTTACATGTTGCTCAGGCTGGACTTGAATTCGCGAGCTCAAGTGATCTGCCTGTCTCAGCCTCCCAAAGTGCTGGGATTACAGGCGTGAGCCCCCACCATGCCTGGCCAAGAGATTTCTTATTTTAAGGTAAATGAGGCTTTTCATTTTGTTCCATACTTCTGCTCATAGTATTTTGTTTTTACAAGTCTCACATCCTTAAAAAGCTAACACATGTATACATATGTAACAAACCTGTATGTTGTGTACATGTACCCTAAAAGTATAATAAAAAATAATAAAAAAGGCTATATGCAGTTAAAAAAAAAAGCCAACACAGGACAGCCTGTTTAATTACTTCCTTCTCTGGAGCAGGAGGAGAGGAAGATGCATGGGAGAAGGGGCCAAGGCGGGAGGTAAAGGGCTGGGGAGACAGCGGAGGGAAGAGGAGGGGAATGAAGACCCTCTCTCTTTCACCACTGACAGCTGGTGCCGCCCCTGGAAGGGTGAGGATGCGTGTTTTCTCTTAGAAAAAGTTACTGCGTCACAAACACCAGGCCCATTTACACACACATGAACACGTGCACAAACAGACAAAGCAACTGCTGACTTAGTCAGATATAGTTCAGGTCACAGCCCCATATATGTGTGTTTTTCAATCTAATCAGCTCACAATGTGAAAGATTCTCCAACAACTGAGAAGCTTTTCGACGCCACCAGAGGGGTCGCTTTCATGATTCGTCTTTGATTCCACCCTCTCCTTCATCTTCCACATCCCATCTGTCACGACATCAGGACGATTCCTTTTACAAAGTCTCTCCATATCTACCTCTTCTTTAGAGTTCTAGCCAACCTCAAGGGTCTGAAAACTTATCGGTCTTTCTAGTATGACTTTCTCTGTAGGGAACTTCATCATCACCAAGTTTGTGTCATCAGAAAAATTAACACTGGCCCCGTCTGAAAGCAGGTAATTTTTTTTGTACAAAACAAGCCCATTTCCAGGTTAACACAGCAGCTACAGGTTCTGTTACCACTCAGAGTAACAAAAATATGATAGAAATGGTGCATGGGAGATCTCCTGACCTCGTGATCCGCCTGTCTCGGCCTCCCAAAGTGCTGGGATTACAGGTGTAAGCCATTGCGTTGGTAAAACCCCGTTTCTACTAAAAACACAAAAAATTAGCTGGGCGTGGTGGCGGGCGCCTGTAGTCCCAGCTACTCGGGAGGCTGAGGCAGGAGAATGGCGTAAACCCGGGAGGCGGAGCTTGCAGTGAGCTGAGATTGCACCACTGCACTCCAACCTGGGGGACACAGCGAGACTCTGTCTCAAAAAAAATAAAAAATAAATAAAAAAAAAGAATTGGTGCATGGGAGAATGGTGTCATTTTCAACAGCCTGATGAAACTAAGCTATTTACACCCTTGTCTGTGTAGGATATCACTGCAGGGACCTTGGCTTCATGCTCAGTGGCCATGAGGAGCACTGCCTAAGGAGGGACCGGAATGGTTAATGAGGGGAGGCTGGAGAAATAACCAAACATTCAAGTAGTAGATGCAGCTGAGAGGCAGATGCAGAGATACCATAATATTATCGAGACTGCAAACTGGCAACCCATTCTCAAATGTGAACTAATAAAAGCATTAGCAAGTATATGCCCTAGATTATTTCAGAAAATAAATATTACGAGATACACTGGATAAGAGCCACAGTTACACTCCAAGGAAACTCTGGCTGACAGATAAAGCACTGTATTGTATGAGGAAACTAACAGAGCAGAAAGTATTAATAGGCTTGTCATGATTAACCAAAGTCTGAACTCTTTCCAGAAAGAAAGAAAAGAAAGAAAAGAAAAAGAAAAAGAAAAGAAAGAAAAGAGAAAGAAAGAAAGAAGGAAGGAAGGAAGGAAGGAAGGAAGGAAGGAAGGAAGGAAGGAAGGAAGGAAAGAGAGAGAGAAAGAAAGAAGCCACAGAGAAGAACGTGGAGCATCAGAGCCAAGCCAGCTCTCACGCAACCTGCTACAGATTCTCGCCAGGCATCTCACAGACACGAAACTCTGTCATGATGAAGAAATCGCCACAGGATGTTGGCACCGGTGGCCCAACCAGCCTACTGTTCCTGGAATATATGTGAGGACACTGAGACCTCTGAGCAGCTGTCATGCCCCTACATCTCCCAGGTAGATGGGGCAAACTTGGGGTTTGGGGCCAGGCCTCCTGGATCCTAGGGTGGAAACACTGGCATCCCAGGAACACATCTTCACGGAGCCCCATTGTGCCCAGGTAGATGGCCGGTGCTGCTAGGAGACATGAGGCGGTAGCATCTCCAGAACCTGTGGTATTTTCAGAAACACCAACAAGAGATGAATGAGACACACGTTTTCCAGAAAATTCATTATATTTCAACAACTCTGGACCAGATGAACTTTTGTTGGAAGACCTGAAACTCAGGCCGGGTGCGGTGGCTCATGCCTGTAATCCCAGCACTTTGGGAGGCCGAGGTGGGTGGATCACCTGAGGTCAGGAGTTCAAGATCAGCTTGACCAACACAGTGAAACTCTGTCTCTACTAAAAATACAAAAATTAGCCAGTTGTAGTGGGGGTGACTGTAATCCTAGCTACTCAGGAGGCTGAGGCAGGAGAATCGCTTGAGCCTGGGAGATGGAGATTGCAGTGAGCTGAGATCGCACCACTGCAATCCAGCTTGGGCAACAGAGTGAGACTCCATCTCAAAAATAAATAATAAATAAATAAAATGTAAAAAGACCTGAAAGTCAGTACAAGTTCAGGAAGCAGTAGACGACCTGATGCTGTGTCCTCATCAGTCACCTCTGCTGTGAGGGCTCAGCCAAGTCTCAGAGCTCAGCCAGGCCTCGTGCACTGTGCATGCTTTACAGCAGCGGTCCCCAAATTTTCTGGCACCAGGGGCTGGTTTTGTGGAAGACAGTTTGTCCATTGATGGGACACGGAGTGGGGATGGCTTCGGGATGAAACTGTTCCACCTCAGATATTAGGCATTAGATTCTCATAAGAAGCATGAGACCTAGATCTCTTGCACGTGCAGTTCACAATAGGGTTCCCGCTCCTATGAGAATCGAATGCCACCCCTGATCTGACAGGAGGTGGGGCTTGGGCAGTCATGCTCACTCGCCTGCTGCTCACCTCCTGTGCAGCTCTGTTCCTCACAGGCTGTAGACACATATTGATTCACAGCGCAGAGGTTGAGGACTTCTGCTTTATAGGAAGGAGTACCTGGGTGCCCTGTGTCAGATGGTGGCCTCTTGAAGCGGGACGCTTTTTCCAGCCACCGTAGGAGACCCTAAATACCAGTGAGACAACCTGGGCACCTTCTCCAGGTTTTCTCGGGTTTTTTACTTTGGTGCTTCCTTCCTCTTGCTATGAAGGAACAAGACGAGGGAGAAATCATCTACACTAAAGCCCCCACAGTGCCTGGCATGTGGCAGGTGTTCGGGAAACCGAGGGGTGGCAAAGCTCCTTATGAGCGCAGCCACTCAACTCCCCAACCCTTGGACCTTACTCTGTTCTTTCTTTTCACCTCTTCTGCCTCACCTTCCCTTCTACCCTCACATTAGCTTCCCTTTTACTCTCATTTTCTACTTTTCCGTATGGTATATTCCTTGAAACAATGAGGGTGCTTAGGAGGTTGTCTTAGCTCAGGGGTCTTTAATAAATGTATAGAAAATAGTACAAACCCTTTAGAGAATACAAATGAAGGAATAGTTAATTTAGTCTTCGTAGGAGAGTCAAAAAAGTCCCCAAAATAGAAATCACATTGGTACTGGGTCTTGAAGGATGCGTATTAGCATGTGAAGCATCAAAATGAAGGAAGAGCATTCCAAGAATAAACAACATAAATGAAGGTATAGAAAAGAGAAATTTCATGTTACATTCAAGAAACTGCTATAGTCTTATACTGCTAAAATGTAGAGTATTTGTGGGGTGGGAAGGTGGTGTCTGAAGGTGATTCTTAAGCTTCTAGATGGTTCCACATGGGTGGATGATAGTACCAGTAACCAAGACATGAAACACAGAAACACAAGAACGTTTGGAGGGGCAAATAATGTGTTGGCTCCTTGACAGGTTTACTTCCTGAGCACTGGGTCTCTGTGGGGCTTCATCTAGAAACGTTTGTTAGGAAGTTCCAAAATAAAAACCCAGCTCACGTAAGGGGTTGGGACCGACGGTACGGCATGATGGTGGTTGTCTGTGACCCCAAGGAGTAGACAACATAAATCACACAGTGACCATATGATCTTAGATCGTTAACCAGAAACATCAATATTTAAAGTTCAGGCAGAGGAAGAGAAGCACAAAAGGTGAGAACTTGAAAACTCTGCAGAGAAGGCAAGGAAGGCTATTATCACAGGAACAAAGGAGGAAATGAACTTCAAAAAGGAAGAAGCAGTCATCAGCATCAGATTCTGCAGACAATATCAAATAGGATAAGGATTTAAAATAGGCCATTGGAGTAAAAAGAAACACTGTTTCACAGGGCTAGTCTTCAAAACTATTATCTCCTGGGCCCTCACTTCCCTTCCAGCGCTTTCCTTTTGGAGAGCTACTCATCCATTCAGGCTCTTGTAAGATAACATTTTCTGGAGAAGCATTCGTGCTGCCTGTATCCTGCCTCCAGAACAAGACAGCCTTTCCCAGCAAAGTGGTGCCACCAGCATTTCTTTCCCCCCAGCTCTGCTCTCCTCTGCAGTGTAGTCTGTGCTCCCACAGTAAACAAATCAGCCACAAGAGGGGACATATAATGGCTGTATGTGTGCTCTAGCACAGGGGTCCCCAACTCGAGCCATGAATGATGGCTTCATCTGTACTTACAGCCACTCCCCATTGCTCACATTACTGCCTGAGCTCCGCCTCCCGTCCGATCAGCTGCAGCATCAGAGCCTCGTAGGAGTGCAAACCCTACTGTGAACTGCGCATGTGAGGGATCTAGGTTGTCAGCTCCTTATGAGAATCCAGTGCCTGATGATCTGTCACTGTCTCCCATCATCCCCAGATGGGACTGTCTAGTTGCAGGAAAACAAGTTCAGGGCTCCCACTGATTCTATATTATGGAGAGTTGTACGGTTATTTCATTATATGTTACGATGTAATAAGAATAAGAAATAAATTGCACAATAAATGCAATGTGCTTGAATCATCCTGAAACCATCCCACCCCACCCCACTCCCCAGTCCACGGAAAAATTGTCTTCCATGAAACCAGTCCCTGGCGCCAAAAAGTTTGGGGACTGCCACTGTCGCAGGTCACAGATAGACTCACAGATAGCAGCAAGGGAAGCTCTTTGAAAAGAGTGTGCTCTCCATAAACCTAGAATCACATGATCTGTGCCTCTGCCCACTCTGCCTACACAGAAGACTGGCCCTGGTAAAAAAATAAAAAAAAAAAATGAGGAAAATGGACATGAACCATCTACCAACTTCCCACAGGAGCTTAGGCAGCTGGCATGAGACTTGAACTCACAGCTTGTGGATTCCTGCCACGGATTCCACCTGGCTAGGGAGTTCCTGCCTGAACCATGATGAGAGACCTAGATAAATGCCAAACACCATTGTTCTTAACAGCGGCTGGGCATCGGCTCCTCTCACCTTCCCGGATCATCTATTTTTATTCTGAAACTTCTTAAAAATAGCTCAGAGCAATTTTCAAAGCCTAATAATCATAAAAGAAGGTGTTAGGGATAATCACACGTATGGAAGCTCGAAGCCGGGCATGTCTTTCCAGCTGCCTCATTAACATACCTGCCATGCCCAATGTCAGAAGCGCCACCATCCTCCCACACACGTGGGCCTTTAGGAAGGTTGGAGAACAGTCCTCCCTTTGGATAGCCAACTGTGAAACACTGGGCTTTTTCCTGAGGGGACAGCAAAGGAAAAGGTACTCGTGTCCTCAGGCAGTGATATAATCCTAGATCACCCAGTGACACACCAGGGGAGCGATCAACTCAGTGTCCCCACACAGTATGAAGGCACCTGGAGAAATCACATACAAATATGCACACACACATACGCATGCACACACATTCACACACACATGCACACATGCACGTACACACACACATACACACATGCACACACACACATGTACACACATACAGGCTGCTAAGCTGAGCTGGGCTGGGGTCCAACAGATGACCAGTCAGCTAAGTGAAGGAAATATTGCATTTTCTGTGAAAAAATAAAGTTCAGTATCACTCACTCTTTCCAGCTTTCACCTTCCCTCACACATCAACCATCCCTAATCTTTTGCAGGAATGTGAAGAGCACATTCCTACAGCTTTTTCCTACAAGCATTTTTCCTGGCTCACTTGGGGTGTGGCTATAAAGAATGTGACCAATGTGTTTTTGTCCAACTAAAACTAGGCCTTTGAATTATAAAATTATGTGTACATAAGGAAGTCAACTGGAGAGGATTGACTCCAATTTTAAAGTTCTACTGTGGGTAAAATGTTATAAAATAGCATGACATGCCGCAGAGAACCTTTTATGAAAGGAAGAGTCAATCGGTGGGGCAAACCTCACTGTTGTCTTATTTTAAGAAATGGCCACAGGTACCCCAAACTTCATAAAGTTTTACTTTATGATATCAGATATCTAAGTGATTAGAGTTTGATCACACGTCTCATTTACTTGATTTGGCTCCAAATGGTTTTTTACTGTTTTCAAAAAGCAACACTGATACTGAACTTAGGCCAGCTAATCAACCAACGATAGCTTCAAAGTGTCAAAGTGAAAGGAAGAGTCACACATCTCTCACTTTAAATAAAAAAAAAATTAGAAATGATTATGCTGAGTGAGGAAGGCATGCTGAAAGCTGAGATAGGCTGAAAGCTAGGCCTCTTGTGCTAAACAGTTAGCCAAGTTGTGAGCGCAAAGGCAGAGTTCTTGAAGGAAATTAAAAGTGCTACTCCAGTGAACACATGAATGATAAGAAAGCAAAACAGCCTTATTGCTGATAGGAAGAAACTTTGAGTGGTCTGGATAGAAGGTGAACCCAGCCACCACATTCCCTTAAGACAAAGCCTAATCCAGGGCAAGGCCCTAACTCTCTTCAGTTATTTGGAGGCTGAGAAAAATGAGGAAGCTGCAGAAGAAAAGTTGGAAGCTAACAAAGGTTGGCTCATGAGGTTTAAGGAGCAAAACCATCTCCGTAATACAGTGCAAGGTGAAGCAGCAAGTGCCGATGTTGAAGCTGCACAGGAAAAAGTTCACAATTTGGCTTTCCACCTGAAATGTCTGCAGGTAATGTCTCCTTTATCATCTCAAGAAGTCACATCCTTCTCAGAATGCAATTAGGGGACTCCTAATTTGAGTCCCTCCAAAATAGGACGACCCTAGGGGGATTCTACACTTAGTGAGCAAGGGAGATTCAACCCACAGTGAGCGCCAGGACACCTGGGGTTCATTTAGGACCCATTAGTAACGAGCATGCTACGTGCCAGGGAAAGAGGCTGTGCAGAAAAATTCTGTGGTGCTGAAGTCAGAAGCCCCAGCCTTCCCTGCTATTTATAAAACAGAAAAAAAAAAAAAAGTCCTGACTTATTGTCATTCTCTTTCCCTTAGTGACCAGAAGCATCGGATGGGAATGGAGAGGAGGTCAAGCAGGTTCTTGGCCTGCCTTTGAAATATGCCATAATTAATTTTTGCCACCAAATGCCTCTCATTAGAGAATCTCTGAACTCATCTCAGCAGGTGAAGTGATGTATCCCCTCAACGGCGTGCTCTGCCAAGCAGGTAAAGATTATTACTACAAGCAGGGGGTGTGGGAAGGTGCATGCTGAGCAGACTGTGTTCCAAGTGCTTGCCAAGCAGTTCTTGAGGGTTTTTTTAATGTCTGTGTTCGCAGGTGCTGAGCTGAGGCCCTGAAGGAACAGAAGGGCCTCTCTCTACACACCCCAGGAAACAGGCCAGATGTTCAGGAAGAAATAGCAATGGGCTTTCGGGGGCTGGAGCCAAGAGAGCTGATTTTGTTGTAGTGTCTGTTCCTGCTGTCCTCCAGCCCCAGCCATGGGGCACTGATAAAGAGGGCTGTACCAAGGATGCAACCCCCATCCGATGATTCTAGAGTATCAAAAGAAATCAGGCTGCAGACTCGACAGGAATCAATGCACCCAGTATATGCAAAACCCTCGGCTCTTGGCTCGACCTGCAAGTGTAGCTGGGGCTAGGGTGAGGTCTCCTCCTCCTCCCTGGCTCACCCACCTAGTGAGTCTACGTTCCCAGCCTGCTTTGCAGCTGGGCATGGTCACGTGGCTGAGCTCTGCCCAAGAGAACAGGATGCGTGTTGGAACCGCAACAGCTCCTGCATGGGGTCCTCCCTGTTCTCTACCTGCTCAGGTGGAGGGAATGAGGCAACCCTTCAGGACAACATCGGAAAAATACAGTGAAGATGACAGAGCCCACTTACAAGTGCACTCCCCCAGCCCTGCCCCTGCCTCGCTAACCTCTTACACAGGAAAACAGAAGCAGGTATTGTGTTCAAGCCATTGTCTATTTTGTGGTCTATTTGCTTGTTTTTTTGTTTGTTTGTTTTTAAGATGGAGTCTCACTCCGTCGCCCAGGCTGGAGCACAGTGGTGCGATCTTGGCTCACTGCAACCTCCGCCTCCTGGGTTCAAGCGATTCTCCTGCCTCAGCCTCCCGAGTAGCTGGGATTACAGACGCCCGCCACCATACTCAGCTAAGTTTCGTATTTTTAGTAGAGATGGGGTTTTACTATGTTGGCCAGGCTGGTCTCGAACTCCTGACCTCAGGTGATCCACCCACCTCGGCCTCCCCAAGTGCTGGGATTACAGGCGTGAGCCACCACGCCCAGGCAATTTTTCTAGGGCAGCTAGTCTACACTAATGACAGTGAGTCACAGATCCTCTCCACAATTATTAGCCAAAGGGCGTGTAAACTTGTTGAGAAAGTTAACTAACACACTGCTTCAGATGAAAGAGGAAAGAGAGCGTTAATGAGGTAGTTCTGATTTTTTTTTTATTTCTAAACATCAGAAAACAGAGAGAGTGGAGAGTAGGATGAATAATCCCCCCGGATTGGAGGCCAGGAAATTTCAGTGTTGGCTGGTACTTCCATAAACTAGCGACATGAAATAAAGCAAGTCCTTTGTCTTGCCCAGGCCTCCTTCTCACCCGCACTTGCCATAACCTGAGGAGTTTGCATCTCATATGATAAACAGTCCCATCAGCTTTACTGCTCCACCTTCTATGTGGCCGGGAAGTGGACTAACTTAGGTTTTTTTAAAAACTCTGAAAGCCTGAGTCTGAGAGGCTGGAGAAGGCTCATTTCACCTCCCCCAAGCCTATGCTCTCTCATCTATACAACGGGCACCACGGTGCCTTGTTTTCTGTTTGTAGACAAATTCAGCAGACAGTCTGTGGACTTGCTAGTCAGTGGGGAGGGTTCAGAGTGCAAGAGCAGGTGGCATCCTTGGACTCTTCACACCTTCTTCCTCACATTCTGTACCGACTTTTCTGACATCTCAGTACCCTGAACACCACACCCATGCCATTTACTGTTTTTCTCCCTCTTACCCTTAGGTTATTTTACTTCAGCTTTCCATGTTTTGCTTGTCTCTCTGATAGAATATCACCAGTGGCAGGAACTCATCTCTCCTCAGGTGATCGATCCCATTTAGAAACAATATAAAGAATTTACAAACGCACTTTTCCAAAGTCTTCTTTCTTATAACTTGTTATTAGTCAGAATTTACAACTAAGAACCTATCTGGGTTTTGGGATTTTTTAACACTCTAAAAATCCTAAGAGCCTTGCTACCAAAGGCAGTTTGTAAAGAGCTGGTTAGAACGAACTGATTCCAGACAATGACCCTTCCAGACAGCAATGGTGTTGCATAATGAAGTTGCTTCTAGAAGTAGTGAAAGATAATTACAGACACAGGACCACTGAAAACGTCGCAGTGTGTGCTGAGGCTGGGATTAGCTGAGACAGAAGAAAGATTGCTGCCAGGACTGGGTTCCGCTTGAGAAATCTGCCCAATGACAGGCTGAAAGAAAGACTCGCAAAAGACTCGTCCTCTTAGCAGCTGAAGACAGCCCGATCCTTTGGGTCCTGCTGAAAAATGTGCCAGAATGAGCATCTTGGGATCCTGAAGTCACACGGCCTGTGACACAGAGGCCCACCTGGGGAAGCTATTTGAGACTGTCGCCACCCCCTAGTCACACCACGAACTTGCTGCAGGGCTAAGAGAAAGACCAATCACCCGGGCTTTCTATGCTCTGTGAGCTGAGATGCCATTATTGTGCTCGCCCGTCTCCTATCCCCAGCCCTGAGTTTCATTGTCTCTTTCCTGGAGCAAACACTACCAGTTCTTTCCGGCCTTCCTCAAATCGCACTACTGTCCGTCCTCCACGTCCTGCCTTGTCTCCTGCCTCCCCCTGGTCAGACCAGTCTCCCTTCTGAATGGTGATTCTACACTGAGCACCCCTGCAGGTGGGGTCTGAGCAGCACAGATCGGACCAGGCCCCCAGCTGCCCACATCTAAGTCTTGCTGCCCTGATGATACAGCCAAAGTGTTCATCAACTTCACTGCCTCCTACACCAGGTTGTATTGGGTCTACCCTTGGTTCGGTCACAGGACTCTTGGTCAATGTCTGTTCCATCCTGTACTTTTGCAGGTGTGAACTGGGCCCAGGGGCGGTACTGAACATCCATCTGCTTCTCACGCACCTTTATAGGACCACAATCCAAAGGAATCCTGGCAGGATGGGATGAAGAGCCACATGTGTCACTCCACACAATCACTACTTCCTCCTTCTTTATATCATCCTCTGATTCAGTAGCTATATCTGAGAGTGCACATGGGTTAAGAGTGTAGTCTCTGAAACTTACTTACTGAGTTCAAATCCCTGCTCTCCCATTTACCACTGTGTGACCTTTCCCAAGTTAACATCTTCTGTGTTTCAAATTCTTAATTCTAAAATAACAACAACAGGCCGGGCGCAGTGACTCAGGCCTGTAATCCCAGCACTTTGGGAGGCCGAGGTGGGTGGATCACCTGAGCTCAGGAGTTCAAGACCAGCCTGGCCAACATGACAAAACCTCATCTCTACTAAAAATACAAAAATTAACCGGGCGTGGTGGCGGGTGCCTGTAATCCCAGCTACTTGGGAGGCTGAGGCAGGAGAATTGCTTGAACCTGGGAGGCAGAGGTTGCAGTGAGCCGAGATTGTGCCACTGCACTCCAGCCTGGGTGATAGAGCAAGACTGCATCTCAAAATAAATACATAAATAAATAACAACAATAATGCCTATTCTAACAATTATTAGTATTATAAAAATTAAATAAGATAACGTATATAAAGCACAAAATAGGCCATGGTAAACACTCGTACACATTAATGATGATGGTGATGATAATGATGATGATGTCTTTATCCACGAAGATTTTATTTCTCCGTGAAGCCATCTAGACAAATATTCACTAGGACACAATAAAGGACAGTGGTCCCTAAAAACCTACTAGGACTTTCCCTCTAGGTTTACATTAATCTACCCCTTGTTTTCTTACCTCCCAGAAGATTTTCCTCCATCTTATCTATAACAACATTATGACAGAACTTGATGGTGCTCTGTTGAAATTCAGAGATGCCACATTCCGGCAGTCTGAAGACTGAAGAAGGTTGGCTAGCCGAACAGAGTTTAATTTTTAAATATCAATTTGCCCCAATGCTACACACCCACCAACTATCACTTCTGACCCCTTGCATTCATTTTTCTTACCTTCCCGACCCTAGTAAGGATTGACTTTTCAGCCTTGTTTATGCACGAATCAGCCTTCTCCCAAGAACAGAACCAAGAGGATACATGTATTTAGAAAGATGAAGAAATTTATTTTAAGGTATTGGTTCACATGATTGTGGAGGCTTGGCTAGTCCAAAATTGCATGGGAAAGACCAACAGGTTGGAGTCTCAGGAAGGAGTTGCATCAAGTCCAAAGGATGTCTGCTGGAGAATTCCCTCTTAACTGGGGTGGTCAGTCTTTTGCTCTATTTGGGCCTTCAACTGATTGGATGAGGCCCACCCACATGATGGAGGGTAACCTGCTTTATTCGAAGTTCACTGATGTAAATTTAATCTCTCTTCCAAAAATACTCACACAAAACACCCAGAATAATGTTTGAACAAACATCAAGTCACCATGGCCTAGCCAAGCACACACACACAATTAACCATCACAGTTTGATTCCATTTTCATGATGTGCCAATCTGGTAAATCTTCTCCAAAAATTATGAATATCTGTACTATATTCAGGAGCTTAGAGTCCTTCAAATGTAAAGTATAAGAATCAGCAGATAATTATGGGTAGGCACACACTAAATTTAGTAAATTTAGTTCTGCAGTTTGACTTTCAAGAAAGTTATTTAATACTAAACATCTTTGGTCAGAGTTTACTATTCAACTAATGTATATTTTGTCCAAAGAAACACACATAATAGTTGTGATAGCGACACTTTACAGACAAACATTATAGTCCAAAGAGACATTTTCCTGTAAGGGCTAATTGTAGATGTCAACTTGGCTGGGCGATGGCGCCCAGCTGTTTGGTCAAACACTTGGCTGGGTGCTCTAGTGAAGGCATTTTATAGAAGCGATGCAGATCCGTGATTAGCTGACATTTAAGTGAAGGAGATTTACTCTCTAGCATATGGGTGGGCTTCCCCTGATTTGTAGAAGGCCTGAAGAGCAGAAACTGATGACTCCTGGGAAGGAAGGAATGCTGTCTCAAGACTGTAACACAGAAGACTTCCTGGGTTTCCCGCCTGCCAGGCTGCCCTCCAGATTTCAGACTTGCCAGCACCACAATCAGGTGAGCAAATTCCCCGAAATAAATGTCTTTGTATGTGTGCATGTAGACGCACACACACTCATCTCTCCTGTTTGTGTGTATGTGTGTGTATCTACATGCACACACACACATGCATCCTATTGGTTCCTTTTCTCTGGAGAATGCTGACTAATAGTAGAGCCAAGAAAACCTCCAAGTCAGAGTTTAATCCAGGTGATCAGGTGATATTTACCATTTCCTTCCCAGCTGTATCATTTTATGGAGAGGAAAGTGGGATACCGACAGATCACCGACTTGCCCAGGCCCATGCAGTGAGGGCACAGATGAGGCAGGTCTGGTCCCTCTTTATCCCCTATGTCCTGGGCATGATCTTTCCCCAAACCACAGCAATCTGTGCATGAGTTCCACAGACAGCACACGGAATTTTGAGGGTTGGTGGGAAAAGAAGGAAACATCTTTTACTTAGAAAACATTTACAGAAATGCTTGGAGATCTGTGTCATTTCCTTAGTTCCATCTCTAAATAGCTGTGTGATCTTAGCCAAATTACCCAACTACTTTGGCTTCCGTTTCCTTATCTATAAATGGCATTGATAATACCAACCCTTATTTAATTCTTGTGGTGTTAAGGATAAAATGAAAACTAGATATGAGGACACTGGAAATTTAAAGGAAGATTTTTAAAAAGTGTTTTGACAAGTGGGAAAGACTACTGAATTTTTTTAAAAGATAATGGCAGTATTGATATTTATTTTCAGTGGTTTTCAAGGAATACATGGTGAGCTATCTCATTCCACTGCTGCAGGCTGGAGATAAACATAGGTATTTATCTCTCTTCCTCCCACCTTCCCTCTGCCACATTATAAGACTGTAATACAGGACACAAAATTCTTCTAGGAAAGGTTTACAAAAATAATTTTCTCCTGGATTAAGATATGCTTGACTATGCAAAGATTTAGAGTTTTCTATGGTAAGCCTTTTAAAATTGTATCTGACTGACTCCTGTATTTGACAGGGCTTTGAAAGATTGTGGGTATACCAATTTTAAGCATTTGCTATAAATTGTTATAACCAAATGCTTGTTTCATCTCAAGTTCTCATAGTGAAGGATGTGATTTATTATGACCTAGAGATTTAGCTGAGACTTATAAACTATTAATAAGATAAGAATGGAATGTAGTAAAGGAATAAATAAACCTTTCAAAAAGTCCTTTCTGTGCTGGAAGGACTCAAGATTTTCACTCAAAGGTGCTCATAAAACCTTGGTTCTCCACATTTCACCCCATGTGGGGGTGGATGCTCCGTAATAAACCGTGTTCATCAGAGTCTGAATTTGGAAAATGAAACTTCCCTTCTTCCTGGAATCCCCTCCAGGAAAAAAATAATAAAACACTTTCTTTAATTTGCATATACTTGGTAGAATTAAAATCTGGATTTGAATCTGAGTGAGATTTACCTAGTAATATAAGTGATGTATCAGCAGCCTATATAGCTTTGAAACAGTTTCTTAACCTTTCTGGCCTTAATCTTCTGTGAAATGGGAATGAAAATGTCTATTCCACAATGTGGTTGCAGGGTGCACATGAATGGCAGCTGTGTTGAAATAACGCAAATGGTAGAAAATTGCTTTTGATGTTGCATTAATTGAGCATATACTAAGTGTTAAAAACACTATTCTCGACACAAAGGCTAACAGGAGCTGGGTCTTGTATTTAAGAGGTCTACATTCTACCACAACCCATGAGGACAAACTTCCCACAGTGACAGGATTGTTCAAAAAGTTAATGAGATGCATTCAGTAGTTTTTCTTTTTTTTTGAGACGGAATCTAGCTCTGTCACCCAGGCTGGAATGCAGTGGCACGATCTCGGCTCACTGCAACCTCCGCTTCCAGGGTTCATGGGATTCTCCTGCCTCAGCCTCCCGAGTAGCTGGGACTACAGGCATGCACCACCATGCCCAAGTAATTTTTGTATTTTTAGTAGAGACGGGGTTTTGCCATGTTGACCAGGCTGGTCTTGAACTCCTGACCTTAGGTGATCCCCCCGCCTCAGCCTCTCAAAGTGCCAGGATTAGAGGTGTGAGCAACCATCCCTGGTCAGTTTTTCTTATCATGTTCCAAGGCAGGGAGTGGGAGAAGAAAACAAGGGAAAATTTCTTGTGCTTGGTATGGGAATGTTTAGGACAGTATCCAAAAATAAAATAAAATAAAATAATTTCATCACGCCTGTAAATTCCTCGACAGCAAGGCTGATCAGTTATTTGCACATCCAGCAGCAGCAGCACATCAGTGGTGATGGCCAGAGAGAGGGATTCAGACTGAGAGAGAGTCCTTGACACCTGGGTCACTCCAATTGAGGAGGGTGACACATTAGGTGACAAAGTGGAAAAGAGTGAAGCTCAGTCCTCAGCCTCGTAGCGTTTCCTTCCCCCCCCATACGTGTATCTCACCAGCTCCTGCCTGACTGACCTCAAAGCACTTCTAACCCATTAGAATCTCGCCTGAAACAGGAGCAGGTCAGATCTCCCTCGTTCTCCCCCTTGCTTTGTGTCCAGCTGCAACTGTGCTAGGGTGCGCAACTGTGCGTGTTAGCGAGTATTCCACGCTCACTCCCCCAGGTGTTTTTAACCTCCAATGCGCTTCTGAGCCCCAAGGCTCTGATTTTCACTTCTCACTTCTCTGCAGAGTAGCTCTCACCAGGGCCACCAAAGTGCAATGGATAGACAATGGGCAACTTCGGCCTGTCTTTGACTTCTGTTTTTTTTTTATTTCTTCCCTCTTACTTGAAATGTTCCCCTCACTGCATTCCCTTCTATTGCTTCTCAAGTCTTATGGTTTCTCTGTCTGCTGTGAGCTGCCCTAGGGAAGCCTATCTGCTCACCTAGGTGTTGGCCGCTCCCTGTGCTCCATCCTGTCTTCTCTCCCTAGGGCACCGCACACACACCTACAGGGCTTGCATTACACGAGACATGTTGACCCCTAACTTGATCTTCAGGTTCGACCTCTATGTTCCAGACCTAGAGAGCCAACTCTTTACTGCATCCACCACCGATATGTTCCTTGCCATTGTACATGTCCATGTCTGCATTTCCATCTTCTCTGCCCTCTGCTCCTTCTTATTTTCCTTGAATGAGGTCAGCATCCACCCAACTGGCAAAGTAAGAAATAGGACACTTATTTTCTCACAACTCCTCTCTCTGTAAGCAATGCTGCAGTCCATCTGAGTCCACCACCTAAGGGGCTGCCAATCTTTTCCTTATTTCCACTTCAGGAATTCCTTCCCGGGCTATGCTGTTATCTCTCAATACCGCTTCTTTCTCCACCCTCACTTCTCTCACCATTCTCTTCTCCACCTGCAAACATATTTCTAGAAAGCAAATGTGATCGTGGCAGTCCCCTGCTGAGATTTATTTCATGGCTCCCCATCACCTACAAAATCCCGGTGCATAACGTATGAGGATCTTCAAAACCAGGCTTCCAATTCCTAACCCAGCTCTACCTCCTCTTGTCTGACACATAACATCCAATTAAGTTTCAGCGGCTCTCTCGGGCCTTGTTATTTTTCTGCATGCTGCCATCTCTGCCTGGACTCCCTTCCTACCATGTCTACCTGACAAACTCCTATTCAACCCATAAGCCTCAGTGTTGAATTCTTAAATGCCTCCTGTCCCTTGAAACCTTTCCTACCCTGTCCCCAGGTAAACCGAGGTGCTCCCTCCAGTAGGCACCTGTTCCACCTGAGGCTGAGCCTAATGACCCCTCTGTATGCTAATTTTTATAATAAGGGCTTTTGCCCTGTCTGTCTCCCCACAGGAATATGTTTCCTTTCATTCTTATACCAAATCAACTCAGTGCTGACTCAAGCTAGGAAAACATTAGAGATGTGTTGCCTAGATTAATCCAGCTTGGCCTCTAACCCAGTGCTGGGATCCCCCTAGAGTAGCCACTCACCCTCCAGACCCTGTTTCAACCTTTCAAGGGGTGCTAGTTTATTCACACCAGCTGGTTCCCGCTAGCTTTAGACAGCAACAATTGTTACAGAGAAGCCAGCTTCCCTTTCATGCAAGGAGGAATTTTCTACCTTCTACTCACCAATGTCTCTTTGCCCCTTGTAGTTACACACAGTAAACTCGGTTCTTCCAAGTGATTAGAGGAAAATAAAGTTTATCAGGGACATATGCAGTTTGGGGTGTTACAGTCCAGAGCTTAGTTACAAAATGGTTTCATGTTTAGGTGAGTGAGAATCAGCTTGCTCAGTTTTTTTGAAGAGACACAAAACAAGTTCATGATTCCCTTTGAACGTCTACCCTACCCACCTTTTCCTTCACCTGCAAATACCTTCCCTAAGACGCACAAGGCATGAAAAAGTAGCAGAAGGATCTCGGAATCATCTTTCTTAGGCAGGCTCTGAAAGCAGTGCCAGCACCACACACCATGCAAGCCCTTGATTGAGTCATAAGAAAAGCATCTCCGAGACTGGAAAGAAATGGATTGAGCTGCAAGGAAATGAAGGCTGGGCTGTGTGAGGTCTGTTACGGAAGAAGCTTCAGGGACAATGGGCCATGGGACCTATGCTACCAGGTGCTACTGCCACATCTCCTTCTCAGAGTAAAGGATCCAGTGCTCTTATAGTGAATCTCTGTGGCTACACTTAGCTGTGCTTCCAGACATCCATCAGTGTGGGCAACACTCACTCCACTGCAGTGCGGCTCACGCTGATGTTCCTTCCGGGCAGAGACCACCCCAGCTGCCTGCAGGACGGGTCTCAGGACCGCACTGTGTCATAAAGAAACAGATGATTTTGGAACACATTCAATCATCTATTATTCTGTTTTATATATATGCATTTTGCTTTTATCTTAAAAATACAGCAAAATTAACTGTGAGCTTCTAAAGAGTAGAGACCACATGACTTTTGTTTCATATTCTTTCCCAATTTTGCTTAAAGTAACATCAATCCTTAAATGTGAATTAGAGTAACTTCCTCAGTCATCTTTAACTGTGACTGTTTATTTCACACCTGTTTAATATCTCATATGGGCCAGGCCTGATTAGTGCTTGAAGGAAATACAGTTCCTCCTCTTTCAAGTTAAAGCAGTTATTGTTCTCGGGGAGGGTGTTTGGAAGGGAAGGTAGTCTATATTACAGAGGACAGGTAAGTGAGACCTTCGTTTAAGTTGTATTATATTTTGTTCATTTTTAAATAAGTCTACATATTTTATCTCATCTGATCCTAAGAAAAAAAAAATAAAAAAAACAGGAAGGTAGAGAAAATAATCTCTCTAGGCCACATTTATCTATTTCAGTATTAACATTCCTATTTCAAAGTGTTTTTCTCGGAGGCTGGAAGCTGGTTATTGATAGGGTCAAGGCCAGAAGCCAGTGTGATTCCTGACTTCCATGGGAACTGGTGTGGGCTTGCTGGTTTTCCTGTAATGTGTCTAGAATTTATAGCAAAAGTCTCCATGCAGCATCATGTACCATTGAGTATCACTTCTAAAGTTTAATCTGTGTTCTCTCTCCCACCTGTACATAACGACGCTTCATTTTCCAAATAAAACAACAGGAAAGCACTCGGCTCTTCCTTTGCCGTCCCTGGACTATAGAAATGCCACCTGCTGGTGACAGAAAGCAATATGGCCACAGTATTGGACTTTATTTTTTAAAAGTAAATAGCAGCTTATTTGAAAAAAAAAAAAACATGGCAATTTTGTGAGTTGAATTGTATCCCTTCAAATTCATATGCTGAAGTCCCAATGCCCAATACCTCAGAATACGAGCTTATTTGAAGACAAGGTCTTTCCAAAGGCAACTAGGTTACCATGAGGTCACCGGTATGGCTCTAATCCAACATGCCAGTGTCTTTATGAGAAGGGGAAATGGGGACACAGACTGGCACAGAGGCTGGTATGATTCGGGACACACTACCACAAAGATGCCACCTTGGCATACTGAATATTATAAGCTGGAAGAATCTCAGAAGTGTCACGTGCAGGAAGGACCGTCTGACTTCCCCGCCTCCGCAGAAGAAGGTCCTAGGACCCATCTGTGAGCGGCACCCTCCAAATGCCCCACTGGAGGAAGCATCCCCATCTCCAAAGGCGGAGGCAGCCAGGAGGAGGCTGAGCACACAGATCTTGCTGCGGTTCCCACCGACCACCCTCAGCTCACTCCCTTTGTCCTGTCATGCTTCCCCATGACCTCTGCGTCCTCATCCAGCCTGCTACAGAAAGCGCTCAGGCATCACTGTCTCTTTGGGTCTCCACTGTCCCTTCAGGTCTCCACTGCCTTAGGAAGGCTTCCATATCACATGGGACTTATTAAGTAAATCTGTGTAATTTTCTCTTGTTATTATTATTATTATTTTCGCCAGTCTAGTTTATAGGGCCTGGCTGGAGAACTTAAGAAGATAGAGGTAAATTTTATTTTTCCTCCTCTACAAAGCAGAATGCTGGGTGAACACAAAGACAGCCAGCTAGAAGCTGAGAAGAGAGGCCTGAGACAGACCCTCCCTCGCAGCCCTGGAAGGAGCCCAGCCGATGCCCTGACTTCAGACCTACAGGCTCCAGGGCTGTGAGCCAGTGGGTTCCTGCTGTTCAAATTGCCAGGTCTAGGTCCCTGGTTACGGCAGCTCCAGGAAAGGAATGCAGTAAGTGATCCTGGTTTGAAAGGCATCATCCACCAAACGGGACGCTCCCACTGCTAGCGAAGTACATTGGTGGCTTTCAATGGATTCCTTTGGCTAAGAAGGAGTGCAAGAGATTTTATTTTTAAACTGCTTCTGTGAAAGGGAATCACGGCACACCCTTGTGAATCATCCCCGGTGGCCTCAGGAATATCACACCATCAGCAAAGACGGGACTGAAACTTGCTTACGGCGGCATTAGCCGCCTTGGGCTCTAGATCCGCTCCTCTTCAGCTTGGAAATTCGCATTTTGTGTCAGGAAAAATTAAACTGCTCCATGGTCAGCTCTGTCTTCACACTTGACCAAATCGCTCCCTCTCTCTGCCTAAAATTCTCCATCTTTTTGGCATAGCCAAATCGTATTTACCATCAATGTATCACTACTTCCAGAAAGTCCTCCCCACCTGGTGTGCCCATCCATATCAATTACTTCCCACTTATCCAAACTGCTATGGTACTTAACGCTCAGCTATGTCAGAGGCGTTTGAACCAGAGTGACTCCATCTTGAATAGGGGCTGGGTAAAACAAGGCTGAGGCCTACTGGGCTGCATTCCCAGGAGGTTAGGTGCTGTTAGTCACAGGATGAGATAGGAGGTCAGCACAAGATACAAGTCACAAAGGTCCTGCTGATAAAATGAAATAAAGAAACCGTCTAAAACCCATCAAAACCAAGATGGCAAAGAACGTGACCCCTCACTGCTTGCTATACTCTAATTATAATGCATTCGCATGCTGAAAGACACTCCCACCAGCGCCATGACAGTTTACAAATGCCACACCAACATCCAGAAGTTACCCTATGTGGTCTAAGATGGGGAGGAACTCTCAGTTCCATGAAATCTCTGCCCCGTCCTGGAAAACTCATGAATGATCCAACCCTTGTTTAGCATATGATCCAGAAATAACTAACTCAATTGAGCAGCCTATGCCGCTGCTCTGCCTACGGCGTAGCCATTCTTTTGTTTCTTTATTTCTCTAATCAAGTTTCACTTTACTCTATGGACTTGCCCTGAATTATTTCTTGTGTGAGGTCCAAGAACCTTCTCTTCAGGTCTGGACTGGACCCCTTTCCGGTAACAGCTATACTCTGTGTTTTCTGCTCCGAGCTATTTTTCTTGTGTCCGTGCCTCTGATGGACGAGGCTGCAGTTTTGATGAAGGTGAAAGCCTGGCTGCTCTTGGAATCCTTTCACTTCTTTTTCATGAACCCTCAGAAGGTGGCCACACAAATTCCAATGTGCTCCACTTGGGAATTTGAGCAACTGATTGAAAATCGATCGTGTTCTACGTCAATAAAAACAAAGATTTGGGGAAAATTCTATACTCAATCAACACGGCATGCAGGTTGGACGAGGACAAGGACAACCCAAGGTCACAAAGCCCCTGGAAGCTGCTCGGCCCAGACCTTTCCAGATTCCTCCCTTTAATACCTGGGCTATTTCCGTCACGCTTACTGATTCACAGAACTGCTTCTGAGAAACCTAAAATTTGGCAATTTTATCCGCATGAATAAGACGTTTACTTGTATCCTCAGAGGAGAATTACGATGAATAAGAAAAAAGTAGGAAGAGCACCCTTCGGTGCCTCCAAGCGCCTCCACCGCCAACCCTGTGCATCTTATTCTTATACGAGGTGCTCTCTAGAGACCCTTTCCTCTAGCTTTCTAACTTCCCAAATTTCTAGTCTCACGAGTCATCCATTTTCTCTCAAAACATACCCATCCTCTTCACTCCATCTCCACTGCCTCTATGTAGTCCAAGCAGCCATTCTTCCTGCTCTGTGATACCGCAATTCACCTTCTGATCGGACTCCCAGCTTCTGGCTTCCATTAGAAATACATTAATCGGTAGCATGCTCTGTACCAGGCATGGCTGGGAACTTCGGTAGAGGGAAAAAATAGGGAGATGGACCTGTCTTCTCACAAAAAATACAAAAAGAGAAGAAAGCAGATGCACAATCAACAAGTAAACAGAAACAAGATCATTCCAAGCCAGGCACCATTCTAAAAGAAGACACAGAGCAGCAGTTGTTGGTGTCAGCAGGGTCAAAACTCACAACATGAGTGTACGCAAGGGTGGGTGACCCTTCAGAGCCTGCAGTCTGCCGGGAAGACCCTCCTGAGTCAGTTACCCTAAAGGAACACCTGTGGGAAAGAACACATCTTGGGCAGGGCAAGGCACAGCGGTGCTCCCAGCAGCAGGAACAGAGAGCGCAAAGCGCTTGAGGCAAAAAACAGCTTGGTTTGTTCAAAGAAGAGAAAGACAGTTCCTGTGTCTGCAGCCTCATCCTGAGTATCTTTCAAAAACAAGAAACTGAGGTCAGGAGTTCAAGACCAGCCTGGTTAACATGGTAAAACCCCGTCTCTATTAAAAATACAAAAATTAGCCAGGCGTGGTGGTGTGTGCCTGTAATCCCAGCTACTCGAGAGGCTGAGGTGGGAGAATTGCTTGAACACAGGAGGCAGAGGTTGCAGTGAGCCCAGAGGGTGCCACTGCACTCCAGCCTGGGTGACAGAGTGAGATTCTGTCTCAAAAAAAAAAACCCACAAAAATAAGAAACTGATGGTCCCTCCTAGTTATGGCCTGCAAGGCCCTGTGTGTTGTGAGGCCTCCCACCACACCCACCTCCTCCTTGTGTGCTGTCACTACCCTCCCAGTCCACATCACAGCAAGACTGGCCATACCTCTAAAGAGAAGGCCACCCCTTCGAGGAAGGTGGCTGAGAAGTCACCACCGCAGTCCCCAACACGCTCTTCTCGCTGCCCTCCCCTCCCTCCTGGTGTCCTCCAGAACACCGCTGCAACATCATGTGACCTGGCAGGGGCCTGCTGCCTTCCTCCTTTTTTCAACTACAGGTCCAAGCACATGCCTCGGGTGAGTATGTGCTCAAACTGCCAAAAAAGAACTCACTCTAGTGGTGGTGGAGAACACATGTGCACAAACGCACACCCATGCACACACCCATTAGTTGAGGGTGGGCCGGAGCACACACTGGTTGCCAAATACATGGCCAGAGCCGAGCCCCGGCTGTGCTGGAACGAGTGAGCTAACGAGGCTTGTGCTCCAGGGCTTTATGACGCGATCCTCCTTCAATTGATAATTCGTGGGATGATTTCACACACCAGGAGCAGCAGCCTCTATTGTGTTACTTGGACCGATTTCCATGTACACAGCAGATGCTCATTTGCCTAAGTGGGGAAACCGTGGAGCAGCTATCTGAGGAGAGAGGGAAGGAAAGAGTGAGCCCTGCAGACTCCACTGGAACTGCCTTTGTTTCAGGCCGGGGCTGGATCTCATCATTCTTTTAAATTCCCTTTTGCAGAAAGAATGTAGCAGAGCATCACTCAGACTTGGGGCACAGAGATGCTTAAATATTAAACCTACATTCTCCATTACATGTTTATTAAACACTGCTAGCTTAGAGGGAGGCAAAATTGCTTTTTATAAACACTGAAGCTGGCAGACACATTTTTATGGCAATAAGCAATGAAAAACTCTTCTCACTTCCTTGTTCATTCACACCACGGCTGGAGCTGAATAGAGCTGAGTGTGTGGCTTCCTGGGGGTGTTTGCAACTGAGATTGACACTGGAAAGGGAATGAAAACAGAGGCACGTCATTAGAAAGTAAATCACTATCTGAAGCCAGAGCGTGTCAAAGGAAATCTTGATGAAGCTTCCCAGCCCTGCCCTCCCTACTTGGGAGGAAAAACAGCTGAGCAAATGGAGAAGGACAAAAAAAGAGGGCTCTACATGACTGGATGAATTTGGACTGGAAGTCCTTTAGGGGCCCTGGTATAGGAATCAAGTACTGAATCGATCTGATGTCTGAAATTTCCAAGACGAGTCACTCTTTTGGACATATAATACATTTTGTTGATTACAAAATCAACAGATGTTTACTTCCAGAATTTGAGAGGCAAGGGAAGACCTCTTCGCCCGAAAATATCTCCCTAGCTGCCACATAGTGTCATGAACTGGCCGTTAGAGATTCATTCCTTTGGATCTTCAGACGTTTGTATTTCGTTCTCTAATTGATGAAATCATTGACTCTGGGTCCTTTTAAAACACCTTATTAATAAAACTTTTTTTAGGGGTATGTTGGTATTTCCTGAAAAACAAGGCTCTTACAAAATCAGAACGGTCAAAAAGGGGATGGAAGGGCAAATCTAGGGAAAGTGTAGAGGTGGTAAAATAATGCCAGAGTGTCGCTGGGGCCGGCTGACCATTTAGCATCAGGCCAACCATGCATCAGAAAGAAGTCCTTGCTGAGAATTTGTGAAGGAGCTCCCTGAGCATGGGCATTCAACAGTCAGCACCACACTCACTGTGATTGCTAGACCGCGTGTTTAAATAAGCAGGCGACAGGTAAAAGTGCTGATGAGGTGGCAGGGAAGAGGCAGAATGGTAGGCAACCACAGGCAGCTGTCTCATAACTAGGTCTCCTGAACAGAGTGTGGGGCGGACTCATGAGCAGCCCAGGGATCCCACCCTCCTGTGCCCACTGCACAAGACACAGCCCGCTCTGTCAAGAGCGGTCACACAGACAGGCTTAGATGTACATCTGAGCAGCCTGGAGCACAGCTACCTCCTGACACTACATTTTTAGTTGGGAAAATTGATTTTAGAGGCCGGCCTCCTGCCTCCCTTCCTGCCCTCTTTCCTCCCCATCACTGACCTCCTCTCCACCTCGGGAAGCTCCTCCATCCATTCCTAAAATATGCAGCATTCAGCAAAGGATCAAATTCCAGCCAGTGCCTCCCAGGGCCACCTGTCCACACCCCCAAGATCTCACAGGGAACTGGCATTTACGTGTCATCGAGGATGTCATGAAGAGGCTTTCTTCCCTCTTAAGAAGGTTTTGGGCATCAACCAACAGGTGAAGTGTGCAGTTTCTTGTAAGTCGCAAGGAGAGGAGAGGCAAAATCCAGGCCTGGGGAGGATGGCCATTGGCAGGATGCCAGGCGTGGGGTGGTGCCTGGCACATAGATGTGTGATAAAAAGGCAGTGGTGAATTGAATGAGTACATAAATGTTTTGTTCCTCTTTTTAATGGAAACATGCACAATGGCGGTGCTAAATTGAATGGAGGTGGGGAATAGCAATTCCTCAGGCACCATTCCACACTGGAGCAGCTCATCCAGTATTCTCTCTGTCCAGCATCTTTTCACAGAAGATTTAAGTTGCCATTGCAAAAATGCTTCAGAGGTGCTTGGCTTGCTACCCATTCCTTTTTTTCCCAGCCACAGGTAAAATATGCAGCTACAAGAGCTTATGGAAATCGAACTTTCCTGGGGAAGTGGGTAGGAAAGGAGAGAGAGACAAACAGAAACAGAGAGAGGGAGAGAGGAGTGCAGGAGAGATTGTCTCTTATCTAGCATGTTCTGAAAACTCCTCTGATTATCCATGCAGAAACTCCGGTGAAAAGATTGGGACTGCATTTCTTACTTTGCTGTGTACCTGACAACGCCTTCAGCTCTATGGTCAATGGAGATTTAAAACCTTGTCCTTTGAATTCACATTTCTGGAAAAGACTCAGAGCTGCAAGCATGGACCCCAGAGGCCAAGAGACAGCTGAGGCTACTGTAGATAAATGCAGTCGCCTCCTGTTTCCTCTTTCCTCCTTCCTTTTTTTTTTTTTTTTTTTTTTTTTTTTTGAGACAGAGTCTCGCTCTGTCGCCCAGGCTGGAGTGCAGTGGCGCAATCTCGGCTCACTGCAAGCTCCGCCTCCCAGGTTCACGCCATTCTCCTGCCTGAGCCTCTCTGAGTAGCTGGGACTACAGGCGCCCGCCACCACGCCCGGCTCATTTTTTTTGTATTTTTAGTAGAGACGGGGTTTCACCATGGTCTCGATCTCCTGACCTCGTGATCCGCCCGCCTTGGCCTCCCAAAGTGCTGGGATTACAAGCGTGAGCCACCGCGCCCGGCTCCTCCTTCCTTTTATACCAAAGGTCATCCAAGTGATGGAGTCTGTGGGGCCCTCTCTCTTCAGCAGTGTCCTGCCAGCGACTCATTCCATGGCTGTGGGATCCAGGCCTGGACTACTGGGATGAATTGTTAACCACCAAACCCCAGAGGGGCCCGGGAACCTCTGCTTCATTACAGATGTCACCCAGCACCACCTCCCACCATGGACCTCCGTGGGCAGGGACCTGCTGAGCTCGTGTGTTTGCTTTAGAGAAAATGCCACGGCCGTGTCCGTTTGTTCACACGGCATTCATGGGTCACAGCAGCTCTAGCACCCCGAGGCTGTCTGGGGCCAACAGTGGCTGCTTTAGAATGACAACACACTCCGGCACGTCAAGGGCTCATTTTTGTGCTAGCCACTGCTGTGTGTTCCATGCCTGCTATGCACGAACTCATTTAATCTTCCTAAGAAACCCATTAAACAATGCACATTTCTCTAACCCTTCCGTTAGGGACAACACCTCACTTTAAACATTCACAGTATAAAATCAGCGTAGGACTGATTCTGTCCATGGTTAGTTTCCTGATCTATGGAAGGCAATCAGTCAGTCCTGGAAAACGGACTGTGCCCTCTCCCATGTGCAGAGATGGGAGCACCAATGTCTATGGAAGTTCCAGGGTTTGCCACAGGAGAGATTTCGGAGCCGCAATCTGGTTGAAGGAAAAGTCCATACACCTTGTGTTGAAGCTGCGCATATGCTTGGCGAACACACCGCTTTTATTCAGATCTTACATGAATTGGGGCACAAAGAATAGAGACGGGAAGATTACTCCAGGTGGCAGCTGGAGTGGTAACTAAGACCTGCTTAGTCCCCAGGTGGACTCTCTTCTCTAGAGGTCAAAGTCTTCACCTCTGGCATTTAACATGTGTCAACGTGAATCATCAGAGTCCTACAGGGAGATGCAAGGGGAAATAGTTCCCATGGAGCAGTCACTGCAGCTGGGGTGGGTAGACCGTGGTCCCATCCCCGTTTCTGTGTGTCATGAAACATGGAATAAATCAGCTCACCTCTCTGGGACCTTAGTTCCCCTAGCTATAAAATTAGGGCCCGCCTAGTACAACCTCATAAAGTCTATTTCAGTGCAAAACCACTCACGAGTAATTCTTAGTCTATTGTTGAGACAATATTGCTGCAGAGCCATGATTCACTTGACTTCAACACTTCAGTTGCGGCGTGTTTTGTCCATATCAATCCCACCAAAGCCAAAATGGAGGGTTCATATATGGGAACTCCATGTCTGTGATCCTTGGCCAATACTCAAAAAGATCCTCTGGTTTGGAAGGAAGTGCTGTCATGGCTGGGTCAGCACCAGCTTTTCGGTGGACTGACAAAATGGGTGTTCCCTCTTTCCTTCTGGGTGCTTTCTGCATCCTATGTCCTGGAACAGTAAAACCTGTTCCCTCCAAACAGACCCAAAAGAGGGAGGAGGAAGCGAGAGGGCCACAGTGCATTGTTAGCATGATTTTACTTGTGAGAAGGAGCCATGCCATGTCTTGGCCTAGCTGGCCCACCATACAGTCAAAACACTAACCCCCCTTTACACCTTCTGCTACTTTGATGATGCTCCTTATGACCGGGTATGTTTCTCGACTTTAGCTTAGTAAGAGAAAACTTCATGTTGTATGAACTGCCATGTTATCAACTGATCTCCTAAGATCCAGCTGGTTTATCTAATCTCTGTAGCTTCCATCTGGTTCCTCTTTCCAGGAGGCATGTCAGCATATTATCTTTCATAGCAAAGTGTAATAAAGTGATATGATGAAAGTCTGTGCAATTATTTGCTTTCATACCTGTCTTTCATATGAGAGCGTGGAGTTCCCTGAGAATCAGAATTTTGTCTTATTCACCTTCTTATCTTCTTAAATCCAGCACAAGGCTTGACACATTCAAATAAATGCCAAGCGAATGAATGAAACCATTCAAAGAAACCAGTCTTTGGGGACGAATCCCTAACCCCAGCCAGAGTGAGGTCCTTTTTGCAGACTCCTCACAGTGCCCCACACTCACCTTTGTGTCTCTGTCACAACTATAATTTAAGACTAATTTCAGTAATTGTTGGTTTAATGTCTGACTTTGTTGCTAGACTGGAAAGCTGTGCACTCTCTGAGCCCCGAGGCCATGTCTGTTTTGCTCCCAACTGTGGCACAGAGCAGGCACTTAACAAATATTTGTTGAATAAGAGATTAATTCTTGGCAGTCAGAAGAGAAATTGCACACGGCTGTGACTTAACGCTTGTACTTTATAGACTCTGTGTGGTATTTAGAACACTTTGAGCACCAAGTCAATATTAACTGATAATAATGAATTTGTACTGTATATAAAGTATGGGACTAATAGTACTATCGCTAAGGTAATGGATGATCTTAATGCACCTTCTTCAAGGCATTGAAAAATGAAAATAATATATAAAAAATGACATCATTCTACCCTTTACTATTTTTCTGATTGTAGGAAATTGCAGTGAACACCCAGGAAAAAAATGCATTTTATTTGGGGAGGTGTGTTGTATTATAAGTGCACACAAATGAACTATAATCTACTTCTGTATTGCCATTGATGTATTTGAAAAAGTACTTTTATGTCTACAGCTTAAGAATTTTTAATGAAAAGGATTTGGTCAGGCAAAATGAGCATGGGTAACCACCACCACACTGATGAGACTCAACCGGCCATTCCATGCACTCTGCAATGTGACAACTCAGGCAGCTCAGCAAGGCTCCCTGGCCTTAGAAACCCTTTTATGGATGTGAATTTTTCCACCATTCTTTGCTTTCCTTCTTCAAGGGATAGGTCTTGAGGAATAGGAAACTAAAATGAAGTTGCAGGGAAGGCGAGAGGAGGCCGTGTGAGAGAAGTCAGGCTAAATGGGACAGTAATGGTCTCATGGGGTTGGACGTCGATAACTTTCTACAGCAAAGCACACACATGCATGTAATGAACACATTAGCAATTTTGACTCACGCTGTTTTCTTTCTCAACTCATCCATTAGACTCTTTCTAGCATCTAGTCACCTAGGGGCAGAGAATCTTCATGGTTTGCTGAAAGATCTAAATGTCAACTTCTTTGCTTTGCTCTCTTTAACACTTAGAGGTTTGGTCTCTACCCTGGAAACTCATTTTTCCTAAAAGGATTTCAATGCCTGCCCTAGACTTCCATGTGATAAATCTGACAGATTCCTTATGCACCTTTTTAGCCAACCCAATGGCAGGACTTCCATCTAAAATGGGAAGTCCCTAATCCCCAGATCTGAAAAGCTTACCTGCTCATCTGGGGTAAATGCATGAGTAGAATGAAGATGAAAGGCAGAGGAAAGAAAAGGTAATAGATCAGATTCCAGGGACAATAAAAATGCCACACTTTTCAGGTTCCACTCATTCCTTCCAACCAGGGAGGAGATCAGATTTTGCAGGGAGCTCATCATATTCTTCAGAGAGAAAGGGACTCTGAATAGGACGTAATACACTGGAGGAAGGACCTTCTTGCCCCTGTCTCAGAGGTTCTCATTACCAAGAGAGAACTAGGACAGCCCTCGTAGCACCTGTCATGTATTTTTTTGAACCTATGTCATCCTTTCTCTTAGTTGAATGGGATCTGGCATGTGTAATTCCATCAGGCTTAACCAAAGGGTGCATTCTTGCTTCACGTGATGCAGTGGGCCACTCTGAGAGGCAGCTCCAGGAACTGTCCTAGGGCTATCCCTGGGCAGGAATCTCCTGGTGTGCTTTCCCCAACACCAAGCTGAACCTGATGAAAATGGGCATCAAAGGTAGCTCTGGGCCGGGCACGATGGCTCGTGCCTGTAATTCCAGCACTCTGGGAGGCCGAGGCAGATGGTCACTTGAGGTCAGGAGCTTGAGACCAGCCTGGCCAACATGGTGAAACCCCATCTCTACTAAAAATACAAAAATTAGCTGGGCATGGTGGCCTGCGCCTGTTATCCCAGCTACTTGGGAGGCTGAGGCAGGAGAATCACTTGAACCCGGGAGGCAGAGGTTGCAGTGAGCAAGATCGCCCTATTGTGCTCCAGCCTGGGCAACCAAGTGAGACTCTGTCTCAAAAAAAAAAAAAAAAAAATGTAGCTCTGAAGAGGGAAGAAAACACAAAAGAACACAGTGAAGAAAGGAGGTGTTCTGTAAGAACTGGATCCCACAACTCCTTTGCTTTGGTGATAGTTGGGAGGGAATTGAGGCTTTTATGTAATAAACTTATTGTTTTGTGCCAGCCATCAGCCAGCGTAATCTTACAACCCTGCCTCCTCACTTTTGGAAGGCTGGAAGCAAGAGGCCCACAGGGCTTTCTAGCCTTCCTCTGGCTATCCTAAAGGTGGCCCTAGAACTTGATACCAGACTACTTTCCTGAGTCAGAGCGTTCTCCTCATAGCCGCCCTGGTTCCCCAGCTGCTTTCCTGGGATCTGAGCCTCCCCAAGGTCCTCCGTGGGACCCTAAGTCCACCAGCAACCACACCTGCCTAGTGGCCAATTGCAAGTCAGTCCGTTGATCAAGATTTCTGAGTCCTGACCTTGAGTTTTTCTCTCTCGGTGGAATTCTGGTTGTGGGTGAGTCCACTCTGACTGCCATAGCAAAGTCCCACAAACACTGTTGGCATAAACAACAGAAGCATACCATCCCTGGCTCTGGAGGCAGTACTGAAGGGTCACACATCACTTCCTCTCACATTTCTTTTTCTTTTCTTTTCTTTTTTTTTTTTTTTTTTTTGAGATGGAGTCTTACTCTGTCGCCCAGGCTGGAGTGCAGTGGCGAGATCTCGGCTCACTGCAAGCTCTGCCTCCCAGGTTCACACCATTCTCCTGCCTCAGCCTCCCGAGTAGCTGGGACCACAGGCGCCCGCCACCATGCCCGGCTAATTTTTTTTGTATTTTTAGTAGAGACGGGGTTTCACCATGTTAGCCAGGATGGTCTCGATCTCCTGACCTCGTGATCCACCCGCCTCGGCCTCCCAAAGTGCTGGGATTACAGGCGTGAGCCACTGCGCCCGGCTATTCCTCTCACATTTCAGTGGCATTAACTCAGTCCCAGACTCTCTATGTGCAGGAAGATGGGAACACCATCCATCTATGCACTGAAAAGAGGTGGAGGCCGTGGGGTGACGAGCTCGCGGTCTCCCCAGAACAGCTGCAAGAGGTTCCCCACCCCAGCCCCGTCCTGGCCGCTGCAGCCATCCTGCTGGCCTGTCTTCAGTTCCTCAGTTCCTGACATGCATCTTCTGACCTCGTGGAGAACATTTCATATACTGAAAGGTGTTTTTTTCTGCATCACTGCCCTGCTTGTCCCATCCAGATATTAATGCCTTGTCTCCACCCACCAGTTTATAAGCTTCTTAGGAGACAAAACTTGCATCCTATTGTACTTTGCTGTGATTCCTACATATTTTCTGGGGAATATTAGAGCCCAGATGCCGGTACAGACAGAATAGTTTTACATTCCCCCTTAAGAGAACTGCACCCAGCCCAGTGCTGGACTAAGGGCTTCACGTGACATTAGATTTCTTGGAAATAAAATTAAATAACATTTCAGACTGCTGATTAGATCATCACATGCATGTTGATGATCATGAGCACAGCTCAGTGCCAGGCCTTTGGAGAGTGATGCAACATGTAACCCAGCCCCAGATCTTAGCTACAAGTGATAACTGCCCTTAGAATATCAGGGGGCACAGGTGTGGGCTGGGGAGCCCATCAAAGCCTTGCAAAGCTGACCTTGACTGGAAGCTTGGAGTCAGGTGAACGGGAGAGCAGTGCATGGTGGTGGGGAAGTCTGCAGACTGGAGTCCGAGCCAGGCTGTGAGCCCAGGGGCTCCTGTGCCTCTGCAACAGAGCCTGCGTCTCCTCATTTGTAGAGGGGACCAAGGTCGCACACCTCCCTGGGCTGCTGCAAAGGATAAACAGAATGACGTGTACCAAGCATGATGTCATTGCTGTATGTGCCATGCGCTGTGCTGCCGTCCACTGAGCCTGGATCATAACTGAGAGGGGCCAACGGGGCCTCGGAGGGCAGGGAGACCAGCTGAGCCAGAGGCAGAGTCCACTCTGTGCGGCACGTTAGGGAGAGAAGCCTGGGTGGGAGGTTAGGCCGGTGCACGTGGGATTTCAATGCTGGGACGTGCCACGCTGACATGAGAAGTTGTCTACTTCCCAGCTGAGGGCACATGACTAACGCTAAGGTTCGAGGAGCCCGGTGTGGTGACCGGCATCCCTCTCGGACAGGGCCCCTCATGACTCACTCCCCCTCCTACCGGCACATCCCCCTGCTTCTCCGGCATGCACAGGACACTGGTCCCCCTCTCTCTGCTGACCTGCAGCTCCCCTTCACTGTCTGCCCCACAGAGCCCAGCAGGTGAGGAGTTTGTTTGGCTATCACTGTGCCCAGAGTCAGCACTGCTGTTCAGCTTCCTCAGCACCCACTGGGATGGGCACAGCGTTGTGTCAGGACATTCACCATTCCTGGGGCTGGTCCCTGAGCTCCTCCCCCAGGCCTCCTGTCCCTGCACCTCCAGCCAGGATGGCACCCTGGGCTATGACGGACCCTCCGCTACCTCATTGCTGAAGCCTTGTTTTCATTTCCATCCAAACGTGCTGGCACCAGCCTCCTCCCTGGCACTGGCAGTGTCGGCTCATGTGACCTGCAGACCAGGATCCATCCTGGTCACCATGTGCTAAGACTGTGCAGCTCACAGACGGTCTCCCGCTGCCCTGACTCAGCAAAGCATCTGGGCAGTGTTCTGCTTCCTTGTTTCCTGCAAGTGGGTTTTGTAGCAAAACAAGGTCTGCACTGCTGTCTCTGTGGTCCTAGAAACTCTCCTCTTCCAGATGACAGCTGTGAATGTGTGCTCGTGTTTGTATGTACGTGAGTGTGTACACACACAGGTGCAGTGATCCTTCAGATGAATATCTTGGGCATATCCCTATATTTTACAGAAATAGACACTCTAGAATTATAATAAGTTGGGAAAGAGCAGGTCAAATTTAGGGTAATGAGCTTCCAGAAATTATGCTTATATTGTATTTACATGAGTTACCCCAAAATGTGGAAGAGAACCTCAAATGCTGGCCTTAGAACCACAACTATCTTCCTTTACACAACTGTTATTTTATTCCACACTGTTATTTTATTATCTGGTCAAAATAAACAAGAACAGCCTTGATGGAAAAAAAGGAGAAGGGGAGCTGTCACACCCCTGCAGAGTACATTCCCTCGAAGGCTGCACGTGGCCACAGGGAGGCCTCCCAGCCCCTGGCCGCAACTCGCTCACCTGCCTGCTGCCTGCTGAGCCACAGAAGTACCCCGTCGTCAGGCCCCACAGGGAAAAACAAAAGGTGCTTCCAATTAGATGAGGGGAGCCCCTGAATCCCCCACACTTCAGGAATGGTGTCCCTGAGAGCAGTCCTTAGAGATGATGATGGCGTCACCCTACAGCAGGGCTGTCCTCTTTCATCTGTAAAGGCCCAGAAAGTAAATAGCCTGGGCTCCGCAGGAAACACATAGTCGCCCCTCACAACTGAACTCTGCTGTTGTTGCATCAGCCACTGACAAGGCATGAACACAAACAGCATCTGTGTTCCCACACGATCCACGATACACGATTTATAAAAACACGTTGGGGGCCTGCTCGGCCTGCAGGCTGTGCCAATCCATGCCCTATGGGACTCTAAACAACCCAGGCTGCTGCACAGTGTAGGCCGCACAGGACACGGCTGGGGAGAGAAATCTGCCTGCTGGGAGGGAGCTAAAAGGGAAGGGGAGACGACCTGTGGTGTGCGTTTCTACGCAGGTGTGTGTGTGTGTGAGAGACAGAGAATGTGGCAACGCAAAGGACATTGCAAATATTTTAACAAAAGGTAGAGAGAAATCATTGTCTGCATGATCTGAAAGGCTCATAGTCGGCCGGGCGCGGTGGCTCACGTTTGTAATCCCGGCACTTTGGGAGGCCGAGGCCGGGGGATCACGAGGTCAGGAGATCGAGACCACGGTGAAACCCAGTCTCTACTAAAAATACAAAAAAATTAGCCGGGCGTGGTGGCGGGTGCCTGTAGTCCCAGCTACTCGGAGAGGCTGAGGCAGGGGAATGGCGTGAACCCGGGAGGCGGAGCTTGCAGTGAGCCGAGATTGCGCCAGTGCACTCTAGCCTGGGCCACAGAGCGAGACTCCTTCTCAAAAAAAAAAAGAAAGGCTCATAGTCTTGTTTCCTCTATGCCTATTAAAGAGCCACACAGCAGCTGGTGCAATGCCAGATCCTTCACTAAGGATCCAGAGAAATTAACTTATTTAAGATGGCAGAAGTGTTCGTGCTGTTGATAAAGACACAGAATATTCTTGTACTGTTTTTCCTTCTAGTTATTATAAATAAAATTATGTTCTCAACATAGACAAAGGTTTACCCAAATTGGACAGAACAAAAGGGGAGCGTCCTTCCCTTCCTGGGAGTGCCTGTACAATGTTTCTCTATTTTAGCCAGAGACAGCTTAGAGCTATATGGAACATAAGGCAAATTTAATATAAAATTTTCATGAAATCACAGAATATTAAAGCCAAATGGAATTTTGGAGATCATTAGTCCAAAAAAAATCTTGTTTACTGTTGAGGAACCTAAGACGTTACACAGTGTATTAGTCCATTTTCGTACTGCTATGAAGAAATACTTGAGACTGGATAATTTATAAAGAAAAAGAGGTTTAATGGACTCACAGTTTCATGTGGCTGAGGGGGCCTCAAAATCACAGCAGAAGGTGAAGGAGGAGCAAAGATACATCTTCTATGGCGGCAGGCGAGAGAGCGTGTGCAGGGGAACTCCCCTTTATAAAACCAGCAGATCTTGTGAGACTGAGTCGCTACCACAAGAATAGCATGGGAAAAATCCACCCCCAGGATTCAAATACCTCCCACCACGTCCCTCCCACAACACGTGGGGATTATGGGAGCTACAATTCACGATGAGATTTGGGTGGGGACACAGCCAATCCATATCACACGGGTTAAGACCATCAGGAGGCGGAAACAAAGAAAGTCATGGTAGGTCCTGGATCACAGCCAAGACTTCTGGGATCCCTGTGCAAAGTTCATTGAATTTTATGCATTCTGTATTTTCTATGGAACAGATTATCTTCTTCCCCAGGTCTGGAGGAAGTTTAATGAACAATGCTTCTTCAATGCAATCAGATTCTCAATCTTGTTCGTTCTTGCCACATGTAAGAGGAGAGAAGACAACACAGCCCTTTTCCTTTGGCTGTTGCTACTTCTTAGTATTCGTTCAAAAAAGAAAAGGAAGCTCTATCAATCAGAAGATATTTCCCCTTTGTGGATGCTGGTGGCTTATAGTTCATATAAACAAAATGATAGGCTGGGCACGGTGGCTCACACCTGTAATCCCAGCATTTTGGGAGGCCGAGGAGTGGGTAGATCACCTGATGTCAGGAGTTTGGGACCACCCTGGTCAACATGGTGAAACCCCGTGTCTACTAAAAATACAAAAATTCGCCAGGCATGGTGGCTCATGCCTATAATCCCAGCTACTCAGGAGGCCGAGGCAGGAGAATTGCTTGAACCCAGGAGGTGGAGGTTGCAGTGAGTCGAGATGGTGACATTGCACTCCAGCTGGGTGACAGAATGAGATTCTGTCAAAAAAAAAAAAAAAAAAAAAAAAAAAGAAGGCACAAAATGATAAATCAAAGCCAAGTAGCAAACAAAATAAGATAGATTTACTCTCACCTTTTACAAGTCTCACTTTAGTCATTTGTAAATGATCAAGAGTTCTTGTGTAGCTCCGATCAGAAAACAAATGAGGAGGAGCAGTTTCCTTACAAGTTGTCTGGAAAGCAACTGTTCTGCCATGTATAAATTAGCCGGCGCACAAAGGCTGTTTCTACACTCAGCGGATCCTCAGCTGATCAGGCGATGCAAATTAAGGCACCAAAAGCTGAAAAACAACTGGATGTGTGGCACTTTGATTTTCCACATCTATTATGGACACTTTTAAGAGGCTGTTGAAATACAATGCTTAGGCTACCAGCCGTAATACAAGTTCAAGATAAACACATTAGAATTCAATTGTTGTCTGAGGAAAAGTCATTTGTAAAAGGAATTTGTGCACTCAGGGTATCGCAGAAATAAGTGCTCAAAGAAAGGGCTATTTCTGGCAGCCTCAGAGGCCCTCCACGGAATCTGACAGAATAATGAATTTAAACAGTTTTTTTCCCATGAAATACTTTAGTTTTTTTTTTTTTTTTTTTTTTTTTGTCTGTAAGGAACAATATTTTTCTTCCTAGGACATTCACCTGAAGAAAGAAAAGTAACATTTACAGCAATGAGCCTGAAACGATGGTAAAACTTGTCTCATCCACCATCGTGGTAAGACTGTCAAGCTTCCAGAAGCATGAGAGCTGCCTTAGTGCTAAGACTGTCTCTTGGCAAATGCTTTGATGAATGTTATCCTTTTTTTTCTTCTTAAAATGGCAAATCTTTGAAGCACCTCCATTCTGATTTGAAATGCTGAATGATACTTCCTTACAGAAAGTGGGCAACATGATCTTATAGTTCTAGCCTGACTCTTATCCACAGTGATTTTAAATGCAGAGTTTCCGGTAATTAGTCAGTGTTTTTAATTCCGTGGGAAAGCTGCAAGTACACAAGTGTGACCATAATCTCCCGAGATTGCTTCTGAAAGGCCAAGAAAGACAGATACATCCCAGTGAGCGTCATTTCCTATACAGGAGTCACCTTGGGATGGAGCACAGCTAATCTTAATAATGCTGCTGTTCAAAATATTTTTGGAATTCCTTTTTGAGAATTGCTTTCAGAACTGTATAAGAAAATTAGTCACATTGTTCTAAAACAAGCTGTGCCTATGAAGCAGAGTTGGCACTGCTGGCTTAGTCGAGAGCCAAGCTCAAGAGACGTTTCCCCAAACCCAGTCCCCCCAGTTGCCACCACTGAATGATCCTCATTTTTTGCAGATTCCAGATATTCAAGAGACCATGTCCTTACAACATATCCCAGGTCCTGAAAGCAATTCCAAAAGCCAAACTCTGCCTTCCTGAACTGTCTATTCCATGATTTTTGAGCCGATCGCATCAGAGGATTTAGTGAGAGCCAGCAGGTGAATCACTCATGTTTTATGCCTTTAAAAAGTCTTTCGGTAAGAACACAAAGTCTACTCTCTCAGAGATTTTTTTTTTTTTTTTTTTTTTATACTTTAGGTTTTAGGGTACATGTGCACAATGTGCAGGTTTGTTACATATGTATCCATGTGCCATGTTGATTTCCTGCACCCATTAACTCGTCATTTAGCATTAGGTATATCTCCTAATGCTGTCCCTCCCCACTCCCCCAACCCCACAACAGTCCCCGGAGTGTGATGTTCCCCTTCCTGTGTCCATGAGTTCTCATTGTTCAATTCCCACCTATGAGTGAGCACATGCGGTGTTTGGTTTTTTTGTCCTTGCGATAGTTTACTGAGAATGATGTTTTCCAGTTTCATCCATGTCCCTACAAAGGACATGAACTCATCATTTTTTATGGCTGCATAGTATTCCATGGTGCATATGTGCCACATTTTCTTAATCCAGTCTATCGTTGTTGGACATTTGGGTTGGTTCCAACTCTTTGCTATTGCGAATAGTGCCGCAATAAACATACGTGTGCATGTGTCTTTATAGCAGCATGATTTATAGTCCTTTGGGTATATACCCAGTAATGGCATGGCTGGGTCAAATGGTATTTCTAGTTCTAGATCCCTGAGGAATTGCCACACTGACTTCCACGATGGTTGAACTAGTTTACAGTCCCACCAACAGTGTAAAAGTGTTCCTATTTCTCCACATCCTCTCCAGCACCTGTTGTTTCCTGATTTTTTAATGATGGCCATTCTACCTGGTGTGAGATGGTATCTCACTGTGGTTTTGATTTGCATTTCTCTGATGGCCAGTGATGATGAGCATTTCTTCATGTGTTTTTTGGCTGCATAAATGTCTTCTTTTGTGAAGTGTCTGTTCATATTCTTTGCCCACTTTTTGATGGGGTTGTTTGTTTTTTTCTGGTAAATTTGTTTGAGTTCATTGTAGATTCTGGATATTAGCCCTTTGTCAGATGAGTAGGTTGCAAAAATTTTCTCCCTGACTTCAAACTATACTACAAGGCTACAGTAACTAAAACAGCATGGTACAGGTACCACAACAGAGACATAGATCAATGGAACAGAACAGAGCCCTCAGAAATGATGCCGCATAGCTACAACTATCTGATCTTTGACAAACCTGACAAAAACAAGAAATGGGGAAAGGATTCCCTATTTAATAAATGGTGCTGGGAAAACTGGCTAGCCATATGTAGAAAGCTGAAACTGGATCCCTTCCTTACACCTTATACAAAAATTAATTCAAGATGGATTAAAGACTTAAATGTTAGACCTAAAACCATTAAAATCCTACAAGAAAACCTAGGCAATACCATTCAGGACATAGGCGTGGGCAAGGACTTCATGTCTAAAACACCAAAAGCAATGGCAACAAAAGCCAAAATTGACAAATGGGATCTAATTAAACTAAAGAGCTTCTGCACAGCAAAAGAAACTACCATCAGAGTGAACAGGCAACCTAGAGAATGGGAGAGATTTTCAAAATACAAAATATTGTTATTAACTGTAGTTGCCATGGTGTGCAGTATGTTAATTAGCTAGATGGAGCCATTACACAGTGTATGTGTATTTCAAAACATCATGTTGTACATGAAAAATACATACAATTTTGTCAATTGAAAAATAAAATACAATAGGAGCCATATCCTGCTGAGAACATCAGAGGATGCTGGTTTCTAAGCATGGAAATCACATCATCTTCCCTGAAGACGGTGACCCACCAGTGACTATCCTGACTACACACTGAGAAGGTTGGATATGAATAATGCTAGTGCCTCCCATTTTGTTGTAGGAAGGGGTGAAATAGAGGATTGAGCTGATAATTGGCTTTAAGAAGAAAGGCAAAGAAGAGGATGGAAATCTGTCTTCCTGTACTCCGTGTCTTGATTCAAGGCTGACTGATGACCCTAAGTGGTTGCTTCACATTGTAGCCAGCAAGAATGGCAGTGGTTTCATTCCATTAATACCCAGTTAACTCATTTGCACTTGACTAATAATTATCCAAAGCTAGTTTTTCCAAACTTTTCAGAAAATTGAAGCTCTGAAGTCAGACTCACTGATGAATGAATAAAAGAGGATGCAAGGGTAGGAACTTTCCCATTAATATTCCCAAATATCCATCTGCATCATGCTGTGCTCTTTAAAAATGTTCAGTGGCTTCCACGATGTCAGACTAAAACATAATCTCTTTGACTTAGAATTATGGAAAATGAACATAATTCACTTCACTACAAGTAATGCAAATGACTAATACCTCTATGAAAATTCACCCTGTCTGACAATCAAATAAATTACGATTCAAACAGTAATTTAGCAAGAAAAGCTTTTCTTTCAAGGTGGTCATGATTAAAAAATTAGTAATACAGTGGACAGACAAGTGTGCAGTACGGCACTCATTCCCACCCACTGCTGGTGGGAAAGTGCCCTGGGTCTTTCTTCAAAGCCATTTGCAAATATGCTATCAATAGCTTTGCAAGTCTGTACTTTCCCCAGGGCTCCTCTCTCCTCTATCTGTATTCACTCCCTTTCTCAGCTCATCCATCTTAAGGCTGTAAACATCATCTAGTTGCTGATGACTCCTAAGAAGATAGCCCAACCTCTAGCCTGCTCTCAAACTCATTTATTCAACTTCCTGGGACATCAAACCCAACATATGCAAGATAGAAAACTTCAACCCCAGACCTGCTTCTCCCACAGCTTTCCCAATCTCAACACGAAGCAACTGCATTCTTTCAGTTGCTCAGGCCCAGATCTTGGTCTCCTCCTTGGCCCATCCTCATGTCTCATTCTCCACATCTTATCTGACCTGGAACCCTGTTTTTCATACCTGATCACCACCTCCCTAGTGTGCAGGAACGTCAGCCACTTGTTGGCTGAATTAGAGAAACAGCCTCCTGAAGGGTGTCCCTGCTTCAGCCCTTGGTCACCTATGGTCTCTTCCCAACACAGCAGACAGGGCAGTCCCATCAAACCTCAGTCAGGCCACCTCACTCCTCGACTCAAACCTTCCAGTCACGTCATCTCTCTGGAGGTAAAGCCCAAGCGTGTAGGATGCTGTAAGGCGCCAGGGTCTGGCCCTCTGTGCTCTCTCTGACCTCTCCCACCAAGATCTCCAATGTTTGTTCTGTTACCTTTCTCCGAATCGACGTGCGGGGAGACTTCCCATCCAGGGTCTCTGCACGAGTTGCTCCCTCGGCATGGACTCTTGTCCACTTGGCTATCCTGTTTCTCAACTATACCCTTCTAATTAGGTTTTGAAATATATAAGTTAAAGGCCTAGGAAAAAAATACAGCACAAAATCAATGTAAGTCTGCTATGGTGCGAATGTCTGTGAAGCCCAAAATTTGTACCTTGAAATGTAATCACCAACGTGATGGTATTAAAAGGTGGGGCCTTCCAGGATGATCAGGCTGTGGAGGTGGAGATGTCATAATGGGATTGTTGCCCTGATAAAAGAGCCCAGAGGATCTTCTTTGTCCCCTGTACCATGTGAAGACATAGCAAGAAGTCACCCTCTTTGAATCAGAAAAGTGGCCCTCGCAGGCGCAATGGCTCCCACCTGTAATGCCAGCACTTTGGGAGGCTGAGGTGGGCAGATCACCTGAGGTCGGGGGTTCAAGACCAGCCTGGTCAACATGGTGAAACTCTGTCTCTACCAAAAAAAAAAAAATGAAAGAAAAGAAAAAAATTAGCCAGGTATGGTGGTGCACGCCTGTAATCCCAGCTACTTGGGAGGCTAAGGCAGGAGAATCACTTGAACTTGGGAGGCGGAGGTTGCAGTGAGCCTAGCTCGTGCCACTGAACTCCAGCCTGGGCAGCAGCATGAAACTCCATCACAAGAAAAAAAAAAAAAAAAAAGGAAAAGAAAAGAAAACTGGCCCTCAGTAGACACCAAATCTATTGGCACCTTGATCTTGGACTTCTAGCTTCCAGAACTGTGAGAAATAAATTTCTGTTGTTTTTAAGCTACCCAGTATATGATATCTTTTATTTTGTTAATGTTATACCATTCAACTGGTTGTGGCAGCATCTGGGAGACAGCGCAAGAGAAAGAGAGGTGGAGGGTCCCTTGAGTGATTTCCAAGTTTCAGACCTCTGAAGCCATGGTCTTCAGAAGCTATTCTTTCGGTGATTATCATGCTTTTAAGTGTGCATTGATGTTTACTGTTTATTATAAAGTATATTACAAAGGATACTTATGAACACCCAACGGAGAGATGGGTAGGGCAAGGTATCCATGCCTTGTCTGGAAGCCCCACCCTCCAGGAGCCCCCATTGTTTAGCTATCCAGAAGATCTATGGCATTTTAATAGCAGCCCTGAGGGACTAAGACAAAGTCTTCCTAGGGCGGCTGGATTATACTGTTAGCACCTTTTCTATCTTCTCCATATTTTCTAACTCACCCACAATAAAAATGTATAAGAACACAATCACTTCTAAGATGACATGATGTGCTTCTTGTTCGTACACTGAGTAATTTAGTTGGCCACATCTTCTGGGCATTCAACCTTCCCAGCAGACATTACAATGGATGTAACTGAAGTAGAAACCATGGTTTCATTTATGACACACACAATTCCATACGGTATATGTATATTGCAACAGAGACGAATTAAAGGGTGTCCACCAAAATATTAAAGCCGATATATCACATTTTACAAAGTATACATGTATCATAACATCACATTGTACCCCACAGATATCTACAATTATTTTTATTTGTATGACTTATTTACTCATTGATTTTAGAGAATGGGTCTTGCTCTGTCGCCCAGGCTAGAGTGCAGTGGCACGACCACAGCTCACTGCAGGCTCGAACTCCTGCACTCAAGTGATCCTCCCACCTCAGCCTTCTGAGTAGTTAGAGCTACAGGAGTACGGCACCACGCCCAGCCAATTCGTTAATATTTTTTAGAGACACGGCCTAACTCTGTTTTCCCATATTGGTTTCAAACTGCTGGCCTCAAACAATCCTCCTGCCTTGGTCTTCCAAAGTGATTACAGGCATAAGCCACCATGCCCAGCCAATTATTACTTTTAGTAAAAAATAAAACAAAATTTAACTTAAAAAATAAATATCAGCATGACAGAATTTCAGGTAAACTTTTACTTTGGAATTTTTTACAATGAATGTGTAGGTGTATGTATACATTTTCCACAGCAAGAATTTAAAATACGTAAATGTTTTCTATAAAATAAAAGAATATACTCAGAAAACATTTTGGTAACTAGTATTTTTTTTTAAAAATCTGTATTTTTCTGGGGGGGACCACAAGCAGCTATCTGTTTATTTCATGGAATGCTACATAGGGAGAAATTCTAAATAGCAAGTGATTTCTCTGATCACTGTGCATGTAACAACCAGTTTTTGTTAGAAAGACACATTCTTGGGTTCTTTGCATCAGAAGGAGATCAGGGAGATAAAATGTGTAGCTAACCTTGCATGTTCTCACTCATAGGTGGGAATTGAACAATGAGAACACATGGACACAGGAAGAGGAACATCACACACTGGGGACTGTTGTGGGGTGGGGGGGAGGGGGGAGGGATAGCATTAGGAGATATACCTAATGCTAAATGACGAGTTAATGGGTGCAGCACACCAACATGGCACATGTATACATATGTAACAAACCTGCACGTTGTGCACATGTACCCTAAAACTTAAAGTATAATAATAAAAGAAAAAAATATGTAGCTAACCTTTTATACATCATACCCCTTCCATCAAGTAACAGTCACCTATCAACTTCCATCACACCTCTTACCCTCTGACACCTGCATCATCTAAGTAAAACACACCCATCTTCCAAAAACACTCTCTACAAACCAAGTGGAGGAAAGTCCAGCCCCTTGGGAGACAAAGGCATGAGGGCTGACATCCTCTTTCCTCTAACGAATTCACAGCATCCCTGTCTCCTTGTAACACAGCAGTTCTCTTAGGAGTTAGGCTTCAAAATTGTTTTCTCCTTTTTGCTTTCCTAATAGGATAGAAATGTGATTTCAAGAATTTTGTAATCACATTTCACAAATTAATGAGACAATTTGAACTTTGATGTGATTTACTTGTATATATGTGCACAAGAGACTCAAAGATAGAAAGGTGTACATGATCGGTGACAGGTAACAGATGAGATGAGGATGGAGCAACCATGAATCAGGATTGGGAATGTCAACAACCTTAGAAGAATGACTCAGGTGCTCCATCAATTCTTGTTGAATGAACGGATCTCTGAGTTCACTTGGAGAGAGGACGTGGAACGATGCTGTGGTGAACTGTTCTCTAACGGGTGTGAGGAGTATCCCTGAGGAACTACAGGGACTGCAGGTACCTGCTGTGGTTGGCGGGAACCATCAAAGGATGCCATCACCCTCACCCTCCTCATGCCGTCACAGGAGTCCCCTATGATGTAACTGGAAATATACCAGACACTCACATTGTGGAGCCAACGTAAAAATCAACAGTCACCCCAATGAGTGGGCACTTTAGAGTTTATAGAAACAGAGGCTCAGAAAGATTAGGGAAGCCACTTTGGGTCACACTGCCAGGCTGGATCTTCCACCATGCGGGATGATCTCCCTTCATCCAAACCTCAGGGACCCTCCACCATGCGGGATGATCTCCCTTTATCAGAACCTCGGGGACCCTCCACCATGCGGGATGATCTCCCTTTATCAGAACCTCAGGGACCCTCCACCATGCGGGATGATCTCCCTTCATCCAAACCTCAGGGACCCTCCACCATGCGGGATGATCTCCCTTTATCAGAACCTCGGGGACCCTCCACCAGGTGGGATGGTCTTCCTTTATCAGAACCTCGGGGACCCTCCACCAGGTGGGATGATCTTCCTTCATCAGAACCTCGGGGACCTTCCACCATGCGGATAGCCTCCCTTCATCAGAATCTTGGGGACCTTCTGCTATGTGGATGGTCTCCCTTTATCAGAACCTCAGACTTGACTCAGCAGGTCCTGGACCAGCCTTCTTAGGGAATCAGAGTATACTCTGAGCTTGTGGTTAACAGGCTCCTTCTCTCCTCACCCTCAGCCCTGCTCCACAGCTTCCATCATCCACACTTTGGGTCGATCAGCAGGCTTCTGACCTGGCCCTGGAAGACCCACAGCCCTGAAGTACAATGTCAATAACCAGACCAAGTGTAGCTCGGTAGGTGAAACTGACACCAGTGTCCTCGAGTCCAGATCTTTCTTGACTGCTGTGCAACACGCTTACAGAAACCACACCTCCAAACACTGACAGTCAGGACTCTGACTTCTCCATGGACCCCTGCTACCCCCTGAACCAACGAAGCACTTGGGCTGCTGCTCTAAGCCATGTAGCCTGGCTTGTGGGCACACACAACGTCCTGCAACATCTGGGACTCAGGAACCCTCTGCTCTTTCAATCTGGCCCTCAATGACTCAGATCAACAACCAGGCAGATGGTCTGCTGCTCACTGACATCAAAGACCAACCACCATGACCACAATTGTTCTCCTGCATCTCAAAGCACTGATCTAAAGCAGATCCACATTCCCAGTGCTGTGATCTAGAAAGCAGAAGGAAAGCTCTGAAAAGGGCACAGAGTTAAAAGATTGAATAAAATCTCCCAGAAGGTGGGAAGGCTGGCCACAGGGAGGGACCAATGGTTTAATAACAACTTTCATCATCATTGTCATCATCATCAAATGCCAATATCAATTCATTTAAACTTCCTCAAAATCCTCAATGAGGCCGGGCGCAGTGGCTCACGCCTGTAATTCTAGCACTTTGGGAGGCTGAGGCAGGCAGATCATGAGGTCAGGAGATCGAGACCATCCTGGCCAAAATGGTGAAACCTCATCTCTACTAAAATACAAAAAATTAGTTGAGCATGGTGGCGTGTGCCTATAATCCCAGCTACTCGGAAGGCTGAGGCAGGGGAATCGCTTGAACTCGGGAGGCGGAGATTGCAGAGATCGCGCCACTGTACTCCAGCCTGGCGACAGAGCAAGACTCCATTTAAAAAAAAAAAAAAAATCCTCAATACACACTACTGTTATTTTATGTTACACATATGAGGAAACAGAGAGATTGCATAATCAGCTCAGGGTTACCCAGCTAGAAAATGCCTATAGACAACTACGTTCACGGATTTGAAAAGCAGTTGTTGGGTCCTGTGTGCCTGGTGATACTTAAACCATAGCATGGCCGAGTTAATATTTATTTTCGAGTATTATCCTTTTGTATCCCATACTTGATATTTAAAGGGATCCACTGATGACTAAATGAGCATTGTGAGGGTGAGATACAAAGACGCAACCAGGGTGACTCCTTCAGACCCTCCCTGCTAAGATGAAGGAAACTTCTTTTTTTTTTTTTTTTTTTTTTTTTTTGAGATGGAGTCTTGCTCGGTCGCCCAGGCTGGAGTGCAGTGGCATGATCTCGGCTCACCGCAAGCTCCTCCTACCAGGTTCATGCCATTCTCCTGCCTCAGCCTCCTAAGTAGCTGGGACTACAGGTGCCTGCCACCATGCCCGGCTAACTTTTTGTATTTTTAGTAGAGACGGGGTTTCACCATATTAGCCAGGATGGTCTCGATCTCCTGACCTCATGATCTGCCCGCCTGGGCCTCCCAAAGTGCTGGGACTACAGGCGTGAGCCACCATGCCGGGCCAAGATGAAGGAACCTTCTATTCATGAACACTGCCTCCTTAGACTTTTGAACTTCCTAAGAAAGGGGCAATTTAATCCATCACTCCACGTGGTTGTCTGCAAGTTCCACTTCAAATGCTTAGCATGCAGGACAGAAAATACGTGCACATACACATACCATAATAAACCTGGCATTAGGCATTTTAATGCCATGGATATTATGTTCACCTTGCCCTTTGCCTTAGGAAATAGGTCTTTCTAACAGGCAATCATTTTCAACATAAAGAGATTGGGATTCTAACAATGGTCTCCTAGGTGTTCAGTGCCTTCTTAATCTCAAATCCCTCTATTCCCCTTTCCCACTAGAATGCCCGCTGCCTGGCTGATTGGCGGCAGCTGGTTTCACCATTCCATCCTTACTTTCTGGGGATTGAAGGACCAAGCATTGCACCTGCTTCTACGAATCACTCACTACATGGCTCTGGCCATTTTGAGCTGCAACGTTTGGGTTTAGTAAAAATGATAAAAGAGTCCCAACCCATTTGGAATCACTGATATCGGGGACTGCAGGTGTCTGCGTTGCCTCTTCTGAAATGGACCAGCTTTGGATTTTCCTTATTTGATTGTGCTCCAAAGACCGGATGTCAGACACACCAGAGTTTCGGGGGCTTGCTAAGGCCTCTCCTTAAACCCGGCATGGGCTATTCAGGATAGAACCCTTTCTCTCCTGATGCACGGTGGTATTTTTGCCATGGTAAATGTTCTTTCACTACATTTCATCAAGCCTAAGAGATCATTGATTGTAATATGCAACACTGTTTTATGGACCACTTTATAAAGAAAAATTACTCCCAATTAACATATGGCATACCATTATTTATAAGATATACAATGATATCAGAGACACAAAAATATGTACACAATTTGTTTCTTAGACCTGGAGAAATGCAGTTCAGCTGGTGACAGGTGGCTGAGATTATTATTTTGTTTCGTTTTGTTTTTAGAGACAAGGTCTCACTCTATCACCCTGGCTGGAGTACAGTGGTGCTACCACGGCTCACTGCAGCCTTGACCTCCCAGGCTCAGGTGATCCTCCTACCTTAGCCTCCTAAGCAGCTGGGAATACAAAAGCATGCCACCATGCCCAGCTAATCTGAATTTTTTATAGAGACAGGGTCTCACTATGTTGCCCAGCCTGGTCTCAGACTCCTGGACTCAAGCAATCTGCCTGCCTCAGCCTCCCCAAGTGCTAGGATTACAGGCATCAGCCACCTCACCCAGCCAATTATTCTTTTTATTTTAAACAAAGAAAAGTACACCCACTTGGGTTTACAGTTTGTATGAGCATGGGAAGCGTTTCCACCTTGCCATCGAGTCATCATCACTGACTCTACACACCGTGTCCTTACCTCTAGACTCCCACTTAGGACCATATAGGTTGAACCAGATCAATAGTGCCTTGGGTTGCTGGGCCTGACGTGCAAAGCCATCAGCTCTGACAGGCTTCCTGTTCCCATGCAGTAAGCAGAGAGGCAGGCCCTGGTGAGACTTTGCTTTGCAGCACTCTCCGAAATGCACAGCTGGGTGTGTCAGCTTGGCCAGAGCCCGCTCCTCAGACCCAGCTATCTTTCTCGCCTTGCAGATACTTTCAAGTTTGCTTGAATCAAAATTTAGACTTGGGGGTTGAGAATAAACAGGGGACGGTAAGACACCCTACTAAGTCTGGAGACCTAAGTGATGTGTCCTAATCCAGCGTTTTATTTAAAGGGCCGTTATGTACCTGTTCAGCTACTGATAAAGTAGCACACTTTAATTCTCACTCTGCTATTACTCACTGTGTGCAGAGCTTGCTGGAGATGAAAACAGTCAGGTATATTTAGGCTGTGAACAATGTGTTCCCTCTTCACAATGGCGCTGTGGCTGGCCTTGGGCAGACACTTCACACACTTTACTGGATCAAACGGTGTCAGCCTTGGCCGTGATTGATTTCTCTACCCTCATTTTCTTTTATTCAAAAATGTTATGAGTTATGTACTTTATGCATTTTAATTCCACTGAATTAGGTGTATTTCATAAGCAGCATTTAATCACTTTTGGAACAATGTGACAAGATAACATCATTTTAAGTAAATATAAACTGAAGATCCTAGTACTTAAGGTGTCTGTTATCAGTCAGGCTGGGCTGAGTTATGCTGTGATAACAATCAATTCCAGAACCCTAGAGGCCTGAGGAACAGAGGTTTGCTCCTGGCTCTTGCCAAGCATCCACCAAGGGTACCCTGCTCTGTGTCTTCTTCCCTCTGGGATCCAGGCTGACAGCACAGCCTCTACCTAAAATACATGCTGATCTAACAGCAGAAAAAGAGAGACACAGCCACAAGTGGCTCCTAACACTTGTCGCTTTCTCCTACATATCATTGGCCAGGGAAAGTCACGTGGCCAGATCTTCTCGCTATGGAGCAAGGAATTCAATAATTGTGAAAGATAAATACAACTTCCCACAGGCCTTCAGGATCGTGTGGGTAGATGCCCTTATTTAAGCCTCCCAAGACTTAGTATTTTAATCTATGAAGTGACTTATTTGGTGCATGATGATAGTGAAATTGGTGACACATTTGTATTAATATTAATAACGTGTAAGAAAGGGCCAGGCGCGGTGTCTCACGCCTGTAATCCCACCACTTTGGGAGGCTGAGGCGGGCGGATCACGAGGTCGGGAGTTCGAAACCAGCCTGGCCAACATGGTGAAACCCCGTCTCTGCTAAAAATACAAAAATTAGCCAGGCGTGGTGGCACACGCTTGTAATCCCAGCTACTCAGGAGGCTAAGGTAGGAGAATAGCTTAAACCTGGGAGGCGGAGGTTGCAGTGAGCCGAGATCCCGCCACTGCACTCCAGCCTGGGATAGAGCGAGACTCCATCTCAAAAAAAAAAAAAAAAGAGAGAGAAGAAAAAGGTTGACTACCTACACAGGAAGTGAGTGAAGGGTCCACCAGCTGGGAGTTCTGGAACCCGTCTGGAACAGTACCTCCAGAACAGCAGGTGCTATTCAGAGAACAGAACACACATCCTTCCGTCCTCTCCTCTCTTTTCTTTCCTCCTCTTCTCTCCCTTTCTCGCTGCTTTCCGGCCTCTTGTCTTTCCCTCTTTTTTCCTTTTAGATCAGTTCTATTAATGATTGCAACATGACAGGATTGTTCCCACATGGCGTCGCAATAGATTCTTTAGCACTTTGGATAGCAAGCCAGTAGCTTGTCGGTTCTCTCAGCCAATTCTGGGAAGACCCGGACGTAGGAAAGAACTTTGCTTCAAGGGAAGTTATAAAAACAAAAACAGAAACTATTAACCCAGTGGCATGTCTACAGGTGCTCGCCCCCTCTTGACTTTCAGGGAAGCTAATTATCAGCGATCTAGAACGGCCTGTTGGCTAGATCCTGCCTGGCATGGAACAGTTTTCTGTCAACAGCAGCAAGTATGTGGATTTCATGTTCTTTGCATCACCTCACTTGATTTCCACGAGGTACATTTGAATCATTACTACTGCCGGACACTTTGGCCTCAGGCAGAAGTAAAAATAGATCAATAAGCTCATGCTACCTCCAGGCACTATTACTATCAGTGACGTTACTTTCTGGACAGGTGTGTCTAGGGCCTGAAAAGTCAATTCGTTCTCCGGCCAACTTTATAATAATCTCAATGAACAAGCAACTCACATTTGTAATATATACAATTACAACCACACCACTCCTATTTGATTTCCCTGATCTAAAATACATTAAACAATAGCTCATAAATCAGACTGAATAATTTCACTGAGAAATTCATGAAATAGAGGCTGAATCTTTCATTTTTTAAAAGTATTTGACACAATATTACATGCATGTTGTTCTCTGTGCTTATAAAACAGATCAGCTGGGGCTAATTCTTATGTCCCCCTGACTCATGGCCTCTGCAGTTCATCCACCTGAGTTTGCATTTTTTGGATTAACGTGTACTTTTTCTTATCCTCTGCAAATTACCATTTCTGCTTTGCTACATGAGGTATTAAACACATTTTTTTTTTCAGCAAAGTAGACAACCATTCAACTTAGGCAGAGGTAGAGTTTAGTGTAGCAGTGAATACGTGCAAACTGGTGTTTAAGGACTCACATGCAGGAGGCCAGGAATGAGCCTGGGTTCCTCGTGGAGCCAGCTTTCCTTCAGGCCCTCTGGTCTTGTCCCCAGCCAGGCATTCTGACGATGAATGCATCAGTGCCCCAGGAGGCTGCATGAGAGTTTGCTAGGGGAAAAGCATAACCCAATCTTCCGCTGGTGCAAGGATGACATAGAGTCAGATCACCTAGCACCTGGATGACACCAAGTGTCCTCAGGTAGCAAATTCTCCATCTGCTGGGCTCACTGCCTTCTCACCAGTTATAAACAGTTCAAGAATAAGGCCAAGGAAATTCCGCTGTGGTTTAAAACCCATTCTCAAGCCATGCATTCTGGCAAATGTTCTGAATGGGGGACAGCATGAGGAACAGACATTCTTACTCCACTGTACCAAGGCACACAGGATAGTTCTGATTTTATTACTCAAAATTTCTTTTTTATTTTTTTGAGACGGAATCTTGCTCTGTCACCCAGGCTGGAGTGCAGTGGCATGATCTCGGCTCACTGCAACCTCTGCCTCCCAGGTTCAAGCAATTCTCATGCCTCAGCCTCCCGAGTAGCTGGAATTACAGGCATGCACCACCATGCCCAGCTAATTTTTGTATTTTAGTAGAGACGGGATTTCACCATGTTGGCCAGGTTGATCCTGAACTCCTGGCCTCAAGTGATCTGCCCAACTAGGCCTCTCAAAGTGCTGAGATTACAGGCTTGAGCCACCACGCCCGGCTGTAATTTCTAAGGAAAGCAAGGATCTGTAGTGGTCTGCTTGGCTACACAGAGATGATATCACCAGTAGAGTGTGTGTGTGTGTGTGTGTGTGTGTGTGTGTGTGTTTTAATTACCTCTTCTTTTTGCCTTGGCAGAAATAGTCAAACTGACTAACATAGTCAATCATTGTAAAATAACAAAAGGTATCCAACTGAAAAAGGTCTATAAACACATCATTTCTGCAGCTAATAATAAGGAATAAGAAATCTTCAATGTGCAATTTTCAATTATATTTCACTCTATTTTAAGTGACAGTTTCCACAGCAGTCAAAGTATCCTAGGGTCATGTTACAGAGACCAATAAGATGCCATCATTTATGACTTGCTTATTTCCAGAAAATGGTATCTGACACAATAGCTTTGGGAATAAATGTGCTATGTGGTAGTTAAAGTATCAGTTCAGCTCATGAGGTCTGCATGTGTCACATATAGCATGTTCTTATTTGTTTAAAAGTGACAATCACTGTATCAGACATACATTCTACATCCTCCAGGATGACAGAAAACATCCTAAATAATCAAGTAAACCGATTATAAGGAAATCTGTAATTTTCTGAATTGTGTAGCTAAGGATATTAACACTGAAGAAATCAAATCTTTTTAGAAAAGTCTCTGAAACATTTTATTTTCCCATCAATGGAAAGATAAAAGTAATGTATACTTTTGCTAGGACTTCAGTCTGATGCAATTTGAAATAATGGAAATAAGAAATGTCAAAACAAAAATACCTTTTAAAAACAGGTACCCATCCACCCTTCACATGTCACACTAGAATAACCATATATAATCCACGAAATTTGAGTCTTCAAGAAGGTGCTGTAAACGTTTGTTTTTAAAGAAGGTCCTTCATTTCTGTCTTTCCAGAGCCTTCGGACCACTTTCAATTACTGAAAGGGAATCTTAGTGTCTGTAAGACAGAGAAATGTGGCGGCAACTTCCTGAGAGCCTCCACACCTTCCCAAGTTCATAAACCCCCAGTGGCCAGGGAGGAGGGAACAGCGGGAGGAGGTAAACTGCCACCAGCATGGGCCAGACCCAATCTGCTTCATGGAAGATACCCAGGTTTTAACACTGCCCAAGGTCATATGCATTTCTTGATATCTGTACAGTCTCATGCTGGATCAATTTAAATGCTGGAAAAATGTAGCAAAAAGGACATTTTTTCTCCAAGCAGGCCTTTGCTCCCAGAATATATTCCCATAAGCCAACCGCGATAGGCAATGTGTCCTAATCCCCATGGACTGAGGGGCAGGAAGTGCTCATCTTTGGGGAAACCTGCATTGCTTGGCTCTGTCAGGTTCATCACCCTGTAGACCCTATAAGAACCTGCTACTTAAAGCACGGCTCACAGATGCAGCATCCACATCTCTCTGGAGTTTGTTAGAAATGCAGAATCCCAGGCCCCACCCCAGACCCACTGAATGGAATCTACATTTTCACGAGATTTTCAGATGACCCATGTGAGTGCACGAGTGTGAAAAGCAAAGCTCTGGGACACACTTGCTCAATTGTGACAACACTAGTCAGCGATGCTCTATTCACAAATTTAGACACAACAATCATGTTGGAACAAGCCATTGAGGTAAGTAATAGATACAAATAAGAATAGAAAACTCACCAGAAATTCTTTTTTAAAACACACACGCACAGAGTAATAAAATTTATAAAATAAACGGCAAGGAAATGCATTAATTCCTGTTTATAGGTTTGAATGTAAGCACCAGTGTGACCCAAATGTTTCCTAATCCTTAAGGCTATGTAAAAATAAGGAAGGCCAGGTGCAGTGGCTCACGCTTGTAATCCCAGCACTTTGGGAGGCCAAGGCGGGCAGATCATGAGGTCAGGAGTTCGAGACCAGCCTAGCCAACACAATGAAACCCCGTTTCTACTAAAAATACTAAAATTAGCTGGGTGTGATGGTGGGCACCTGTAATCCCAGCTACTCAGGAGGCTGAGGCAGGAGAATTTCTTGAACCTGGGAGGCGGAGGTTGCAGTGAGCCGAGATCGTGTCACTGCACTCCAGCCTGGGTGACAGAGATAGACTTCGAAGAGGGGAAAGGGAGGGGAGGGAGGAGGGAGGAGGGGAGGGGAGGGAGGAGGGGGAGGGGAGGGAGGAGGGGAGGGGAGGGAGGAGGGAGGGGAGGGAGGAGGGGAGGGGAGGGAGGAGGGAGGGGAGGGAGGAGGGGAGGGAGGAGGGAGGAGGGGGGGAGGGGAGGGGAGGGGAGGAGAGAGGAGGGAAGGGGAGGGAGGAGGGAGGAGGGGAGGGAGGAGGGGAGGGGAGGGAGGAGAGGAGGGGAAGAGGGAGGAGGGGAGGGGAGGGAGGAGGGGAGGGGAGGGGGGAGGGGGAGGAGAGAGGAGGGGAGGAGAGAGGAGGGGAGGGGAGGAGAGAGGAGGGGAGGAGAGGGAGGAGAGAGAGGGAGAGGGGAGAGAGAGGGGAGAGGAGGAAAGGGGAGATAGGGGAAGAAAATGTGGCTGACTGTTCAGGCCCCACTTTCTCCAAGAACATGTTATTTAAAACTCAGAGGCCCAGGTGTGGTGGCTCACGCCTGTAATCCCAGCACTTTGGGAGGCCGAGGCGGGAGGATCAAGAGATCGAGACCATCCTGGCTAACATGGTGAAACCCCATCTCTACTAAAAAATACAAAAAAAAAAAAAAATTAGCCAGGTGCAGTGGTGGGCTCCTGTAGTCCCAGCTACTCGGGAGGCTGAGGCAGGAGAATGGCGTGAACCTGGGAGGCAGAGCTTGCAGTGAGCTGAGATCATGCCACTGCACTTCAGCCTGGGCGACAGAGCGAGACTCTGTCTCGAAATAAATAAATAAATAAATAAATAATAAATAAAAATCAGAGGAGCTATTTATCTTAGTGTGTCCCTCACTGGCCCAGGTTGGGTTTACTAATTTTGCTTTCTCAGATTCTGAAGTATTAATCCTTTTAGACATGTCTAAACATATTATTTATTTTGCCTGTAGCTTGAAATGCTGATTCATTGTCTCTCCACCAAAAATACAAAGAGTAGCATCGGAACTTTTCACGCCCATGCAGCATGGGATCAGCAAATCACAGGGGCAGGAGATGACTTTCTGTACCCCTGGTGCCATTCTAGCAACCAGCATCTCTGCCCCCAGTGGTAGGGGCCACTGCCACCCTTGGTTTGTTTTCACTTCCCATGGGAGTGACCATCCTCAAAGGCCTCCAGAGCTATCTCGTCTCTTTAATTCTGATCCTGATTCTCTCTGTTTCTACCAATTTCACTTTGGTGTCAGAAAGAAGCAAACTGTTCTTAAAAAGATCTTGCTAAAACTATGGTCATTCAAACGAGAGTAGGACATGGCCCTAGGAAACCTCGTTCCATTTCATGAGCTTATTTGCATGTGGATCTTCTTGGAGTGGTAAGTTGCACCATGATCCGGAGGCGATAAGTGGGAGACAGCTTGGCATGGTGGTAGGAGCTGGGGGCTGGGGGTGCCATCACTAGGTTCTTAGATATCCTTTAGGATGCCAGAAAATGGGTCACAAACTTGGTTTCTCTGATCTGCTAAACAGTAGTCACTTTGGACAAGTTTATAGAATGTTTAGAAGGTTCTTTGTTGGGGGTATGGATTTCTGCATATGGAAATGAAATCATAGGGCCCCAACTCAAGCTTTAAGCCTGATGTTCTGTGCTTTCCCCTTGACACTCACTTATAAGAAAGAATTCATTTCCTCCAAGAGAAATCACATGTACGGCAGAAAAGATTCTACTGCTGAACAGTTAAATCCCTTTAAGGAAAGCTTAAAAAGGGCATTCGCAATTTTAGCTAGACAATATCAAAATCATTTGAAATTTTAAATAATAAATAAAAGCAAGAGTTCAGACCCAGTTATGGATGACGCTGGGAGAGATGGGAGAGGCGAGCCCCACAGCATAGACAAAAATCATCTAACACTAGCTGAACGTTCGTACACTGTTTTATACTTGACCATGCATGGTCAGAGAGCTTTCTCAGGTGATGCACTCTGGGCCCTGTGGAATAAAGAACAAAGGCAGTCTCAATCTCTCTGAACATTGATGTCTTTATCTGTAAAGAAGAGGAATCAGTTATTTTTCCAAGAAGACCCACATTCAAAATAAGCTCATGAAATGAGATGAAGTTTCCTTTCCGAATGCAGCGAATGTTGTAAAATTAGACTGTGGTGATGGTAGCACAATTCTGTAAATATGCTAAAATGTATTGAATTGTACTCCTAAATACGCTACGCAAACAATAATTCAATAAAGCTATTCCCTCAAAGATAGGGCTGTGGTCAGAAGAAAGCACTTCTGCAACTTAAAAGGGCTCCTCCTGAAGAGAAAATTCTTACAAACATATAGCTCCAGGGAAGGTATGGAGAACTGGGGAATTCCTGGACTTAAGATCTGACTTAGCCAAATGTATTAGTCTGTTCTCACGCTACTGAAAAAGACATATTCGAGACTGGGGTAATTATACAGAAAAAGAGGTTTTATGGACTCACAGTTCCACATGGCTGGGGAGGGCTCACAATCATGGCAGAAGGCAAAAGGCACGTATTCCATGGTGGCAGGGAAGACAGAACTTGTGCAGGGAAACTCCTCCTTATAAGATCATCAGAACTTGTGGGACTTACTCAGTATGATGAGAACAGCATGGGAAAGACCCACCCCCATGATTCAATTACCTCCTGCCGGGTCCCTCCCATGACTCGTGGGAATTATGGGAGCTACAATTCAAGATGAGATTTGGGTGGGGACACAGCCAGACCATATCACCAAACAAGTCAGTTTTCAGTGAATAGTAAGTGCAAGTATTCTCTCTAGCTATTCAGACAATAGGAGAAGCAACCAGTTTCTTGGCATTCATAAGAAAGTCTGTATTTCTACTATATAATTTTCAAATGTTAAGATTTTGGTATTGCATTGCAAATGAGAACGGTCCAGCACCAGCCAAGCCCTCTTCCCATCCTTACTCAGATGGAGATGTATATGGAACACCATCACGTTCTAGAGTTTTGGAGCACAACTAGTAACACAGTTTTGCCAAGGGCTCCTTTGCAAGACTTTAACATGTTTCTAAGGTCTGAAAAAGCAAAGTTTAACAATGGTCCCCAAAACTGGATTCAGTCATCTTTTACCTCGCCAAAAGAATGCTAAAGGGAGATGTGATGATTTCCTCAAATATTGAATATTTATCAGGGGAAAAAAGGTAAGACAGACTTAGTGCTGGTCCAAACTACAGCTCTAGAACCAAGTCCCAGGGAGGTAGAAATTAAGGTCAGTCATCATATTTTTATCCAATTTTTAGACTTTATGATACTAAAATGCAGCTTACAGAAACATGAAGAAACAATGAATCTCTGTTGTAAGAGTGATTTTATTATAAGCTAGCTCAAACCAAATAATTGATATGGTGGCCGGGCACAGTGGCTCACGCCTGTAATCCCAGTACTTTGGGAGGTCATGGTGGGTGATGACTTGAGGTCAGGAGTTTGAGACCTGCTGGCCGACATGGTGATACCCCGTCTCTACTAAAAGTACACAAATTAGCTGGGCATGGTGGTGCTTGCCTGTAATCCCGGCTACTTAGGAGGCTGAGGCATGAGAATTGCTTGAACCTGGGAGGCAGAGATTGCAGTGAGTTGAGATCATGCCACCTCACTTCAGTCTGGGTGACAGAGTGAGACTCCATCTCAAAACTAAATAAATAAAATGTATCACAACTCCTAAACACAGTCCTAAGCTTAAAATCCTTTACACACAGTTACTACTGGAGAAGAGACCTCCACCCTTGGTTACCAGCTAACAATAGGGTTTTCAATAGACACCATGTTCAAAAGCTAGACTGAAGAGGTTTACACTCATCTTTTTAAAGGGTATTTCAGAGGTTTACTGTTTTTCTTAAGTTAGACTGGCTGCAAAGGGGCTGATTAGCGTGTTAATGAGGAGGCCAAAGAGATTACCTGCTGTGTGGGGCTCTAACAGCTCAGCTATTCCTCCCTGCAAAATATAGGTGTGTGTGTCTGTGCGCGTGTATGATTTGAAAACTTTCATTTTCTCCCCCTTAAGAAAAATTAGAGTGCAACTCCTTAGAGAACACTGAATTTGAGAAATTTCAATATGAGGAAGATTGCCCCTATTTTAATCCTCATCTTTTCCTCTTTCAAGTTCACCCTATTATTCTCAACAACCCACTTCTCTACCTCCATTGCTTTCCTCTTACAAATAGCTCTGTAGGAAATGCTGCAATTTTTAGTATCTCTAAATCCTTCTAAGCACCAAATTCAAAGAGCTATTTTGGCAGCTGAAATGTAATAGGAAAGAGAATTTGGATCCAGGCTGGGGAGGATTCAGCTTTTTGCAGAGGAGTCCTTCAACTAAAGTGTAACTCCAGCTGCATCTCTTTCATGAAGCTCTCGCTCCCTGGGTTCTCTCTGACCTCCCCTCTCAGCTGATGTCAGGCCACCTCCTCTGCATCCTTCGCGATGGTTCCTGTTCGTTTTATTTGAGTGTGTATATGTTTCAATGTTTCAGTAATTTCATCCAATAAAACTCCTTAAAAACTCATTTGGAGACAAAATCTTTTCTTCCCTGAACTTCTTCAGTGGCAAAAATTACAGGAACTGATATGAAGCCATTGGTAAATTTATTGATTCTACTTAGTGTACATATTTTTTTTTTGCAGAAATTACAATGGGTTTGTCGGATGGTGCCTCAGACACCACTGGGGGTGTTACCTAATACATAATAAAGACAATTTGTGTTAGCTTCTTGAATTCTGAAAAGTTCTGAATTCCTAATTTAACCCGAAGTTTTCAGATAAGTACTTTGGGACTTACACCAGAATAGGCTATACAGCATCTGATTTGGATTATCACCTTACTAAGATTTTAATGGACAGCCATTGCACCAACTATACTAAACTGGTGTCTCCTGCAAAAAGAAAAAGAGGTAGCAGGAAAATTATTTAAAAATAGGTGTCGAAACCTAACAGCATTGTAACTGAATTGGTGACAGTAATATAACACTATATGTATTTCTGTCCTCTCTGTCCTCCTATATTCTCTGCATGCAGAAGCAGTTTCTGTTGACCTCAATTTATTAATCTGCATGTGATAATGTTGCCACTGTGAGCCACGCTGACACAGTGATTACCAAATTACCAATCTGTACTATCTTTGCCTTGCAATCACTTTCCATTGCAAAGTGAGAGAGGAAGGGAGTGGGGAGCCAAAAGTTTTTTATGTCTTAAATCATATTCTGAACAACTCCTGCCCCACATTAATTCATTCCATCTAAATTTGGGAGAGCACCTACTAGGGATACAAAAAGTGAACAAGACAAGACAAGATCCCTGAGAGTGAAGCCTACATCCTAGCTGTGGAGATCGATAGATAATAGTCACGCCAACCAACAAACATACACTATGATCTCAAGGAAAGGAAAGGGTGTGGACAGCGAGTGACTGAGCAGGGATCATGATACTGGGGAAGGGGCACAGAGTATGGACAATGAGTTGAGCGTGAAGGTCTACAGGAAGACCACTCCGCAAAGAGCAAGCCAACATCGGGGTGAAGACAGTTCCAGGGAAGGAGAAGCAGGTGCAAAGGAGCTGGGACTCAATAAGGCTCAATGTGACCCTGGGACTCCAGCAAGGCCAGGGGTCAGGCTGGAGGCCTCTACATCAGCCAGCCAGTGTCTCAGTAAGAAATACGGTTTTATCTTAGCAGAGTGCAGAGCTAGTGAGTGAAGTAATCTGACCTGTGTCTAAAACGATCACTCTGGACTCATGATTTGTCTCCGAGGACACATGATCTGTCTCCGACCCAAAGTGGAAGCAGGGAAGCCAAGTAAGGGTCCACTTGCAGTCCAGGTAGGAGAGGATGATGGCACTGACTGAACTGTGACCCCAGAGGGAGGTGAGACGTGGTCAGATGTGACGCATCTGAAACCCGAGCTGCTTGTTGATGTGGGGATTGGCTGTGAGCTATGAAGTAAGAAACCAAAGGTCGCCGTGAGCTTCAGAGCCTGAATATTAGGATGAACAATGGTTCTGTGCACCAAGGTCAGGAAGCCCAGGGAGAAAGGGGTGGAAGAGGTAAATCCAGTTCTGTTTTGGCTCTGCTGGTTTTTACGACCCATTAGGCACGTGAGAGGTGAAGTCTGGGGGAAATTTGGTGTAAAAGCCTGAAGCTCAGAGGGTGAGATGCAAACTTGGAAGTCTTCAGAACATAGATTCTGCTTAAAGCTATGAAGATGAATGAGGCCATCCAGGAGAAGGCAAAAGAATGATGCTTGGGCCCTGGGCTGGAGAGGCAGCCAGGATAAAGGAAATAAGCAGCCCCTGAGATGGAGGGAAGGGTGACCTGGAAGCTCAATAAAGAAAGTGGTCAAAATTATCTGGGTGTGGGCTTGTGTCTATAGTCCCAGCTACTCAGGGGTCTGAGGCAGGAGAAGTGCTTGAACCCGGGAAGCGGAGGTTGCAGTGAGCCGAGATTGCACCACTGCACTCCAACCTGTGTGACAGAGTGAGACTCCGTCTCAAAAAAAAAAAAAAAAAAAAAAAATAAAAAAAAAAAAGAAAGAAAGTGGTCAAAAAAGTGCCGCCAGGCCCTGGAGGGGTGAAAATGGCCTCCTTCCACTCTTGGAAGTTCCTTGGCTGGGCTACAAATTAAATTGACTTAAGACAGATTAACAAGAGAAAAAGTATACACGTGTATTACATTCACAGAGCATCACATGAAAGAAAAATGAATACTCGAAACCCAGTGACATCCAGAAGCTTATACACCCTCTCTATAGGAGAGAAAGGGTGGATGTAGGCAACTTAGGGGAGAGTAAATGATTTCTGGGGCGGGTGAATGGCCCCTTAGCAGGACAGAAGACAGCCTGAGACAAAACCTGTCTGGGTGCAGTGTCAGCTCCAATATCCTCTCCTATGATATCAGCCAGCAGTCCCTGGTTGATGAGGTTCTAGGGAGGGGATTCATGACAATTGTGTCTGGTAGGTAAGAGGTACTCAGAAAGCTCCTCTCAGAATTTGCTGTTCCCCAAGTGACTGGGGAGGTTTGAAGTCCAAAGTGGTATATTTTGGGGTGTCATTTCCTGAGCTCCTTCAGAGACTTAAGTGGGAACTGACTACTGAATATGGTGGGAAGGAGGTCATTTGCGATGTGGACAGGTAATTCTTCCGTGCAGTGGTAAGAACGAAAGTCACATGGGAGATTTTTAAGAGGAAATGAGGAGGAGTTAAAAATAGCAGCATTATACTATTGAGTTATTCAAGGGAAAGACTGTAGCTGGAGGGGTACAGGGCACATCAAGGAAGTTGTCTTGAGAGTTTTTAAGTTTTTAAAGATAGAAAAATGTAAAAACATGTTTGTCCTCAATAAAAACAACCCAGCAGCAAAAACACCAACTGCTCCAAGTGCTCTGGAATGGAAGGGCGTGGCTCTGCTCTACAACAATGCCCAGCTCTGCTGAACAACTGTGCCGCACTGGTGCTAACCTGGGGGTAATTTTCTGCACGAGCTGTTAGAGGTTGCTTCACACCTCTCTTCCTGCCCAGAGGTAGAAACTCAGCATGCCCATTCAAGACTCAAGATCATCCAAGATCTGTAAGTAAATCTTTTGGGGACAAAAATAAAGAATTAAAATAACAATAATATAGAAGGAATGTATTTCCTGATGCTATTTACCAACACATGTATAACCCTTTTAAAGTAAATTTAGGGCTGAGCACAGTGGCTCATGCCTGTAATCCCAGCACTTTGGGAGGCCGAGGCGGGCAGATCATGAGGTTAGGAGTTCCAGACCAGCCTGGCCAATATAGTGAAACCCCATCTCTACTAAAAATACAAAAATTAGCCGGGCACAGTGGCATGTGCCTGTAGTCCCAGGTGCTCAGGAGGCTGAGGCAGGAGAATCACTTGAATCTGGGAGGCAGAGGTTGCAGTGAGCCGAGATCGCGCCACTGACTCCAGCCTGGGCGACAGAGCAAGACTCTGTCTCAAAAAAGTAAAAAAAATATAAATAAAGTAAATTCAATACGTGACCATTCATATTTTCATTCACAAAAAATTGAATGAGTTAACTACTCATTTTATGACAGTGTTCATAAGGAATCTTATAATGAAATCCTTGAAGATGGCAGGTTTTTAGTTCATTTGAAATATATTGAATTAATACAGAAAAATACATGCCACATTTTCAGTAAAAGAGCTACATAAAATGAGGTCTCTCTCTTATCAGATTGTGTGCCTGTCGAAATCGTTTAATTACCATTCTTTTTATACTTCCAATAGGTATTTTTTGGTACTCTACTATCTGCATTTTTCTATCCATGTCTACAAGTGAGTAGTATTAAAATAACCAGACACCGAATCTGTCACTGTTTTCAGGATTTTGTTCCTATCCAGCTGTGGTCTGAATTTTTCCATTTAAAAGGACCATAACTATTCTTTTTTGACCAAGTCTGTTGTTTCATCCTCTGTGGAATGAACACGTTTCTTAGCCCTTCACAGCATGCATTTACCAGAAACAATGACAGACTAGAAACTTCCAAAATTCTTTATAATTCTAATTCCCAACAGGTACATTGAATCCATTCTACAGTACCTTGCACAAGTGTTGATCCAAGGAAGCTACAAAGAACTCAATGTTTTGAATTTTGCTCACTCACAATCAGCTAAAAAAGAATTGTATCAATGTATCAATTCTTGTTGTCTTCTTTCAATTAAGCAAAAAAACTTCCAGCCTCTAAATTTCAATCCAGGGATCTGGGTCTCTCAAATTCATAGAAAACAAATCTGTGTCTATTTCCATAAAAGCCCTCCAGATATCTAAAAACACTTACCATGCTTCCATCCCACATCTCTGCTTTCCTAGTGTATCAGTCAGTGTTCCCAGGAGAAACAGAAGGAATAGGATGTACACATACATATATAGAAAGATTTATACTAAGGAATGAGCTCATGTGATTATAGGAGCTGGCACGTCCAAAACCTGGACAGACCAGCAGGCTGGAAACCCACAGAAAAGCCAACGCTGCAGTTCAAATCCAGAGGCCATTTGCTGCAGAATTCCCCGTTACTCCGGGGAGGTCAGCCTCTTGTTCTATTCAGACCTCCAACTGATTGGACAAGGTCCACTGCACCAGGGAAGGCAATCTGCTTTACTCAAAGTCCACTGATTTAAATGTTCATCTCATCCAAAACACCCTCATGGAAATATCCAGAATGATATCACCACGTATCTGGGCACTGCAGCCCAGCCCAGTGGACACATAAAATTAGCTATCACACCTAGATTAGATAATATCATTTATTCAAATTCCCTTTACCAATAGAACTTCTAATCTTTTGTGATCCTGATTTCTCTCTTCTGGATGAATGCCAGTTTATCTGTCCCTCTTTATATTTGGCATCCAAAACTGAACAATCCAGCTGTGATTTGATCCACACGAAGCCATCAGAATGCTTAGCTCTTGGCCAACAAACACAGGAAAAAATGCTCATCATCACTCATCATCAGAGAAGTGCAAATTAAAGCCACAATGAGATACCATCTTACAGCACTCAGAAAGCTATTATTTGAAAGTCAAAAAAACAACAGATGTTGGCAAGGATGCAGAGAAAAAGGAATGATTATATACTATTGGTAGAAATGTAAATTAATACAACCTCTATGGGAAACAGTATGGAAATTTCTCAAAGAACTAAAAATCAAACTACACTTTGATCTACCAATAGCACTACTGGGTATCTATCCAAAGGAAAATAAGTTATTTTATCAAAAAGACATCTGCCTTACATGTTTATTGCAGCACTATTCACAACAGTAAAGTCACAGAAGTAATCTAAGTGTCCATTAATGGATGACTGGATTTTTAAAATGTGGTACATATATACGATGGAATACTACTCGGCCATATTAAAGATTGAAAACTTGTCTTTTCCAGGAGGGGTAGAAATGGAGGCCATTATCCTTAGTGAAATTGCTCGAAAACAAAAAGTTAAAAACTGGGGTTGGGAGCAATGGCTCACGCCTGTAATCCTAGCACCCTAGCAGCCTGAAGCGGGTGGATTGCTTGAGTCTGGGAGTTTGAGACCAGCCTGGGCAACATGGAGAAACCCTGTCTCTACAAAAAATACAAAAATTAACCAGACATGGTAAGATGTGCCTGTGGTCCCAGCTACTCAGGAGGCTGAGGTGGGAGGATCACCTGAGCCTGGGAGGCCGAGGCTGCAGCAAGCCAAGATCATGCAACTGTACCCCAGCCTGGGAGACAGAGTGAGACCCTAACTCAGAAATTAAAAAGTTAAAAGCCACACATCCTCACTTATAATTGGGAGTCAAACAATGGATGCACAACAACATATAGAGTGCAATAATAGACACTGTAGACTCCAAAGATTAGAGGGTGGGAGGGGTGTGGGGTGTAACATACTACCCAGTGGGTACAATGTACACTCTATGAGTGATGAGCACACAAAAAGCCCAGACTTCACCACCACACACTATATCCACGTAATACAACTGCACTTGTACCCCGAAATCCATAAGATTAAACTAATTAAAATAAAAAAGAATGCTTAGCTCTGAAGTACTAGCTTTGTCTTAGCTAGTGGTATTTGCCATTAATTTAACAGAAACCTACAATACATCTCTTCTACCTTGAAATAGATTTCTTCATAAAAGCTGACTTCAAAGGCCCTTTAGTGCTCTTAAAATATATTTCACTTACAAAGAAAAATACCTGTGTAACACTTCTGTTTGTCTCCTTGGTTTATTTTGTTCCAGCTTTTATGTATTAGAAGTCCTTCCACCCAAGCTTCTCTGTTGCTCTTCTTCCTATGGCTTCGCTATTATTAGCTGTAAGTTCTTTGGTGTTTGCTCCCAGGATCGAATCGCAATTCAGTCTCCACTTTTCAAAGCAGATGCTGCTCATGTGTTGGTCCTCCCCCTTGCTCCCACGGACTTCCTTGTTCCCGGCATCTCAAGAGCACATCCTTACACCTCGTCAAGGGAGTCCTCTGTCTTTTCTCAGTGAAGTATCTTCTATTCCTTAGCCTTCACAAGTTATAGATACCCAGGTTTCATTTTACATTTCGTTTAATTTTTTTCTCTTTTTAAACACCTCACTGTAGTAGTAAATTGGCAATACATACTCATTTTATCCCCTTTAAGAAATATTTTTAATTATGATTTTTTTATTCTGCCTTGGATTGACAATGTGATAGAACCATCTTTCTCACCCATTGTATCTTTCACAGAGTCATTCGCTTCGAAACACCTTGTAGAAACATCCAAACCTAAA